>NW_026020569.1:3925248-4305113 GCF_900185275.1 Solanum verrucosum
TTACATCGTCTTCGTGAGATTTGGCAATGGCTTCTTCTGCTTGGGGCTTTCTTTTTAGGGGGAATGTATGTTCTTCTTCGTCTTGTCCCGCTTCTGCCATTTTGTTTTCAGAGGAACACCCCAAACTAGGGTTTTGCGCAGGGCCGGAAACTCCACCCTTTCAACTGCGCTTCCGCCTCCCTTTGAGAAAAGGCTCAAAATAGTCCTCGTGTTTGGGGTTAAAACTCAAAATCACCCTTAAGTTTTCACATGGAACATTAATAGTCCCTCATATTTATAATATTGGTGCACTTTTGATCTTCCTTCAAAATTTTGCCTATTTTTTATATTAGTTTTTTTCATAATTTATGTATGGAATATTTAATTGTCATTTTATATATTTAATAGAAATAATAAACCCATGTGAGAGATTGTGAGAAAAAAAACACTTTGTTTTGTTTAGTAGTAGAAATCATATTGCAGGTATAGTCGAGAGGTTCATCACGACGACTTCACGTACAATTGCAATATCATATGTTAAAATATTCTTAGTTTAGCTGCAGTAATATCTATACTGAACAGAACAAAGTGTTCTTCTTCTCACCTTCTCTCAAATATAGTTATTATTTATACTAAATATATAAAAAGACGATGTGACATTCTTTACATAAAATTATGAACAAAATTAATATTAAAAAATAGACAAAAGCCTAGGGGAGGACCAAAAGTGTACCAATATTGCAAACATGAGGAACTATTAGTTTTCATGTGAAAACTCAAGGATGACTTTGAGTCTTAATCCAAAGATAATGGACTATTTTGGGCCTTCTCTCGCCTCCCTTTCAACAATTTTCTTTTCTCTTTTCTCTTTTCTTTTTATAAATAAATAAAAGTTATTACTCTACTATTATTATAAAATAAAGGAAACTATTATTTAAAAGGATTCTGAAAGCTTTGTTTTAATGTATGTACTTAAATCAAAGTGCATGACACATTATGAATAATATTTGAAAATCTATATTTAGCCATAAAAATACTAAAATCAACTCAACTTATATTTCAAATTTAGAAAATAGATTATAAGTTATTTTCAAGTTGTATTTAACTACATTCTACTTTATTCCAAATATTTTTGCAAAAAAAATTACATATATAACCACATCTTCACTTTCAACTCAATAAATTTCAAATAAGTGAAAAATATCTTAATTGCTTTTTTTGGAGCTCTTTGTATCTGAACTTAAATAGTAAGACAAAAAATGTGGATCATGATTTTCTCACACGAATTTGAATTTGACCAAATCCAATAAAAATATTTGACACCACCAACACTAACATCATACCTAATAAAATTCACGAATTTTGAGGAGAATAGAGTGTGCATAGCCATAAACTAATACATACCTCGCATAGGTAAATAAATTATTTCCAAGAAATCTTCGACTCAAATACAACGAATAAATAGAAAAATGCTACTTAAAAAACATACAACTAGTAAGTTAAATAAGGTGAGGAATCACCTACTACAAAATAAGGTGAGGGATCGCCCCCACCGAGAGCCCAACCTTTAAAAGTAGGGGCTGAAATATATAAGTATAAATTATAGGAACCACATATTATAAGTATTAAATAACATCCTATCCCTTCTAGTTTTCTATTTACCAAAAATTCCTTAAAAATGATGTTTGCGGGATACATAGCGTTGTGCACGGGATACATTAGATTTGATACATTCCACATAACAGGATACATAGCGTTGTGCACGGGATACATTAGGTTTGATACAAAATAAGGTGAGGGATCGCCCCCACCGAGAGCCCAACCTTTAAAAGTAGGGGCTGAAATATATAAGTATAAATTATAGGAACCACATATTATAAGTATTAAATAACATCCTATCCCTTCTAGTTTTCTATTTACCAAAAATTCCTTAAAAATGATGTTTGCGGGATACATAGCGTTGTGCACGGGATACATTAGATTTGATACATTCCACATAACGGGATACATAGCGTTGTGCACGGGATACATTAGGTTTGATACATTCCACTTAGCGGGATACATAACGTTGTGCACGGGATACATAACGTTTGATACATTCCACATAGTGGGATACATAGCGTTGTGCACGGGATACATAACGTTTGATACATTCCACATAGTGGGATACATAGCGTTGTGCACGGGATACATGCGGGATACATAGGTAAATAAGAGATTTTTGAAAATTTTGAAATAAGTAGGGATAAATGAATATTAAGGTAAGTAAAAGAGTGTAGTTAAGTAATTTGTCCAATATATAAATCAATTGGACTGATTAACAAACAAATTAGAAACTAATAATTTACTCTTTACACTATGTGATTTATGTAAGTTATACATAATTAAAAGAAGTACTCCGATTAGAAATATAAATGGATGGATCATCGATGAAACGACATTTTTCTATTATTAATAGAGGGAGCAAAGAACGGATTTTGCTCTCTTTTACAATTAAAAAAATAAGGGTCCAATTCAGACCAATAATAATTTTATCTAAGTAAAATTTTGACTCACAAATCATACTTATTAATAATATAATAATAAACAAGACGACTACTAATTCTTAACACTTGAATTTGCTTAATACAAGAACCATAATCCAACCTAACTTAAGACTAAAACCCCTATCCTATGAGAGCCCTCCATTTGATTAGCATATTCCCCTGTGATTTCCTCCGTAACTTCATATTAAAGCTAACACTGAATCCATTTTAATTGTTTTTTTTTTGTGTTTATATAATACATCAATATTTTTATATAACAATTTAGATTTTAAAAGAAAAAATTGGATTGCCTTAAAATCTTTGAGGAAACGATTTATTTTGAGATAACCATGAAGGTGAAACAAGATTTAGATTAAGGGTCTGTTTGGAAAGTCCCTAGGTAATTGGAATTGGTGTAACAGTCTAATAATTACACATGCTAGTAATTACATTGACATGTTTGTTAGTCACAATGTAATTACATATGTCCTGTTTGGATGGACAATTGCAATCATAAAATTATATTAAATTTTAAAAGTAAAAGTTAATTATTAAGAATTAAAAAAAAGTTATTAGACAAATAAGAGCCTTTATAAATTATATTAAATTGAATATTTAAGATATATATTGTCTTTTAAGAATACATTAATAAGCATATGTTCTTAACTAATATTATAAAATATAATATTTATGTTTTTCAATGTAGTATATTTTAATCAAATTAATCATAAAACTAAAAGTACAAAATTTCTATGAACGTTAAGAAATGCATGTCTGACAAAAAGATTAATATTATAAATATCATGTCATAAAATTATAAAACATTTGACAAAAAGATAATCTATCAAGACTAACTTTATAAAAAACATAGCTTGCAATGTAAAATATCAAATCAATACTCTTAAAACAAATGAAACTGAAAATGCAACATAAGTTAAAAAAAAAAAAAAAAAAACTAACATAATACTCTTATGTCAAATTTCAACATAACATACATAAATATGATTTATTTTTATTTTTTTAAAATGTAAGTCCATAACTTTATTCAATAATAAATTCTACTTTAATTTAAAAATTAGTATACTAGTAAAATTATACTAATGAATTTTTTAGATAATACAAAAAATTGCATAGAATCAGATGAAGTAAGAGTTGAAAATGAGAAGGAAATGAAATATATATAATATTAAATAAAAATAAAATATTTTTAGAAAATATTAGAATAATAATAAAAAAAATATTAAAATGGAAAAAATAAAAATAGAAATAAAAGGAAGAAATTAAAAAAATTGGAGCCATGCCAATTGACCATGTAATTACAGGGGGAACCAAACAGTGTAATTACACAAAATTCAATTGATATTTTTATGTCAGGTAATCATAACAATTGAGTATGATTGTTTTAGATAATAAATGGTTGATATTAATGTGACTGATAATGAATTAGGCAGGAAGAGAGGAGAAAAGGTGGTTACGTCCATGTCCGATGGAATCAGAAGTTCCATAATTCATAAACTGTGTGATGGAGTAGAGTAGAGTAGTTTAAGTAATGAATAATGAATGTATGACGGAAACTCCAAAGCTAAAAGAAAAACACCATTGATTTGATATCAGAGCTTTTTCAACACCTGGCTTGCCTTCCCTCGAACACTTGCAAATTGAAGTTTCGACCGTTCACACTTAACAAAGACAAAGTGACAACTCCTCACCCACTAATATATAGTGAATGAATGAATCCAATTCCCGACTCCCAATGGATTGGCTCATCAACGTTGCACAAATGTCAGTTGAATCTGTGCAATGTAGTCATAATTGCACTATTCTCCCACCCACATTTCTCAATATCACTAAAAGAGAGGAAGAGAGCTTTTATTTTTTTTATTTTTTACAGATTGAAGAAGCAAAGCATTGGTGATGGCGATGATGGAGATAACCGAGGCGTATGGAGTGATGGCAGATGGAAATAATATTGTTGTAGGGGACAACAACAACAACAACAACAACAGTATGATGAATCCTCCCACTCCCACTCCCACTCCCACCAAAAGAAGTCGCAGCCAGAGGCGTAGGCGTTCTTCCCTCAACTTCACTTCCCTGGATTTTCTCTCACACGTGCCACCACCTCCTCCTCCTTTGCCCGCCGCACGTGTATGACCCTCTTTCTCTTTTTTCTTTTATTTATTAATAAATTGAAATCATAACAATTTCTTAATTTTTGGGGGAAGACTAGAGTTTAATCTTTTCTTTTTTTTGGGGTCCTTAGCTTACTCTATTTGGTACTTATAAAAGTAGAAATAATGTGTATGTATCGGATCGGACCCGACCCGACCAGACCATCACCTCACCTGTTAGCTTTCTAGTACACCTCAGGAAAGAGCTTATATTCTTTACAACATACCCCTCTACCTTGTTTATCTCACACTAACTTTTTTATGCTTAACTCTGTAAAAAGTATTGTAATTATTCCTATTTGAGTGTCATCTCACAAAGATCTTAAAGTTACAAGACGTCTTAGCATATATTACTTGTTGTCTTTTGGTTGAAAGACCATGTCATCGTGCTATTCGAGGTTCATAATAAGTGTGACAAAATGAGCCAAAACAACTACAATATCCATTTTATTATTTGTCAAACAAACGATCCTTTTCTTTTTCCAATACAAGTAGACATTGGATTGGCATGACTTATGAGGAAATTCTATATTCAAAAGTCCTGATCAAAAATTGAGGAATGACTTTATGGATCGATTGCAAAGGGCATAATACATAAGCATACCATCAAACTTGGCCTCAATTGGCAAGTAAGCGCTCCAACTTTGAAAGTGTATGTGCATCTAGACATCTCAATTGACAACTAAACACACCAACTCATTGTGTCTCATTGACACCCGACACTGACGTGTCACATAAAATTTTGGAGGTGTCTAGATGATCATTTTGTAATTTGGAGTGTTCAACTGACACAATGGAGACAAATTCTAGACATCTCAATTGACAACTAAACACACCAACTCATTGTGTCTCATTGACACCTGACACTGACGTGTCACATAAAATTTTGGGGGTGTCTAGATGTGCATACTCAAAATTGGAGTGTTTACTTGCTAGCAAAGGCCAAGTTTGAATGTATGTTTATATATTGTGCCATTATAAAGCAATAACTAAGTAGACAACACTTGCAAGAAGGCATAATTAAACACCCAATCTAATCTCCTTGTTGTATGGAACATGACACATATACCATGAGTACACTTCAATTCCGACCTTGCTGTGTAAATTGCATCGCTAGAATGTAGCACATACCGCTACAAGCGCACCTCAACTCCAACTTGTTCGGATTAACTATATGGTTCTTCTATATTGTTCCATCATATCCCATTTCTTTCCAATACTTCATACAATTTGTAAAACATGAATTCTCTTAAACTAGAGATTGCCTTGATCTCATACTTGTCCTTACACTAACATACAAACTTCAGAGCAAACTATAAGTATAAGAATAATGTTATTTCACATATTGGACTCATGAGAGACCAATAGGCTTAACAAATGTAATAGAAACCAACATAAACTACACATGTTGGCACTTGTTAATTAAATTATATCATTAGATATGTATTGGGTAGTGGGTGAAAGATATTGACAACTATGGTGCAATTATAATGCCTAAAGTGGCCGGTTTACTATCAATAATGCACTTACCTCCTCACCATGACCCAAGAAAATTCAAAATCGCATGAGTAATGTGTATTGACATATGGACTCATATGATACATATAGGATTTAACATAAATAGAAAACAACATAAACTACTCATGTTGGGGCTTGTTAAATTGTATCATTAGATATGCATTGTTGGGCGAAAGTTGTTGATAACTATAGTGTAGATATAATGGCAAAGGTATGCACTTCTCTAGCTCCGTGCTTTGTGAGTTGTGCCATTATTAGTGAAAACTTGAATAGCATGAGTGAAGTCATCTAAGGTCTAAGATTTATTTGAAGGAGTGCAAATAGAGAAATATCCTCTATTACATTATTTTTTTTGGAAATCCATAGCTGTCAATCAGCCAAATTAGAATCTAAATATAATGAGAGGCTATAAGAACTTTATTCGGGAAATAGCTAAGATGTTATAGTTGTGTTCTTACATGTTACTATCAGTGGCGGAGCTAGTAGTTTTAATAAGGGGGTTCAAAATCTGAGAAGTAAACACACGAATTAATGGAAGGGGGTTCGACATCTGTTATACATACCTAAAAAATAATTTTAACCATGTATAAATAGTAATATTTTCCGCCGGGGGGTTCGTATGAACCCCCTAAGTATATGCTGCCTCCGCCCCTGGTTACTACAGGACTATAAGTCATAAGTAGCATCTATAGATCTTGCTGCGCACCTAAACGGTAGGTGTGTGGTGGATGTGTGACGTTTGTGGTTGTTGTTTATGCACCTATCCCAAAGAAAGAAGAACGAATGATATGCTTCCCTGCCAATCATGGTTTTACCACTTGTTCCTGATGGATTGGGCTTTGGTCATTTTCTCTGTGCTCATAGACTTAGTTACCATGTTAATTAAGAAATTAACTTCTAAGGAACATTGTCTACCAATCAAATTCAACTACTTTGCGACCTGACTGAGTTCATCTGTTGAATTTGATTATAAGATTTTCTGAAGATCATTCAAGTAAAAAGGTGTCCCTTAATGGCTGTTGGAAGTCAGAAATTTCATCCACTGACCTGTTGTCACATCTGTTTGAGGAATTTGGAAATAGTTGGATTCCCATCAATGAATAAGGAAAAATATGAAATACCTAGCTAGCTTAATTATATATCCGGCCAGTCCACAAAGGAGCAAAAAACCTATATGCAATAATTTGTGGGATATAGGTATGATGCTTTATATGTAAAAGACAATGAAGCTGAAAATTTAATCATTCTATTGAAGCAAACTAATTGCAATGAACATTTTGGTCATCTATCCTTGGCAATGTAGTTCATTTGATACCCTCTCTTTCTGGTAAACAAACAATACATTACATTTTCCTCTTGAGATCACAATTGATCAGCTAAATACATTAATAAGTGTTGTTTATGCTTCAGGTACTTGAACCAACAGGGTTCAGATTTCTCTTTGACAAGCAGCTCCAGAACAGTGATGTCAGCTCCCTGAGAAGAATCGTTGTGCCCAAGGTGATGATATGCATTTAGAAACATTTGTTTTTAGTATACATTGAAGTAATAATTCTAACATTTCTATGCTGTGGTTAATTTCAGAAAGCCGCTGAGCGATATCTTCCAGCTCTTGAGATCAAAGAAGGGTTCCCCATCACAATGGATGACATGGATGGTATCCATGTTTGGAGTTTCAGATACAGGTTGGAGGTCGCCTTTTAACTTTCCAAATTTACTTGACGGAGTGATGTTTTGTAAGTCATGTACGTAGATTCAAGTGTCAAGACCAGAATATTTACTCTATTTTTTATAGGTACTGGCCAAATAACAGCAGCCGAATGTATGTGCTTGAAAATACTGGTGAGATCTCCACAGCTAGCCCTAATTTCTTTCCAAGTTTATTTACTACTATGCAAAAGCTAATTGCTAATAACAGTTGGATTTGAAACTTGCATTGATGGTCAGGTGACTTTGTCCAAACACATGAATTGCGCCAAGGAGACTACTTTGCACTCCACTACAATGATCAAAAGCAGATTTATGTAAGCTTGCTCTTTGGTGTGGCGTAGTTTACTTTGAAGTAGTTTGTCAAAGGCTATATATATATGGATATGTTTTGTGTATAGGGCATTGAAGCGAGGAAAGCTGGAAGTGGAGCCGTATTCCGTGGTTATGAAGCGGAGGACGTGATTTTAACTGATTATGCACAGGCTGCAGATGATGGGAATGGAGCGCTTATTATGAATGAACCAGAAATGGATATGTCCAGCTTTTACTTCCCTGCAATGGACAACGAGATGGGCATGTCCTTCATTTATGATACCAGCTTCTGGAACGAGCCTGCCTTCGATTTTGTAGGGGGTCCTATGACCTATTACTCAACTAATGTGTATCCAATGCCAAGCTTTGGGTCCATTGAAGACAGCTTCAGTGTTGATGATTTCTACTGAAGACATACTACTAATCCCATGCAGCCTTGTAATCTAATGCATACTCTTACCAGTAGCGTTTTGAAGCAAAAAGCTGATACTCCAGCTACTAGCACAAGAAACTTTACTAGTAAGTTAAGGTTTCTGTTTTGACTCTCTACTTTCTTAGGTTGGCTTTTGTTAGTTTGGTCAAAAACTCTTTACTAATAAGCTGGTGGAGACTTTAGAAAAGGAAAAATATCAAATAAAAAAAAGGCGCATACTTCATTTAGCACTAAAATGTGTTTGATGT
The DNA here is from genome assembly GCF_900185275.1 of Solanum verrucosum. Classification (NCBI taxonomy): domain Eukaryota; kingdom Viridiplantae; phylum Streptophyta; class Magnoliopsida; order Solanales; family Solanaceae; genus Solanum; species Solanum verrucosum. The sequence continues at coordinate 3,934,145 of NW_026020569.1, forward strand.
TTGTCTCGTCTAATTAAAATATTTTACTCCAATGCAGGCCGAGGTGTTTACCAATTATTTTTACAAGTTACTCATGTCTTGTAGTTTTTTGTCTTAGAGAGGAGTTTTTTCATAATTTTGTTTTGTTTGGTTCAAGGTAGGAAAATTCTATCAATAAGGTATTGTGGCGAACTAGTTTTCTACATCTCACAGCTCATTTTCTGTTCTATGTGCTAGCAGCTAACAAGATTCTTTAAGTTGATTATAATTGCTCATTTTTTTCCTTTTGGTGCAAGTAAATATTGCTTCAAAAACTGATTACGCTATTCAGAGGGGGAATAGCACAAGAAATGAAAATAAGAACCTACAGATTAGGTGCAGGATAATACGATAACAGGGATAGGGTGGGTATAAGGGTCCCTGCCTGCCAGAGTCGCAAAACAAACTCATATAACAGTGGGAATTAGAAAAGGGATTAACCAAAATCATTCTGCAGCTGTGGCTCCGGAAAGTTTTTTTTTAAAAACATATTTTGGTACATTGGACAGTTAAAATGGACAGAGCAAACATATAGCCTCAAATATACTTGTTATTCCCATCTCGAATGGGAAAAGCTTAGCATCAAATTGATTTTGTATCTATTCTAACAAAAAAGACATCCGCAATGCTTAAGTTTTAGGGGAACTCCCCCTCTCCAAAATCTCAAAATCAGAGAAATATAAAATTGTAAAGATTGTTGAGCGAAAGAACACTCTCCAGCTTACTACGAAAGAGCACTAAAGAAACATCTGCAATCTATGTTTATTGTTTAATCTGGAGGAAGTCTTCTCTTTACTGCTTTTAAACTTGGTGAAGAATTAATTTGTTCTCAATCCTACACCTTCGCAACCTCAGAGTCAGCAGGTACAGCAGGAGCAACACCACCAGTTGTTGGCCTACAAATCGAGTCAGAAAAAATAAAGCAAACATAAAAATTACTATCTTAAAGTAGACTGATACAGGAAAAGCAGACAGGTTTAGAATGTCCAGTTATGAGTTAGAAGAAGACACTTACAGCCCAACAAAAACCTTGAAAGCATCATAGATTCCCCATTGAGCACCAGTAAGAGTTCCAATCATGACAATACGTAGAGGTAGACCACGGGTAAAGAGACCCAATACTCCTATCTTCTTTACGGCCTGAGGACATAGTTTTTTTGTTAAAAACAAACGGGGGGTGTCACATGGCAGATTAATGACTTGAGGAAATATAAGAAAATTGAAGGAGAAGAGAAAGAGATGGTCCAACAAACTACTAAATGCTTACATCACCAACAGTTGCACCCTTCGCATTGTTGAGGAATGAGACAAGATTGTCAGCAGGATGGGATACAATAGCACAGAAGACACCAGCTATATATCCACCAGCAAAACTAATACCAAGTTGCATAGATTTGCTGCACTCATTTTTAGGCTTTGGGACTGCATGCTTGTAGATCATCTCCACAATAGTCTCAAAGGACGCAAACTTCATCATTGTATCTGCAATTTTAGATGTTTAATTCTTAATGTCCAATAAATAATAACTAAACCAAGGTCACTATTAAAAGAACAACAGCACAACCAAATATGCACTACTAAAACAAATACACAGTGGTGTGATAAAATAGGCATTAGGTGAATTACCAACACCACTCAAATTTATCCATCCTCTAGAGCCTTAGCAACCAATAGCAGAAAAAACATCATGACATGGAGGACCCAGCCCCTTAAATGTACTGTATTACTTTATATCACAGAGGCCAGAGCTAGATTTCTTACATTCACCTAACTAAAGGGAAGCCATTACCAGAACAAGAAAGAGAGAATAATTTCCATCAGCAATGACAATTAATAACTGCTGCGTCCAAACATAAGCCCTCATCCAGCCATTTTACACTCCCAAACATTCTGGGGCCCAGAACCCAATTATAGGAACTATTGCACAATTCTAAATAAGGTGACTGACCCAATATAATAAAACAGACAAGGAGAAAATAATCTCTATTTGTTCTATTTAACAGAGGAAGTAAGAGGCTATTTTGCTCAAACAACTATTATAAACTAGCACAAGCTCTTTCTGAGGGTAGCGAGGTGAGGTTCGCATTTGGAGGTTTAATTGTTTTTTAAGACAGGTTCAACTAAACAACCATAGGCTTTATGAATTCTAGCAAACATAAAAAAACTTCACTCATTTGAGTAATCATACCCCTACTCACATAATTGAATTGCCCAAGTAATAAACAAGTTCTTCAATGATAATAAACAGATGGTTCCACTTACATGGAATCTGACGTCCCCAAAGAGGTACCAAACCTTTGTACAGGCTGCACAGATGTACCAAAATATAAAAATCTGTTCTATAAGGTACATATTAAGGAATGTGCAAAACAAAGATACATAGCATACCCCATGGGACCTTCAGATCTAACAAATTTCGGCAATCCATCTGACAATCCCCTAGCGAAACCAGGCTGTGTCTGAACACGAACCTTTACAGCTTCAAATGGGCAAAGAGCAATATCTGCAATCACTTCAGCAGATGCAGAACCAGCAAGGTATATCAGTGTTTTGTATTTTGCAGCATTTTCTGCTCCCGCAAGGTCAGAGTAGTACTTCTTGAAGAATTCATAGAATCCAAACTTGCATGCACCCTGAGCACTGTAACCTAACAGGGTAGGAACCCATCCCCTGAAGAATCCCCTGGGACCTTGCTCCTTAAGAAGGATGCCAAATCCAGATGATATACTCTTGTATTTCGCAGGGTCAATCTAGTAATTTATACAATTTCGGTCAGTTTAGATGCTTCATGACTAATGTAACGTAAGAAATAGAAACAATACAAGAAGATAAAGTTTCACTAGTGGGATTAGACTAGGTTTGTTGTTGTATAGTTTCAGAGATAAAGACAATCCATCCTCCCATGGTCGAGAAAAGCAAAGGGGATAATAGAGGTTGCACTAAGATCTGAAACAATAATTGTCCAATTAAAATCTTAAATAAAATACAATAAGGCGTCTTCCTCTCCTCCATCACAGAGGAATGGCCATAACACTACATTAAAAATTTAGATCTAGAAGATGAGCAATAATATACAAGTCAGATCGGATATAGAGAGATAAATAGAAGAATGAGTTGAGATCGTGTGAGAAATGGACAGATCTGCAAATGAGATGAACACAATTTGTACCTGCATGTTACATTTGACGAGATCGAGTGGAGTGACAGCCATGTGAGTTAGACCACAACTGAGGATGCCACCGAAGGTACAGGCAGCGTAGAACTGCGGGGAGTACATCTCGATCTTACCAGGTTCGGTAGGTGCCGGAATAAGGAGGTTGTTGTTGGCAGGAGGCAAAACATTGGTGGTTTCTGGAACAGCAAGGGTTTTGGGAGTTAAAGAAGAAAAAGAGGACGTTGGGGAATAGAGAAAGCTTGGAAGAAGGGACTGACGGCGGGAGTTCTCCATTGACAGAGATCGAGATCGAGATCGGAGAAGGCAAATGTAGAAACCTGAAAATCTCGTCTCGCTCTCCGAATACCTCCTTTTTCTCTTTCGACCTAAAACAATTTCCACTCTTTTATACTGCCCTGTCAACCATTCACTTTGCGTTATAATCACGGAGTGACCAATAATATCCCAATTTACCTTTATGACCCAAAACCATTTTTTTAAAATCAAAGTAAATGAACCATCCGTCATGTTAGGGTTCGTTCCGCATGCAATATGAAATTAATCGTCATATAAAAATATAATATGAAGCTGAAATTTTGTTTGTACATATAATTTAGATTTTTTATGTCATACGTTTTCTTAAACATAAAAAAAAAACTTATAAGTTGTAAACATTATTAAAATTGTCTCAAGTCTTTATACAACCTTACAAAATAAACAAAAGTTTACAAAATCACATATTATACTATCACAAAGCTACTCTAAAAATTATAACATTTATGGGCAGTCTTCAATAAAAGAATAAAATTGAACACAAGTTGTAGTGTCTAGTCTTTAATATAATTATTTCACATACTATGGACAGTTGAACTTGCATTTCTCTAGAGCCGTCAATATGGGCTAGGCCTGTTGGGTCAGCCTGGTTTAACCCGTGATTTGGTAGGGTTGGGCTACGATTTTTGGAGCCCATTTAAGAAAAAAACTTTTTAGCCCGGCCTGAATAAGCTTATCGATTTGTAGGGCTTGAGAAATATGGATAGGGCCGGCCCGTGGGCCAAATAAAAATTAATTAAAAAATAAAAATAAAATAGAGTATTAAAACTGATAGGAGTCTACACTCAAAATTTGTTTAAAGTTTGAAATATTACAATTTAAATACAAATTATGTTTATAAAATATGTACTACATAAAATAAAGTTCCTAAAATTTCTAGGGAATCACTACATAGCCTATGGAATATTATCATAATTTTTGTGTTTTATTATGATCATTGAAAAACAATTAGGTTAATATTTCTATTTAGCTATTTAGGTTTTTACTTGAAGCAAACTTAATAAATATTATATAGATAATTTTATCTGTTATTTGATGAACAAGTAGTAACACTAGTCGATATTTATGATAATATTTTTAAATTATAATTTAATTTAAAAAATTATAAAAAATATACTTTTAAGAAAAGAGGGTTGGCCCGGCAAAGCCCGTAGCCCACACACTTGTGGGCTGGGCCGACCATTTTTCTGGACCACATAAAAAATGGGATAGCCCGGCCTGGCCCGTCAAATTACAAAGTCTGTATGGGTTAGCCTCAATGGGGTGGGCCAGTCCATATTGACAGTTATACATTTCTCGATCATATAATTAAGAAGGCAAACCAACACTGTTAATTTTGAGTCATTTGTTGATCAATTTGGTTAGTAAATAAATTTTATAAAAAATAATTGAATTTGGTGGAATATAATGTCACGACCCGAGTCTACATCCTGGACGTGACCGACACTTAAGAACCATTGCTGGTCCCCAAGCGAACCCTCATCCCGGCTGACTACAAGCGGAAGACTAACTTAAGCATGCAAAAGCTTAAAACTGAATAAAATTCAATAAAACTTTTCAAAACTTTAACTCAAATGAACAACTTAGAATAAAAATAATATATTCAGTTCGCCATAAAATAGGCACTTAAGTCTTTAAAACATTTAATAAAATAAATGAATGATACAGACTTCTCAACTATACTGACTATCTATGAAGCCTCTAACTGATAAAGATGGAGGTCGGGACAAGACCCACGATATCCTGACTAAACTGAAAAGTAAATGAAATCCTTCGAAAACAAGGAGGCTCACCATAGCTAACTTGAACTCTCGGATGTATCAACGAAGCTCCTGTTAATGATCCTGAATACATGTGTCTGCATCATGAGAAGATGCATGCCAAATGGCTCAGTACGTGAAATGTACGAGCATGTAAGGGGAATTCTAAAACATAAACATAAGCTTGAAACTTGATAAAAAGGAAACATACTTACCTCTTCTCAAACTTACTCAAATCAAGGGATACTCAAAGATACTCAAAACTACTCAATCTACTCAACTCAGAAGTATTCAAGGATAAGATACTCAACTCAAAGATATGATATTCTACTCTGGGTACACAACTCTGGATACTCAACTCAATATAAAACAATAATACACATGCAATATATGGAACTTAGTTCGTTAAAGAAAATACAATAACAAACTCAACTTTACTTATATAATAAAGTAATATAGTTTTCGTGAGAGTTTCTCTAACGGACAACCATCATTATAAGCCTAAGTGATGGTACAACGTTTTACCTTATGTTGCCAAGGACCGTCATATACCTTGCCATCGGTATAGAACCTGAACTACTAAGTGGATCCACTAATATATGCTAAAAACATCTTAAGGAGTCATCTAAAAAGTATGATCCTTTACTACCCATGATAACTACATGATTTATAGAAACTTGTGTTATCTGAACTCGCATCCCCATATCGGTGCTCAATACTATTCCCAAAATATACTTAGCTCATATGTTTGTAAAAACAAAACTCTTTATGTGATTTGAGATAATTGCTAAAAAACTTAGCTCAAAGGCTATCTTGGAAATTAAGGTTTTCTCTTTTGCTTTATTATGAAAGCATTTACTCTTTAATTGAAAACTAGCCCAAAGGCTCTTTACTGAAAAATTAGCTCAAAGGCTCTTTACTGAAACACTAGCCTAAAGGCTCTTTACTGAAAAATTAGCTCAAAGGCTCTTTACTGAAACACTAGCTCAAAGGCTCTTTTGAAAATCACAGTTTTTCGTTCTTATTTAAATGTGAAAACATTTTAAACTCTTTTGGGAATACATAGTCCCCATATACTTTCGAAGAAATGAACTTCAACTTTATTCTTTACTGAACTCAAAACTTAAGACTTAAAACAAAATTAAAACATTTGTAAAAGATTTCTTAAAATATGGTTCATGCCGAATTATGGACGTGAGCGACTCGATGCAAGGTTTTCAATAACCATAAATAAATCTTAATACTTGGAACTCAAGAACTTCACTAATACTACTCATTTCAAGAATGCTCAACTTAGAGTTCATGCAAAATTATGAGCATGAACTACTCAACTCAATGACTCAAAGATACTTCTCATCTCAAGACTGTTCAACTTATAATGTTCATGTGGAATTATGAGCATGAAATATTCAACTTAAGGACTCAAAGATACTTCTCAAAAGAGATTAAGAACTCAACACTTAAAGGCTTAGAACTTGAAGATACCACTTCTCTGAAGGATACTCAACTTACGACGTTCATGTAGAGTTATGGGCATGAAACAACTTGACTCGATGATCTTACAAAACAATATAGAACTCATGTATATAACTCTTCTTATTCTCTGACTTACTCCCTTAAAACTTAACTCAAATCGATGGTTGATCTCAAAAGATTCACAATTGAACTCAAAGACTTTCTTGAACTCTACTCTTAACTCTCTCTTGAATGTGAATTATGAATTCAAGAGTTATGGTTTATGATATGAAGGATCTAGGTGATAGTGTAGACTCTTTTGAATACATTCTCCTCACTCTCATGCTTACTTACTCGAGTCTTAAAACAAGTTATTAGAAGTTGTAGAAGACTCCTCAAAGGACTCAAAGGGATTTTCTCAACAAATGTTTGAGAGAACTCTTAACACTTGACTCTCAGCTTTACCTTGAATGCGATTTATGAATTCAAGGTTGTGATTTGTGTTAGGAATGATCTCGTGATGTTTAGGAGTGTTTTTAGATAGTTAAACATGAAAAACGATCAAGAAATCACTGTCTGGAAGTAAGTCTGCGACGCGGAGATGAATTAAAATAATTGGTCGCGAAATAACTTTTGAGGTAGAGAGGTCAGTGACCTCTCCGCGACGCAAAGAAAATTTTATGAAACGGGGAGGCAAGTCCGTGACGCGGAGCCAAGTGCTAAATTTACCCAACTTTTTCCTTCTTCGTTTTCTAACCCCAAATTGCCTAAATTCGATTCTTTTGCTCAACTTTTCTTTAGATTCAGGTAACCGTCACATGTACACAAGAATCTAACTCTAACCCCTCTATAAATCGACACATTAACCTCAAGAACTCCTCAATCTTAGCCCAATTCAAGAACGAAAGCAAATTCATGAATACATAACAAGAGCATCAAAGCTTCAATTTTTAGAACGAATTTAAAGCTGAAATTAACATGATTGGCGTGTGGGTGAACAAACCCAACACTATGGAAGCTTACATACCTGAAAGAACCATCTTCTTGAAGCAACTTGAAGAAAACCCTTTGAAAAAGAATCCTAGCCTTAGCGTTTCTTGAATCCCTTGAGCGTAGAATTTTTTAAGTGGATGAGAGGGTTTTTATTTGAGAAAACTGATTTTCTACACGTTTATGGCAGTTTAGATGACCTCCTAAGGGTTTTTAGGACTAAAATACCCCTAAAGAAATAATTAAAGCGAGCTGGGAGTCGGAAAGATCTTTCATTAGGCAGTGAGGTCCGTGTTGGCTCCGCGTCGCGGAGCTGCTGCCTGGTTTGCGCGATGTTAGTTTTTAAAACCGTCATAACTTTTTACTCAGAGCTCGGAATTGAGCAAACTCGGTGGCGTTGGAAAGATAATTCGAAGACCTTTCCTAAGGTATCTGGTAACACACCTAAATCATCCTGATCTAGGAGTTATGGTCGTTTGAAGTAGACCAAAACTCATACTTAGCTTAACTTGCAAAATTTCAGATTTTGCTATTTCCAATTCGATTCTTTTTGGAACTCAAGGTGCTATGTCTAGTGACATTAACACTCAAGAAATTTTAAATTCCTTGCAAAACTCTCACTCACTACGAAGAACGGTTCGAGTCTTAGCTCAAATTTTTTTTGGGGTGTTACATATAAATGATAAAGTAGGAATTGATTTGCAGTAATAATAAATTTTATGTTGGTGAGAATATAAATGGTTTAAAAAGTAATGATATGAATTATAAATTTTATTTACATATGAAATGAAATAAGTTGTTATTAGATATAAATGTGAGGTTGTTTTTACAAATTATAAACTTGTGGATCAATTTTTGTATATGAAAAATCCTAATCATGATTTGAAATTCTCAAATCATGATTTTTGGAGAATTGAAATTTCATCTCATGAAATGAAATTATGAGATGAAATCAACGTGATATTGCATGTCCAAAATGCTTCATCTCATAATTTCATATCGCAATGAAATCACATGTCCAAACACCTATTTAGTGTTACTAAAATTGTAATTCGTAATTAGAATTTTACCAATCATCACTCTTTACGTGAATATAATTGTTTCTCCTTTTTATATGCAACCTACCTAAATGGCTAAATATCACATGGATCAATTAATATGACAAAATAAATGAAATAGCTAATTTGGAGAAATTTAAGCTTGAATTGAAAAGTGAAATAGTCATAAACACAGGACAAAAAATTATGGAAGAAAAATTAGTATTGGCGAGAAGTTAAATATACTAGTTAGAACTGTCAAAAAGGGTTGACCCAGCCCCACTCGGCCCAAGACTCACGGGCCAAGAAATTTGAAGGGTTAGGGCGGGCTGACCCTTCATTCGGAAGGGCTTGAAAATGCTCAACCCAACCGAACCCTAGAAGGGCTGAGGACTGGGGCGGACTAGCCTTTTTTTTTTCTTATCAAACTTATAATTCTATAACATCAAGAAAATGAGAAGATTTTCAAATCAAATTTGCAAAATAATGGTGTTGTTTTAATAACACTGGCAAAAAGTCTACTGTAATTAGTATGCATCTCGCATATCACATACATGAGTGAAATAAGAGAGTGACAACAAAGATTGGAGGGAGGTGAGGGTGTGAGATTTGTCTATGCATCTTAGATACATGTGAATCTACTTGGATAGAATGTATCTAGAATAGATTAACCTAATTTTGAGTCCATATATTTCGAGATATATGTACCTGGACGTACCAAAATCTGGTAAGATTCATAATATTACAACATAGTGTGTATTTAAGTAATTAGATTACATATTAGTGAGATTATTGTAAGTTATCCTTAAATAAAAAGTTTTGGCCCATGCGCCAACCCCGATCCAGCCCCGATCAAGCCTCAAGGGCCAAGAGCTTATATGGGCCGAGCTTATAAGCCCTACATTTAAATGGGCTTGAAAAATCATATCTCAACCCTACTCCAAAAACAAGTTGGGTTGGGCCGGCCCCATGGGCTAGGCCCACTTTGACGGCTCTAATACTAGTTAATCTATTGATAAACGATTTATCATTCTTTACTTACTTAACTATATAGCCACTATAACAAATTTTAAAAAGTGTTAAAATTTAAATTTTCATAAATTGTATATACAGTAAAATAATACTTCATATTTTATGAGAAGTTCTTGCTTTATCCGATAGGGTCGTATTTGAACAAAGATAATACTCCAAAGATAGTCTTTCGATGTAAATGGGTTGACTCAGATTTCATAGGGAAAACAATTAAACTAGTACTCTATATGGTGAATAATTTAAGAAGTTTTTTATTTTTTATGAATCGATATATAATTCATACATTTCATATTGCTATGATTTAAGTAATTGAGATAAAAATAAGGTAAAGGAGAAGAGCATAAAGAAGCAGACAAGTATGGGCATAACAGTAAACGCAAGTTGACCTTAAACGGAGGACCTTATCAGTATATTCTTTAGGGTTGTTGTATCGAATATCGATTCAAGCAATTGGAACACTCACCCAACAATTTTGTAGAAAACGTTTACCCACACAACTTGGAAGTTTTTTTTCTTTTTTCTTTTTAGAATATAGGCATACGTTAGAATAATAAATGTTCTATTCAATAAGAATATTTCGTACCAAATTGAGAAAAATGATTGGCATTTCACGTTACTTGCTTAAAATCAACATGTACCCTCTCTATTTGGATGGTTATTATTATCATTACTATTATTATTATTTTAATAAATATAATGTTTGGATAAATTATATTATTTTTTATCATTATATAAAGGGAAAAGGGTCAAAAATACCCCTCAACTTTGTTTTATTGGTTGACTACGCCTTTACCGTTAAAGTGAAGTTAGTTTTACCCCTACCGTAGCTAATTTCACCAAATATACCCCTCATTTGACGGAAAGCCCCAAATCAACTCAAATTAACCCGATTTCAATTGAAATTACCCAATTGTCTATTTTAACCCAAACCTGACCCGCTATACTAAAGAAACTCATACCAATTAAATCCCTAGTTCATGTCTTCTCCTCCTTATTAGCACCACTTTCCCGATTTCCCCTCCCAAAATAACGAAGTAAATTCACGAGATCAAAGATTGTTTCAATCTGATTTTGCAGGCTTAGTGTTCTTTTGAAAAACAAGATTTCAAACCCCCTTTTTTTTATGCAAAAAAGGAAAACATTTTCATTATCACTGAATCAGTATTCATAAATACAACAACTAGATCCATTAACTAATATCATATATCAAGCACAGGCACATGGATTATCAACGGCGAGCTCGTCGAGTTCCACTTACCGCCGACGGTCGGAAAAGTGTAAAGAAGGGGAGCATTACGGATCCAATGCCTCTAGTGCCACCGCCCACCAGTGACAAGGGCATTCATGCCATTAAGGGACCATCGATTGCCTTTTTCGGCACATCGAATTGAGCTGCACTTCTTCATCCATGGCCTTATTGTTATACAATTTCTGGGTTTTGGAATTCGAAATTTGAACTTGACAGAAGCAGTGTGTGAAACCAAGACGGATTCCCACATATTTTTCCCGATTCCCTTTGTTTTCCAATACTTTCGAGAATATGGTCACTTAACCTCCGTGATTTTCAAACTCAAATTTTGAAATATCATTTGATACAATTTTCCAGCGGCGGAGGGTAATTCCTCCTGAAATTGGCAGAGATAATCCTGAATCGTTGACGACGATCTTTCATGTACTGATAAAATAGGGCGAAGATAAAAACAAGCGAGTAAAGTAATTGCATAGCTTCCATGGAAATTGATTTGAGCTACTGATTTCTGAGATGTTTGATTGAAGAAATCAAGAATCAAACCAATCCCAAAAATTCTAATAAAATAATAAAATGAAAAAAAAGAGGAACTGAAAGAAGAAGAAGCAGTAGTATTGAGGTTGGAAGCTAAGAAATAGTTTGTGTAAAGTGTTCTTTTGAGAATGGGTAAGAGAAATGAGTTAAATGTATTCAGAGAAGTCGGGGCATGGATTTATTTACAGATAAAGAAACAAAAAGAGAAAATCGGGTTTGTATTAGATATGAAGAGGGTTTGTATTAGATATGAAGAAAATGAAGGAGATGAATACTAGAGAGATGGGTTTGTGTTTTAATTTGGTATTTCCTTAATTCATTAGGTTTAGTGGGTCGGGTTGGGATGAAAAGAGAAAATCGGGTTATTTTAATTAAAATTGAACAATTTGAGTTGATTTGGGGCTTTCCGTCAAATGAGGGGTATATTTGGTGAAATTAGTTACGGTAGGGGTAAAACTAACTTCACTTTAACGGTAAGGGCGTTGTCAACCAATAAAACAAAGTTGAGGGGTATTTTTGACCCTTTTCCCTTATATAAAGTCATATCTCAAAAAATTGAAGAATAAATCTTTAAGAAAAATAGGATACAAGATAAAACTACAATAATAATTTTTTTAAAAAAGGTAAGTAAGATTATTAATTAATAGGCAAGACAAAATGAAAAATCATATATATTATATTATATTATTTTAAGTTGGAAGATCTTAACTTCAAAGTTCGATTACGATTTTACCCCTTTACTAAATTTAAATATTATTAAAAAACTAATTAATAAAATATTAAATAATAATTTTATGGTATTAATCCAATATATTTCTAGATAGAATTAATTCACGAAATATTTAATTTGTTTTCATTCTAAAATGGAGTTTGGTAGATGAAAGTGTTTCGTAACAATAAAAGGCAGTAAATTATATCCTTTAAAAACTGAAATATTCTTTAAGAATAAAGGACAAAAATGTCCTTTGAATTACCATACATCTTAATATGGTACACATATTTAGATTTTAGTCAGAAACTTTACATATCCCAACTTTAACCAATCTAATTCTCATAGATGTTATGTACATATATCATCAATTTTTAAATGACTTTTATAATTCTTGACTGTTATACATACCAAAACATTGTTTTCAAAATTATATATTAATGTATACACTTAGTTATTCCAATGTATAATTGTTGATGGATGATTATTGGTGTATGTAATTACATTGCTCATCACAGTCACCTTATGTTAATGCATACAGTTATTCTAATGTATAATTGTTGATGGATGATTATTGGTGTATGTAATTACATTGCTCATCACAGTCACCTTATGTTAATGCATACAGTTATTCTAATGTATAATTGTTGATGGATGCTTGCTGATGAATGTAATTGCTTATCACATATGCAATTAAAAAGCGGTAAATCTATTTATGCTTTTGTTAGTTATTGGGAAGTTCCTCCATTCATTAGCTATTTTATTGTTTTTAGTCTACTCTATTTCATCTTATTTTCGAATATTTGTAGGATGAACATAATGTACATCAGAAGTTGTATAATTTATTGTGATGCTATAATAATGTAATGGATATTGATAAGTTTTTATATATTCTCTTCAAACATTAGGTGAGATCTTCACAACTAATAACTCATGTGAAATTTACAATTTCTTAAAATAGTTTTGATATGATTGTCAGATTGTCCATTTGATGTTAAGATTTAATTTGGTGTTACATTCTTCTCTTTTGATTAATTAATTTTATGAATGACTATTTATACATATTGTAAATGTATTTAAATCATTAACATTGTTTATACTAAGTAGCGTGCAATACACGTATATTTTCTATTATGAAGTTCAATTTTTAAAAAATATATAAAAATCTTGTAGTAATTATGAGGGACAAATGTACAACACGTTCTCAAAAACTAGTAAAAGAAAATAAGGCAGTAATGTGATCACACCAAATCAATCAACAATTTGTTCTTAACTAACATGATTTCACCTATGATACAATCAAAACAAATTATATTTAAACTAACAATACACTACAAAATAGATAGGTAACAAACCGGTAAACAACGAGCTAAAATACTCAAAACGATCACCAAATTGATGCTCATGTCAGGTATTGCTGCCATTCAACCCTGCAATGCCCAAATGACACAATACTCGTCTCAACCAACCAAACAAGATTCACTGCAGACTGCAGTGGATAAAAGGGCAGGCCATTTTTATTCACAGAAGAGAAGAAAAGTTCCAAATTCTACTTACTGATCCGATTTCTCTCTTTTGCTCTTGCTTGACACATACCACACAACCGGGGAATATTGTTTGGTACCAATATCCTTTATAAGACCAGCATAAACATAGACTAGTTTGAGATTGAAGAAAATCATATTCCATGCAAATCTCTATCAAATTATGCACCACCATGCTCATCATATGACAACTCATGTAAGTCGATTAGTAGGTGAAGACCACAATTTTCGCTCAATCACCAATAGTCCCCACATGAGCATGAGCCATCCTTGAAATGGTGAAATCTCTTTGCATCTCTGACTACAATTTCCCTATTAACAATCTTGGAGATTAGCTTAATTGTTGTATGACAGTCTCCGCATATCCTTAGATTCTTAATCACCTGAATGGTACTACCAGGGACAGAATTCATGACCCCAAAAGCAACAGCAAGCTTCTCACTATGAACTCGCAATGTCAGTCCTTTCTCTTCATCCTCAACATCATGAAGATCAGATGTCATGTTGGGTACATACCCAGCCATCTGCAGCTTTACAGATAACTCTTCCAAATAAGCATAAACCTTCTCATGTTGCGGGTGTTCTCTATCACCAACCAGAAATACATGAACCCTGCCTTTGAGTTCAAGCAGGCTGAACCCAGGAGGTTTACTTAATCCACGATTTTTCATAAGTATCCTCATCTTCTCTACATCTTCCCACCTTCCAGCATCGGCATATATGTTTGAGAGCAAAACATAATACCCAGAGTTTGTTGGGTCTAACTCAAACAAGTTACTAGCAGAAATCTCCCCAAGCTCGACATTCTTGTGCATCCTGCATGCAGCTAGAAGAGAACCCCAAATGACAAAGTCAGGCGTCACCTTCATTTCTTTTAGCAAATTATATGCCTTGGTAAGGAAACCAGCACGTCCAAGAAGATCAACCATACAAGCATAATGCTCCACTCCTGGTTGTATGCAAAATCTAGGTTCCATAGCCTTAAACCAATACCATCCTTCATCCAGCAACCCAGCGTGGCTACAAGCTGCTAGGACAGAGACAAAAGTAATGTAGTTTGGTTTTACCCCAGCTGAGTTCATCTCGTAAAATACTTGAAGGGCTTCCTTAGCTCTCCCGTGCATTCCATAACCTGCAATCAAGGCAGACCATGATTTCACATTCTTTTCCTTCATTCTATTGAAGGCATTCCTTGCCATCCTTAATCTCCCACATTTGCAGTACATGTCAATCATGGATGTGCTCACATATACGTTATCCTCTAGGTTCATCTTTATAACCTAAAGAGACCAAAGTCAATTATACAACTGGAAACATCAATACAGTTGAAAATAGGGAGTCAGAAAGAATGCAGCATTTGTGAAAGTGATTAGTCCTTGAAGTACCTGATCATGTATGCACTTGCCAGCCTGAAGAGCTCCTGAATGAGCACAAGCCAACAGCAAAGCTGACAAGGTGACAGCATTGTAGTCAACCTCTCTATCCCATGCCAGGGAACGAAAAATTTCCATTGCCTGAGCTGAAAGTCCGTGCTGGGCATAAACTGCAATCATAGAATTCCATGAAATGATGTCCTTGTCAGGCATAATGTCGAACATCTTCCGAGACAAATCAACCTCACCACATTTAGCGTAGGCATCAATGAATGTATTACCAACTCCCACATCTTCATTGAATCCCCTTTTGGTGACAAAGCCATGGAGCCCTTGGGTAAGGGTCTTCCCTGAAAGACGAGAACAAGCGGAGAGCACGGAAACCATGGCAACTGAGTCAAGAAAAATTACTTCTCCTGCCTGAGCTGCCAATATCTCTTTGAAAAGCAAGATTGCTTCATGAGGGAGGTCATTTTGGACGTAGCCAGTTATCATGGAGGTCCATGAAACAACATTCTTTTGAGGAATTTGATCAAACAGCTTTCTTGCATCAGCAAGTTGGCCACATTTGGAGTACATATCAATGAGGGCGGAGGATACAAAAAGGTCGGTGTCATAACCAAAGATGAGAGCTTGTTGGTGGGTCTGCTTACCGGAAGTAAGATCGAAAAGGGAGGAACAGGATTTGACGGCGCAGGGGAAGGTAGAACGGTTAGGTTTGAGAGAGAGCTTTCGCATGGAAGAGAAAGCTCGAAGGGCTTCGACGGCGTCACCGCTCCGAGCCAAGTCCGCAATGATAGAGTTCCACGAGAACACATCAGATTTGTCTAAGTATCTATTGAAGAAGGTGGCGACGTTGGGATTTGTAGAGAAGTAGGAGAGTGAACCCAAATTAGTCTTCTTCATTCATTCATTCACGGGCAGGCCCAGATTTTAGTGATATCTCTCCCAACCTTTAAAAAGCCATTACTAGTAAGTAAATAGGAAAAGAAAGTGCGACCAAAGTCAGCTTCTTTTTTTCTTTTTTTTCTAGTAATAATAAACCCACAACACAAGTGCCCTACAATATCAAAAATTTAAAATTCTACAAACTGAAATAATAATCCACAGCCGTGGTTCTCCAATTCAGTATCAGCATGCAATTGTACAAGTAGGAAAAGAAATTGAGAATGTATAACCCCCCGAGATCTGAATCTAATTGTAGAATACACATCCCGTGAATTCTTGAAAATTTCTCAGTGATCTCAGCTATTGAATGGAATAATTTACTAGAAAAGCCTAAGATGTGCAGTATCGTTCATTCTCTTGATCTGCCATCCCATTTTCCAGGAATGTTGTAGCACTGTCACTGAAGAATCATCTATGCATATCTTACTTGACATCATTGAACTGCAGCCAAGAAGGCCAGTAAGAAGACACTTTATTGGGATTGAATGCGTGAAAATACCAATGCATTGAGAAACATTAGTACTGATTTGCACATTTAAATCTCGGATGGAGTTAGGATTAATGGGTTCTCGTGGTGACATCTCGTCATCAGCCTCATGATCCCCAGTAGTTGTCACGATCTGAAGCCTACTCTTTCCAGACTTCTTCCTCGAAAGTCCTTGTCGATTCCTGTGGTGCAAATCCCAATGGGATGACGAGAAAGAGGGCAGCCCATCTCGGTCATGAACTGAATTGACAAGTGGATGAGAACCACGGTTTGAGAAGCCCTGGTTCTCACTCTGATCAGGTGGAGAGAAATCAGATCTGAATTTGTCAGGCAATGTCATAACAGTTCCATTTAGGAATTGTACCATCCGAAATTCCACCTGCCTCAGTGACTCTCCAGATGGTGCTGAAAAATCAGGCTGGAACTTTTCCATTAGGCTAGTTGTTTCAGGTGTAAAAATATCCGAGCGGTGGCATCCCTCCCAATGCCCCTGACTCATTTCCAGTAGAGCATCAGAGGATTGTATCCGTTCCTCTGAAAAGTTTATTTCCTGCACAGTCAACAGAGATCCATTCATTAGCAAATTCATAAGTCCTTAACACAACATGCAAATAACATGTTACTCTAAATCTCTTCAACGTTGTCAATCCAGTTGTTCTACTTACAGTCAAAATCCCCATACAGAATATCATAGAATGCATCACTAAGAATGGGAAAGTCTTTAAGACATAACTAGAGACAAGAGGAAGCAAGCTCTTATTGCTCGAAGTTGTTCCTTGTATAATTCGGGGATGTGATGTTAAACTGTGACTTGGCTGCTCTGAAAGGCAGTAACAGAGTGTTTGAATTTGCTAGTGGTCAAGACAGCAAGAATGTTATTGACACATCAAATATGCTGAGAAGCCAATTATGCCTTGCTAAAATGCAGAATATGTAACTTTTCTTAGCAGTACTAATCTTGCTGAAAACATTACATAATAGACAAAGAAAGTACTAATATTGCTGTCTCTTTCATTGATACATTATTAAGACTGATATTTTGCAAGCACCGCGTGGAAATGTAATAGAGCATGATCATATGGTATACTCTTACCTATCCCAGAAGGATTCGATTAGTTTCCCTTTCCTGATCTAAATGATATCTGATTTCCTCGACTATGAAACTTATTATTTATACTACAGGAATTGGACCAACTTTTATCCCAAAAGTACTTCAAAAGTTGGTCTAATTGTTAATCCTAGAACATCTGAAAACAAAAGTCACCTTTAAGATTTTGTTTTGGACCCAACTTTATTTGAACTAAATAGGAGTATAACATAAATTCCAATTGCAACGTCTGTCATAGGGTGCTAGACAACCAAAGACTACAAACTTGCAAAACCAAAACTACTCTGACAGCCATATAAATCCTGAACCTAGAGCAGCTAAGAAATCCAATGGTTTCTTTCAGGGCAAAAATGCAGAAGTCACTATACACAATCACCAGAGAAGTATAAAACAGAAACCTCACTAGTACCAGAGGAAACATGCAGCTGCCTAAAAATGAAGAAATCTCCCCCTGCAAAGCTGATACTCGGAGTCCTCCATAAATGTCATTGTATCCTGAAGGATCCGAGGGACACCCATCTACAAAGATAGATGTGGGAAGCAAATGGATTTGATTTTGAGCTTAATAGTATACCTGACAAACAGAGAGGGCAGTAGCTCGTGCCCGATCCAAGGGAGATGTATAGACAGAATTGAAACGAATCCCTTGAGACTTTAGAAAAACAGCCAAAGCTCTTGCTTGGCGCTTGCCATTAGGTGTAAGTGCAGCCTCTGGGGATCGGCCGGCAATCAAATCAGGTCTTAAATTCATATGACATTCGCCATTACTAATTAAATATAGGTCAGTGAGGGTCCTATCGTCATCGACAGAATCAGAGGAGAATGTTCGGTGGAAATGAGGAATTGAGGGTGGTGGAGCAAGAACATTATAAGGGTCCCAGACCTTGATAGAAGGTCCCAAACGCGGGGTGCCGAAAGAGGATAGTTGAGGGGATAAAGGGGATGCGGAGGCGTGGCAAGGTAACATCTCAGGCTCTTGTTCGAGAACCTTCTTGAGCAGAGAGTCGTCACCAACTAATCGGTGTCTCTCATCTGGCGTATCGTTTTCGTGCTCCGCATCTTCTTCTTCATCCTGTTCGTCTTCTTCATCAGATGGTAGTTCTACGGACTGAGAAGCGCCCATTGTACAGTCTGGATCGTTCGGATCTACGGTTAATATGTATGCGGATTGGGGGTTTAAAAAAAAAGCTTCAAGCTTTGGGGAAGTAGGAAGTAATGTTGTTCAGGAACAGGAAGAGAGAGAGAGATCTGAGGACCTTTTTTCTTTTAACAAAAGAAGAATAGAATAGAGAGTCCCATTCTCATCCCATGGGTAAATGCGCAACCATCGGCTCCCTTATCATTATTATTAGGGAATTACTACTAGCTCCCTTTACACTCCTTTTCTACTCTCCTCCTTTTCTATTTCTATTAAAAGTTATAATGTCCACAAACTTTACTCTTATTTTTAATACCAAAAAGAGTTAAAATTATCATTGAACTATTCAAAATAGCTTATATATAATTTTTAACCATGTTTGGGATCAAAACCACCCTTGCCGTCTATATTTTGAACCACAAATACTCTTAAAACGTCATATTTATCATATGTACTGACATGACAGTTCACCTAGGCAGTCCAACATGACAAAAATCCCTTCCTCTCAATTATCACGATCAAAAATCAAGGTAAAAAATTATTGAAATAATATATTATTAACAATGAGTTGTACACTATTAACCATATATTACTTACTATAGAGTAATTATTTATTTAATTTTAATATAGATTTAAAGTTTAAATATATCATGTATTAGTCTAAGCGTGCTTTACTTATATAGTACTAAATATTGTAATGTATAAAGTTTAGTTTATACATAAAAGCTTAAACAATTAGTTCTTATAAATTTTAAGTTTATGTTCATATAATATGAAAATTGAACAAAGTAATCAATATAATTATAACATAAAATTAAATATAATATATCTTGATTTTTTCTTGGTTCTAGTCTTGACTAGATTGTGCAAAAACCTTAGATCGAGGCTCCTAATAGTTGTAGTAAAACATAACAAATCATGCAAAGATATATCCAAATACTTGTAGAAAACAAAAAAGACTTCACCTATATTGCGATTTTGAAAAGTTTTGAAATGTTGATTACTTAATTTAGGCGGTTCAGAAAGTGGCTATTTTGTCAATGGCTTCCCATTCTAGTCCATCCAATTTTATTTTGCATTAAAGATTAGCTAAATGCGTGGCTATATTTTAAATACCCGAAACAAAGAGTCGGTTAGATTTGGCCCGGCCCAAAAAGGTGAAATGCTGGAAAAAGAAGAAGAGGAAAAGTATTAGGGTTTGCGTTGCGTGATATAAATAAGACCGAGAGGAAGTAGTGGGAAAGTAACAATGGCGTGTACTGTGGATTTTCGGTGCCTGGACGAAGGATTCGGAGGAAAAACGTACAAACGAAAGAGAGCAGAGAAAGAGCAAGGTAATGGTATAGAAGATGGAGAAGCGGCGGCTATGGAAGTGGAGGAGATTCCAAGGAAGAGACAGGCGGTTCCATCCGAGGAGGATCCAAACAAACCTGTACTGGGAAGGCCGACATACGACGGGGTGATTGCAGGGAGGGTATCGGGAAGGAATTGGAAACAGCCGCGTAAACACAGATCATCGGCAGCGAAGGTGAGCGTGAAGGGGAAGTCATTGGAGCAGAGGATAAAAGAGAAGGAGATAAAGAAGGCGTATAAGGAGAGAATCAATGAGCTCAAGGAAGAGATAAGACAGAGCAAGGTGGAGAAGCGGAAGCAGAGGGAGGAAAGAGAGAAAAAGAAGCAGGAAAACATTCTCAAGTCTGGCACCAAGGTTCAGAAGATCACCAATCCAAAAACCCTCAAAAAGATTGCCAAATCTAAGCAGAGGAAGCTTCTCAAGGTTGTTTCTGACGATCTTCTTAACCGTGGAAACAACAACAAGTCGACCTCATAGATGTATTCTTTTTCATTATGTTTCTGGAATTTGGCTTGTTCCATCCATTATGCTGCATACTATGCATTTTATTTTATTATTAGTTATATTTAGTATTAGAATTCATTGCATTTGGGGATGGCAGGCGGAGCGGGTTATAGAGTATTTGTTCCTAACTGTAGTTTTGAATTCTGATTACAAAAAATTGTTCTTGTTATACTTTGCAGTACCCATTCATGAAATTGTTATTCTATTAAAATTGACATGAATCACTTTTTTCATCAAAAAATTGTTCTTGTTATACTTTGCAGTACCCGTTCATGAAATTGTTATTCTATTAAAATTGACATAAATCACTTTTATTCATCAATGAAAAATAAAAATGGTTTTCTCACTACATAAAATGTATAGTTACAAGCAAAAGAAGAGCGGGGTAAAAACAATAAATTGTGCTATGCAGGACAGTCTTTGCGGGTTTATGGTGTTTGCCCTTGCACTATTTGCCTATTCCTTTTGATTATACTGGATATGACAGTTTAAAATCACAAATTCACACGGAGAAGAATAAAAGCAACAGAGGTATACTAGCTGTGAAAAGTTCTATAACAAAATCAGGTAAATATGGAGCATGAGATTTCTTCACTTGCAAAATTACTGAATTTAAGAAAAGTCAAGGACATCTCAAGAATATTGGTCCCTTCTTTCCTCATTCCTCCAGTAATTCAGATCATCAAGTATATGCAACTTTCAGACAATTTTGTAGTGCACTTCCAAAGAAGATCTGAGTTCACTGTGGTGGCTGTCACTAGCTTACACTCCAAGAGGAAGCTGCTTGATGTGTTGAACACAAATCACTTGGTTCCCTTGTATTTGTGCATGTAAAATATTAATTAGGTTCAACTCAAATGGATCCATATATCAAGCCATTGTTTCATGCCTCGGATTTCAGGGGGTGTTTCACGCAGACTAGATCATCCAGCTTATTCCCATCCATCTTGTACAAAGACACACCTTCCATCTGCATATAGTGCTTCCGTGCTTCCTTCCTCAAGCTCTCAAAAGGCATGATTTCCCATCGATTGTAATTTGAATCCTTCCTGGTATCTGTCATATCTGTGGAACCAGATACAGGCCCAGTGCCATAGGGACCTGATTTGCCCCATACTTTACAGTTCACAAATTGTCCCAATCCTCCCACTTCCCCAGCTTGCTTCTTTTTCAAACGCAATGCAGCTCTGTGAGCATTGTTTATCATTTCTCGACTAGGCACATCAGACCAGTCTTGCTTTCTCTTTGCTCGCATAGGAGAATGGATTCGTATGACCTAAAATATGATTTCTTAGCGAGAGCATCAAACAAAAAAATGAACAAATTGAAAAATGAACTTTAACTGCATTAATCCAGTGTCCTTACTCCAAGGCATTCTAAGAGTTGATAATAAGCCCTTCCTTGGAGTGGGTTGTGCCCTTTCCTTGGTGTAGAAAAGTATCGAGTCCTATACAACAAAGTTACCCAATAACCACACAGAGATAATGTTTAATGGTCGTTAGATGTAAGAAATTGCATGCAAAAGTTAAGAAAAGGTAAAGTAGAAGATGGCATTCAAGTGGAAGTGTCAAATATTCCAGAAAGATGGTAATATTTCAACATTGGATAGAGCTGCAAATAGAAAACCTGATACCGAGTTTTTCAAATGTGCATTTATATTGTCGTCTAGTAAAACCTGAAATAACAATGGAGAAGACGAGCATAATAGAACATTACCATTCTGTGTAACCAGGATCAACAGTGAAACCATAAATGTCAACAATGTCGCACATGGAAAGTGCTAATTCTATTGATTTCATCCCAGTTCCTTTCGCACCTCTGCGTAATACGATACCTTGGAACAGATAGACTGGATTCCGGATTTTCTGCGATAAATAATGGAGGAAAGTCATATTCTCTTCAAATGAATTTGATGTCACAAAGCATCAGTTTCCCATCACCTTACAAAAAAATCATATTCTACCACGTCATGAAATAATAGTAGGGCTTCTTTTACAATCAAACATACATTTAAAATTCATTTCCAACACGTCATGAAATATTACAAGTGGCTTATAGCCCAAAGAGGGCAAAACAAGGCACTGCCACAAAACGTTGAAGATAAATAAACAAATCCCTTAGGCTTTAGCCAACACTTTGAATCAATTAGCAATGTAGCACTGCATCAGCACAAGACATTCTTCAATTAACATCATCTACCCATTATAGTGCAAAGCTACTCTGTTTTCTGAAGAAAACAACTTAATCATCCATCCCCTGCAATCATGTTTGACAATTTTCATTTCACCGACATCCCGTACACACCATCCACCCTTGTGGCCTCACCTCTCCCCCACTATACCTCTGTTTCAGCTTTATTTTATCATTTATTTTTTGTTGCAATTCATGCATAGACGAAGACTCTCTTTATCATCGCGCGCCAAATGCAACATCCTTTCTCCTACTCGCGAACCACAGGAGCGCCTAGCACCAAAGGAGCAAAGCTCATTTTCCTTTTAGGGTAAAGCGGCACATAAAAAAGGGTTGGCCGTCAAAGTTCAGTTCCTTCACAAACGAAGTTCAGAATCAATTTTTTGGTTGGGGGGTGGTGGGTTCAAATCCATAGCCAAGAGCTTATGTTGGATTGTATGATTCTCACTCCGGATGGCATTCCTTACAAAGACATCTATCACCCTTCCTAAGGAGTATGCAGTCTATTTGAGTCTTAGCCAATGTGCTCCGGAATGTCACCAAGTGTTCGTCCTTCAGGGAAACTCGAGTTAGCTACCTCCAATTAAAAAGCTTTTGCAAAATTCAAAAGTGAGGCTTCTTCTTCGTTTCTATCCCCAAAAGCAGAACCTTCATGCACATCATCATAGCCCTTTGGAGTTGTCTCGATGTGGCTACTAAAATCTCCTCCTATGAATAGCTTCTCAGTGTGTGGATACCTCTCACAACCTCATCTAAATCCTCCCAAAAACGCTTCTTAACCTCCTCATCCAAGTCTGCTTTTAGTGTGTATGCACTAATAATGTTCAAAGTAAGCCCTCCAACAACTAGTTTAATCGACATCATCCTATCGTTGATCATCCTAATGTCTTACCACTTGCTCCCTTAGATTTGTATCTACTAGATTGTCTACTCTATTCCTGGTCTGCGAGACTCCTAAGTACAACAATTTAAACCCATTCATATCTCGAGCCTTAGTTCCTACCCATTTGGTAATCTGGACACAAGTTATATTAATCTTCCTCTTCTTGAGAATCTTCACTAATTCTATTGACGTCCTCATCAATGTCCCTATGTTCCAAGACCCTACTCTCAGCCTAGAAACTCTCTTAACCCAATTACCACCCCTGCCTTTCTCCCTTGCCCGAGGACATGACTCTAGTCTATCATCGTTCACTAGATTCATTAAAGCAAATGTAAACTAATCAGAGATATGCTAAAATATACACCAAATCAAGCAGGAATTAAGAGTTGGCCATGGTCAAATATGTGAGACGAACTCAGATTGGTGTTTTGAGTGTTCCAACATGTTCATAGTGTGTTTTAAGAGTGATTTGCATATTTGAGGCACTAGATTTTCTTAACCGAAGAAGGGTTGTGCATAAATCACCGAATTACTCAACTGAATTGAGAATTTTGATAATTCGGTAGGATTTTCAAGAGAAATTTAAGAATTATGATATTAGAGTTCGGTACGGTATGAAACATTAGTATCGATATATACCATATATTTGGAATTGTTTGTGCTTAATCTGATATTGACTTTCGATTGATTGGGTTTGGTACTGTTAAGTGTTGTAGATGGTTGAATGTTCACAAATTCTCTTGATTATTGATTCCATTGAGCTTCATCATATTTTAGTGATCATTTGTTGAGTTGAAAGTTGTTTGTTTATTAATTTTGTTGGCTCCATTGCTAAGATTGGAAGATGATATTTGGATGAACTGACATGAAGGTCATGTCAGTATTACCGAATTATTGTACCAAAACTCACTGAACCAAAGTTTGATTTACCAGACCAGACTGAACTAAGAAGTTTGGTATTTGGTATCTACTTTCAATAACCGATTACCGAATTACTGAATCCAAACTTTGGGATTACTGAATGTTCACCCTTACGACAAGGTGATGGGACGGTTGGTCTGGATAAACTCTTCCCTCCCTAATAACACGCCTATGGGACTACACTGGGTTTGTTGTTGGTAACCAAAATTGTTTCATCATTTATTTTTTTTGAAATCAGTAACTTTGTATCATATCAGGGATCAAAACAGTACTTGGGTAGTACTGAAACCATATTACAATAGAGCTCTAGTGTCTTCCCTCTCTAGCTATAATGGATCCAGAACATCTATGATAGACACATTATCATTATGAAATTTGATTACACCAAAAACATAGCAGTAAGATGAAGTTCAACTTGATCTTCTTCATATCATTCTCTAAGATCTCAAAACATCAGGAATTCCTGTCCTTCCAGATTGTCCACCAGATACAAGCTGGGACAATTCTCCATCTACTCCTATCTTTTGCATGTGAACATGTTCCCTCCCTGCTGCTAAGAGCCTCTGTTATCTTGCCTGGCAACGTCCATGCTATACCCTTAAGGTTTAGGATGATTCTCACCAACACTAATATTCAAAATCCTAAAGAATTCTCTATTTCACCACCTACAATGCTACAACTTAATTCCATCAGAGTTTCCTCAACATGCTGTGTGTATTAAGGATACACAGCCATGGTCAAAAGATGCGAAGTAAGGTGATCGCCGTAACTCTCAACATAAAAATTCATTCCATTTTAATTAGTACATACAAAGGGATAGAGAAAGCTAAGTTGCTTGGAATCGGGTGCGGGTGTCCAATACAAGTGCGGATCTAGAGGTCGGATCCTTCATGATCTAATTTTTAAGATTAGGGATATGGATCCATGTATGGATACGGGTGTGGATTTGCCTAAAAATAATTAAAATATCTAAAAATAGAGTTATAAAACTTAAATTATGAGATATTATGTGGAGAACTTGAGGAGAATCCTGGGAGGAAATTTCTATATAAAAGGTATTCCATTTTCTTCAATTTCACCTTAGTTTTTGTATTGATTATAGAAATAATTAAAACTGCCCAGACTTTCCCTATCGACTTTGGTCGAAGTACCCAAAATTGGTTGACCGAATCGGACACGAATCCCACACCCACACCCATGTCGTGTCGACACAAGTGCAGCACCAAAATTGGAGAGTCCGAGCAACTTAGAGAGCAAGAGTCCCATACTTTCATGGAAAAGAAAGATCCAGCTGTTATGCATGGTTCCGTTCATATCAATTTGTGGGGGAGGGGGGAGTATTAATATTTTGAAAAAGTAGATATGCAGTCATTTTTATAAGTAGAAATGTATCCTTAGCTTGTAATTCTTCAACAAATTCCTGAAACAACATCAACTAAAACTCAGAACATTCACGGGTAGCACTTATTGAAGATGTAAGTTGAGAACAACTAAAACTAACAATAGCAACCTCAAGAAGAAAGATTTAACGGAGAAACTAACAAGTAAAAAGATACTACCACTCATCTGAATGATACATTACCTTTATCATTGCATTGAAGTCTCTATGGATGACACTTTTAATTATAAGCACCTCATCGTCTGAAAGTAAAGAAGGAATAGCAACAAATAATGAGAAGAAGCTTCATGAGTATTGCTTCCAATAATAACAAATCACAGCAAAGTCATTGCTAACAATAATAAAAAGAGCAGTAAAAAGTTCACTGCTAATTTTCAGATGCTCTTCACATTTTGTCAGACCTTTAGTCTGTCAAAGAGCTATCTGCTAAGAAATGCTAACAGAGTTGACAAACATGGTCCTACGACCTATGCTAAATAGAGAGGGGCACTGAAGTCAATTTTCTTAAACTTGATTAGAACTATCATCTTCCTCCTCTTTTGCTCAACATCTCTGGGTGTGTTTGGTCTGAAGGAAAATGTTTTTCTTGGAAAACAAGTGGACTTCTAACTTATTTTCTCATGTTTCGTTGATGAGTAGAAAATATTTTTTAATGTTTTGTTGGTAAATGAAATTTTTTCATAAAATATCTTTTATTTTTGGCTTGAGACTAAAAAATACTCTTTACAAAAATAATTTTTGATCCGAAAATCAACCTCAATAATTGATCTAGGATCCGACCTCGACACCCAAACTAGGACAAGACCCTGATGATCGTTCCAAAATCCGACCCTGAGATCTAACCTAAGAATTTTTTAAACCGACTTGGTCGCGGGTGGGGGCCTAAAATTTGAAATAATTTTCAAAAACAAATTTTTTAAATTTCTTTTTGATTGGGGGGGGGGGGGGGTGGCTTAAAAAATGATTTTTTTTTTAAAAATTTGAAATATTTCCCAAAAATATTTTTTTCTTAATTTTGTTTTTGAGGGGAATGGCCTGTGTGGGGGGTGGCGGTAGGGGGGTAGGGTAGGGAGTGGCATAAAAATGTTTTTCTTTTAAATTTGAAATATTTTCCAAAAACATTTTAAAAAAATAAATAAAATTGACAGGGATAGCCTGGGTGGGGGATGGCGGGTGGCGGGGGAGGGGTGTAAAGGGTGGGGATGGTGTAAAAAAAATAAAAAATTGACGGGGGTGGACGGGGGAGGGGGGGGGGGGGGGGAGTGGCGTAAAAACTAAAAAAAAAAATTGAAATACTTTTCAAAAGCATTTTTTTTATGGGGGTAGGGGATAGGGGTGGTAGGGATTGGATGAGGTAAAAAAATCTTAAAATTTGAAACATTTTTCAAAAATATTTTAAATTTTTTTTATTTTGGGGAGGGGAGGGGTGGGGTCGGGGGATGGTAGGGATAAAAATATATTTGAAATTTAAAAAATAAGAAAATTTAAAAAATTTAATTTTATTTTTTGAATGGGTAGGGTCCGGTACGAGGTATGGGTAGGGTAAGAAAAAAAAATTAAAGGATGAAGTAGAGTTTTGGAAAATGTTTTCCTTAATTTTGGAAGGAAAGTCATTTTCCTTAAATTTGAGGAAAATAAGTTGATTTGGAAAACATTTTTCAAACATTTAAGCCAACCAAACATTGAAAAATTGGAAAACATTTACTAGAAAATGTTTTCCTCCATACCAAACACACCCTCTATATCTCTTTTTTTCCTGATTAAGCTAGGAGCAAGAAGAGTGTTTTCTTTATACCAGGTGACAAATTGAAAAAGGAGAATCCCTTTAGCTATATAAGGAGCTATCATCTATATGTCTTGCTCCTTCCTTCAACACTTATGCCTACTAGAGTCTAGACTGCAACAATTGTTTGGATCATATAAATACTAGTGTCAAAAGTTAATTTTGGGACCATCTGAGAAGTTCCAAACTAAAAACAAAAAATAGTAATAAGTTGAAGCCACACAAAGAGAAACATGCAAGGCCTGACAATTATTGTGGCTGCTCTCTCTCCCCCCCTCTCCTCCTTTGTCCTACCCCCTCCTCCCATAAGCAACTTTTGGTTTAGCTGAACCATTCAGGTTAAGAGAGTTGGTGTAGCTGACACTCTTTCCCTAAGTTCCAAAAATCAACCAAGTATAGATTAAAAAATCTCTGAGGTATCCGACAGAAGAAGTGAGAACAGAAAACAAGAAGAAACAAGAAAGCACCAACAACTTAGTTAAATCATCGACAAGAAATCAAGTCTCTCTTGTTTATTTATCCATTTGTTGGGAAAGAGAACAAACAATATTATTTTGGGTAGAGACATTGTTTTGCCCCCCTAAATTGAGGGTCTATTTACCTTTTTTGACAGAAGGGCAAAACCAAAGATAGAATGTTTGTTGAATCTAACAACATTTAAATGACTAGATTGAGACTCTCGAAAAGTTAAAGGGCTCTCAAAACTTGAATCCCTAAAATATAAGCAATCATGCTCGAAAAATCAGTAATTTTGTATATAGCAATGCTGATTGGTCACACATAAATGGACAACCATTAGATCGTTAAAGAAGAATTGATTATTCTTAGTCATGAGAAACTATTTCTAGCTCTTGACTTTCAATAACACAACTCATGTACACAACCCTGCTAATATGCAGTATAAGACCCAACTACTGGAGCTAAAGGCTTTTTATAGAAATGCATTAGAGTGCGCTCATCACAATAAGCGTACCTGACATCCTAATATCACATACGCATATAATCATAGCAACAAGCATGAACTATCCTACATCACATGTTAAATAACAAAAAGAATAAGAATTCTAGAGTTTTGCAAAACCACATTTAGACCAAAATCCTCAAAAACGGACATTATCAATATACATCATCAAAATAAAAAAACCAATGATTGCCACTGAATGGTAGTGCGTTTTTTTCTTCTTTTTTTTCTTGATCGGTAAGCAAAATGTGTTATTGAAAGATAAAATACAGACACCAAGGAGGTGATTGGAGTATACAAAAGTGAGCAGTCCCCTACACCAAAAAAGGGGAAAGAAAAAAAAAAAGTAAGCGAAGGGAATTTTTTTTATACAGAGCTATCCCTGTTGAGAGATGATGAAGTTTAACAAAATATAAATAAGTAAAACAACTATTACGCCTCAGTCACAACAAAGCTAATGAAGTTTAAAATGTGTGAAACATAGAATACATGTTCTTTTTTTAAAAAAAAAAAATTGTGTGTGAATCATATATCTTGAAATTTGCACCAAAGAGCAGCAAACATAGGTAGTCTGTATTTTCTTATCCTATACAGTGATTGTGAGAAATATATGAGAAAAATATTATTGAATTGTTGTATCTACATTATTACATAGAGACCCTATTTATAGATACTACAATATAATCCTTTACCAACTAGGATACTACATACTATTGTTATTCCTATTCCTATTCCTATTCTAAATAGAATTGTATAAACCTATTCTTATTCTAACACTCCCCCTCAAGCTAGTGCATACAACTCATGTACCTAGCTTGTTACAAATGTAATTAATATAAGGACCGATGAGGGCTTGATGAGATATATGCAAGTTGATCACTCAACTTCACAAAATTGACAATTAATCTTAATGTGCTTGTCTTCTCATTAAAAATATTGGATTTGATGCATAATGCCAATCAATCTCAATATGTTTGGTCTTCTCATGAAATACTGAATTTGATGCATAATATCGATAAAACACAAAGTGATAAAATTACAGTGTTGAACTTCCCAAACCAAGCTTAAGAAGACTGTTTCAGACCATAGAATGACTTACGTAATCAACATACAAGGCTACTAAACTCCCCCTAAGTAACAAAATTAGGTGGTTGCTCCATATAGACTTCTTCACAATGCAGCAGTTGTCGGAAAGTGCTCAAAATCTGGTATAAAATATATGGATCGTCTTGGAATCAATAGATGAGTCCATATCAAACAAGCAAGTCACTGAAAAATTGACCAGAACATACTCATGCGCCGAAGTATTAGGTTTGATGGCTGAAAGTGGTCACAAACTGAGAAATACAATTATTCAGGTAGGGTCGGAATGATGGCACGACTCTACTGAAAAATAGAAATTATATGGATAGAGTCAGATTGACGGTACGACCCTATTGAAAAAGAAAAACTATTTGGGTAAGGTCAGAGTGATGGCATAATCCTATACAAATAAGAAAGTAGTCACTGGAAAAAAATGATGTTACGCAAATCAAATATGAGAAAGTAGTCACCGGAAAGATGGCACGGTACTACACAAATTGGATATAAAAAAGTATTCATTCCGATGATGACACGGTGCTACACAAATAAGATATGAGAAAATAATCACCAGAAAAGATACACGATGGACCCAACTTTTGCTAACATAATCATTGTTGTTAACATAATCATTGGTCAGACGGGCGACATATATGGGTAATAGCCGCCCGCCCGGCAGTGGAAACTTTACCAACATCGTAGAGGCTCTGATTCCATGCGAGAAATATAGGAGAAAAATATTATTGAATTGTTGTATCTACATTATTACATAGAAACCCTATTTATAGATACTACAATACAATCCTTTTGAAATTGTACTACAATACAATCCTTTACCAAGTAGGATACTATTTACTCTTCCGATTCCTATTACTATTCTTATTCCTATTCCTATTACAATTCCTATTTCTATTCCTATTATAAAAGGATTGTGTAAACCTATTCTTATTCTAACAATGATTACTTTGCCTCAAAACACCTAGAGTTTCTTTTTTTGAATATGAAAGCACCTAAAACCATTGCTGAATGGTAGTGTTTATTAGGCAACAATGAGATCATAAAAGAAGTTTTGTTTGGTTGATGCTCATAACATGGCACAGAACGTCAAAAATTGAAGACATCATTTTGTCTTGAGTCAATATAGGAAAATGGGAAGAAGCATGAAATAAATCTGAACAAAAACAAACACAGAAGACAAGATGTATATGATCAAATGTTCAAGAAATAAATAGGTTTTCTAATAATTTACCAGAACCGTTGAGAATTTTAATCATGTTTCCAGCAGCACCTCGCACAACTAAGCGAAAATCTCTCTTCAGGCCAACATGCTTGGCGTATTTCTGCATAGCATATTTATAAGCAGTTATTTTCACAACAAATTCTGGTTGATTGACACCATAGACGTGAAATCTAGAAGGGTTTTTTTACTGGGTTAATACAACTTTTAACAGATTATGCATATTAATGACTACATAAATGCTGGTAGTCTTCATCAATCTCAGATCTCAATTACAAGGCCAGACCTAGTTAGTCTCTAATAGAGTTGATCAAACAATAAAAATAGATGTGAAATCTGGAAGGTTTTTTTTTACTGGGTTAATACAACTTTTAACAGATTATGCATATTAATGACTACATAAATGCTGGCTGTCATCATCACTCTCAGATCTCAATTACAAGGCCAGACTAGTTATTCTCTAGTAGAGTTGATCAAATAATAAAAATGCCACACATGCTTTACCAGTATTGCATGGAATGAAATACCTGTAGCAACGTAGACAATGACGTAAGAATTTTAAGAATATGCAAGATACAACAGAATGAGGACTCCAGTGGCTTTACTAAGTTCTTTGTTTCACTTTATATGCAATAATATTGGGACACAGGTCTAGGATGTTAATTTGACTAATATATTATATCAGTGACAGTACCTGGTAATGGAGTGCACATCAGTTTTGGAAGGATAA
Source organism: Solanum verrucosum (assembly GCF_900185275.1). Lineage (NCBI taxonomy): Eukaryota > Viridiplantae > Streptophyta > Magnoliopsida > Solanales > Solanaceae > Solanum > Solanum verrucosum. The sequence goes on from NW_026020569.1 coordinate 3,966,056, forward strand.
ATGGCTTAAAAACACAGCACTCATGGATGTCTATCCTAGCATCTTCAACATTGCTCAAGACAAAGACTCCACAATTGCTCAGAATGGGAATAACAACAACTGGGATATGCACTTAAGAAGGTATGTCCAAGACTGGGAAATGGATAGTTTTATGGATTTGTTTGCAAAAGTGAAGAGTTGCAACATAAATAAAGACCTTCAAGATACCATGTGTTGGGGCAGTAAGGGTATATTCACAGTCAAGGACTGTTACAGGCAGATCTGCAAGCAAAATCAGGTGCTGGATTCTTGACCATGGAAATTGATTTGAAGGACCAAGCTACCAATTAAGGTCATATGCTTCAACTAGATTGCCTTATATGAAGCTTGTCTAACACTAGACAACCTTAACAGGAAAGCATTTCTGCTGGTTAACAGATGTTACCGATGTAACAAGGATCTGGAATCTGTTAATCACTTGTTCTTGCACTGTCCAGTAGCTACTGGTGTTTGGAACATGTTTTGCACCCATTCTGGCCTGAGTTGGGTTATGCCAAAAACATGAGACAGGCACATTTGTGTTGGAGTTTATGGAAAGTTGATAAGGCCATCAAGAAAATCTGGTTGATGATTCCTGATACTATCTTTTGGTGTTTGTGGACAGAAGGAACAAGAGATGTTTTGATGGCATCTCAACTCCAAATCACTCTCTTAAAGCTAAATGCATACTTAACCATTTTTGTTGGTCAAAGTTGACCCCGGCCCTTAGTGCTGGACATTTTCTAGACTTTGTTAGCACCCTAGTTCTAGATTAACACTTTGTATAGGAGCTGAACTGAGCTAAATACTCCTTTTTATCCCTCTGTTACTTGTAAATTTGCACCTCCTTGATGCATTTTAATGAAACATATTACTTCATAAAAAAAAAGTGATAGTGGAAGAGATATATTAAAGTACTGGTTGAAAAGTCAGTTCAATAGAGAAAATATGACATCAAAGTTTAGACGTTCTACAGTTTAATGAATAGAAATCCTTGCAGTGTATCTTCATAATTCAACCTTTTCCAATACTTGAAAGTGTTGTATTGGATAGAGAACTCTAGTTAAGATATTACCTACTACGCCCTAAACAGACAAATTATTTAACATAAATCATTTTTATTTTCAACGGACTAAGAGCTAATTTACCTCATTAACAGGAGCCTCATTATCTCGTATAACTGCATCATGACTGTCAATTTCCTCTCCAAACTGTGTCTTCAAGAGGTCTCCAGAATTGCCAACGACTGCACATCTTCTGAATTGTCGAGGGTGAAACGGGGGATTAGCTGGTAAAGTTAGATTGAGATGTTCTTCGCAAAGAGTCTGATTGTAACATTTGTCTGCTCCTCTGCAAACAGGAAAAGTAAGGAAACAATGAAATAAAATATGAAGATCAAATCACATTAAATCTATCATTAATTGATTGAGAAGGTGAATGGAGGATGAAGCAAATAACTTACAGCTGTGCAATCCTTTTTGCTGCATAGTCAAACCATCCATCAGGCCGAGAATCCAAATATTCTCTTGTCAACACTGTCGTCATGTTACGATACTGCATTTCAGATAATCCCAATATATTTTAATGAACTAGTAGTGGAAGCCCCAAAACATGACTAATTAACATGAATAACAAGTATGAGGAACCTGCTCCCACAGAAGTATTGCTTCGCAAACGTCGTACTTGTACTCCAATGGTTCAAAGATCTTGAACTGCTCATTATACTGCAAGATAGAAAGAATGGGGAAATGCATTTCAGTGTTGTTTTGTAGATAACTGACAAGGTAACCAACAGGTAGGAGAAGGATGAGAGACAAACCCAAGTGCTATTAGTTCCTTGGGGAAACTTGAGAATGACATTGCAATGATCAATTATATGAGCAGTCAATCCCAGCCCTCGGTTAGCCTGTAAGCAGAAATTCCACATCATATGTGGAGTATACATAGGAGGTATAATATGCTGAAAATGAAATATCAGTTTTCAACAAAATATAGGAGATCCATGGAAATAATTAGAAGCAAACAATATCGAAATAATTACGACGCATTGCTGAAGGTTAGACTGGAAGTGGGACAAGATCGGAATATCCAAATTAACGGGAGTCCAACTACCTGGATGCATAAAATTCAAAACAGTAAATTAGCGAAGAGGATTTTCAAATAACTAGGGTTAAGGAAAAGAAGATATAGTACCAGTGAAGAAAGAGGACTGAATGGCGATAAGGATAATAATGGAGAAGACAGCAGCAACAGAGAGAAGACGAACAAGAGCTGGTTTCCTGCTCAACCTCGGTCGTGTCATTTGGGATCACACTTGTTTTCCCTTTCTTTTGCTTCATTTATTATTTATGATTTATGATGATAAGTATGTATATATAATTTGAATAACAATCAGATTAATTTTGGACTTTTGCTGCCTTTTTGGTTTTAGTAATCATATTTAATTTAATTAATTAATTGCAAAGGTGACGGAGAGATTCTACATACATTGGAACATGGCCATTTATAGGAGGCACGTGTTATACTCATACAATCCCACATATTTCATTCTTTCAGAAATAACCTTTCAAATTTAGCGTCTTGGTTTCTAATAAAATATTAACTTTATCTCCCTTTAATTAAAGAGATAAATTGTTTCATATTACTGTAAATGAATTATAACAAAGAAATCAAAATTAAAATTTGTAAGCATAATGTTGATTAACCGATGAAACTTGAAGAGACATCTCTAAAATTATCCCTCGTTTTTATGTTACATCTTTTTCCAATTTCACAGACAAGTATTTGGTTGAAACCGGAAAAAAAGGAATAGTTGAAGTTGAAATCAATTAAAAAAGTGTATTTGAACGTCGTTTTTGTTTTACCATATATGCAAGGATGGGAGGAAAGAGAGTAAAAACTAAAAAAGGAAGATGTAGGACGCGAAAACAGTTTATCCTACAACAACTTCACAACACGCTACCAAAACACCATGCTCAATAGGTGAGTAACAACTAACAAATCTCAGTTCCTAATAAAAGGCAAAACATCTCTTAAATATACAGACAGATTTCCTTATCACATCCCTTCAAAATTCAGTAACGTCTACCACCAGAAGTTGACATTAGGATCCGATTTGGCTTCTTCCCCCTCTTCCCTGCATCATTTGTCTTAGAAGCATTGGGACCATCAACAGCTTTTGCTTTGGAGGTTACATTTGCAAAGGACAGGATTCCAGGACGACTCGTTCCTGAGAGAAATGAAGTACACTGGTTATGATAAAGCAAAACGAAACAACAACACGTTTGCGGCAAACTGTGATGAAAACATGACAAACAATTATTCGGATCATAGCAGATACTCAATGTCAATAGCCAAGTAGAAGATTTAAAAAGATACCTGCTGCAACAGAAGAATCACGTGCAGACTCATCCATTTTCAGCGCTGGAGGATCACATCCAGCAGCAAAACCAAGCCTTGCAACATTGGAGAACAGTTGCCTGCCTCCAGGCACAGGGGAGCTTGATGATGTTACAGTTACACTCGTACTTCCCAAAGCTTATCACAAATACAAACACAACAACAATCATTTCAACTAATGAGAAGATGGTTAGTACCTACGTAAAGGCGTAAAGCAATATCATAAAAACTTCAAAAATAATTATCAAATTGCAAGGCTTTTGCAGTCATGAAGAAGTACTATTTAATGTCAAAACTGCAAAATAGTAAAAGTCAAACTTCTGAAAGATCACCACTATCAAGCTTCAATTTAGCTTACTAAAGTAACCATTTTCTATAATAATTTGAGTCACAGGATTACTACCATGAAATGTGATTGTATATGTTGAAACATAATTAAGCAAATAACAATGTGCTCCCTCAAACCGCTTAAACTTTTGGATGTGATGGTCATAGACTTAACATGGTACCAAACTAAGTTGCTCGGCAGTGGCTTAGCCAGAAATTCACAAAGGGTGTCCAGAAATAGCACAACAAAAGTTCTTTTCAAAATGTAGAACTAGTGAGATTTGAACACACAAGCACGTCCTCACTCCAAGGAGGTGAAACCACTGGGTTATAACAGCTTGTTATGTTGAGGGTGTCCAAAATATGTTATTTAATCATTTTGTATATCATTTTATTTGGATATACGGTATTTTTTTCTTGGACACCCTGACCACCTGTTGCTCGGACTCAAGTGCGAGTGTACGATACAGATGCAGATCTAGAGGTCGGGATCCTTCATACAGATCCAAGTATGAATACGGGTGCAGAGATTCAACTAAAACTAATTTAAATATCTAAAAGTAGAGTTATGAAAATCTGCCTAAATTATGGACAAGTTGGAAAGAAGGAATGCACAATTTCTTTAGAGCAAAGTTTGAATCTTTAATTATTATTAAGTACAAATGCATCTTCTTACTGTTTTATCGGTGTAACATGGCTATTGCAAATGATACAAGAGTTCTTGAGTTCATTGCACCTACTAGTGTTTGACCTGTAGACATCTTTAAAGCACATTCTGATTGCTGACTTTTTAATACAAATACCTTCCAATGACAAAAGAAACATCTGCCTAAATTATGATTTCACCCTACCTGTTGCTTTGATTTCAGAATCATTATATCTGTCTCGAATTTCTTTATCGATTTCGGTCAAAGTACTCAAAACCGATAGACCATAACCGGTATGGATCCCACACCCACGTCGTGTCGACAAGAGTGCGGCACCAAAGGTGTAGAGTTCGCACACTCAGATATCAGTGCATGACAATGGTAGCAGAACAGGCAGAGATCCTGATTCCAAGTCTCATTGCAACCCATTTATCAAAAGTGAATTCCACATGATCGCCATGAATTGAATCAGGCTCACACATGAGGGGACGTATTGAAGAGACAATATATATATATATATATCTATATATATATATATTATAAAGCTAGGCAAAAGAAGAGTGATGCGGAACCCCTCTTTGGCCAAGAAATACAGTTATCTTTTTTGGCCGTTTTCCTATTTTTCCATTTCTGTCCTATATTAAAAAAAAGAGTCACTAACTCTAAAAATCTGAATTATCACTACCCAACCTTTCATACTCCATGTTTCTTTTCAGTCAACTCACATTATCTTAGAGGCCACAAATTTTTTTTATTCAAGAAACATTAATGCAGCCATTTGCCTTCTCTAAAGAAGCCCAACTAGCATATTTTGACAAAAATAGTATGTTGGACATAAATAAAATTGTTCTCTTAAAGCTCTGTCAATGAAATTACTACACAATTAAGCTTTAGAAATGAATAGTCAATAAGCTAACTAGAAGATTTGACATCCAGCCTTTGGAGCAATGATCGGACTTATAGTTGTGATGCTTACATATAAGAGGCGGAGGAATGGGAAAAGAAGCAACAAATGAGAAGTTGAGAAAAGATGTAACAATAGTAAATTTCAAGTAGCAAAAATGAAGAAAAGAGTCCAGCAGCAACTATAAATACAAAAATATTTGAAACACCTTTTTTTTTATTTCAGAATTGTTGAAAGAGGATTTTAAGACCATAACTGACATGGAAGAAAAATTTAACTGAGGAGATAGAGACTCTAAGAATTAAGGATTGGAATTTTATTTATTTATGACAAGGGAAACCCACAGCCGCTACCCTTTGGATGCGCACAGGATAAAACCTCCGCTCCTATGCAATAGCTCGCAAACCACATAGGAGAGGTAACCCGCACTAGGCAAGCCTGGTGCGACGAGCTCGACCCAGAAGGCAAACCCCTTGCTTTTGTTGGCAAGGGGTTTCGAACTTGAGACCTCCAACATGGAAGTCCCAAGCTCAAACCACTGGGCCACCCCAAAGGGTTAAGGATTGGAATTATCAACGTGAGATTATAGCTTCAGTTCTCTGTGTATACGTCGGGTGTTTTAGGTTTATATGACGATATTGAGATTTAGTTAATTAACTTTTTCAATATGATGATTTAATGATGTTCAGATTTATTTGCTTAGCAAGTGTTTTCTGTTCTTAGTATTTATTGATATTTTTCACTCTTGTACGTTTTTTAGTAGGCTTATTGACATTGCTTAGTAATTTGATATCATTTGATGTTTGTAAGGTGATAACTTAGAAAATAATTTGCTTTACACCCATGTAACGCAATAATAGTTAATTAGTGCAATACCAATGACTATTAACATAATAGTAGTTTCTTTCATAACAGATCAAATCCATGTCTCTTAGTAATGTCTTACCTTATTCAGAGGCCGTCAAAAAATATATAGAGATAATGAACAATAAAAAAGTTTTTTGATGGGAGAGAAGAGTTGAAGGGAAGTAAATGGAAGAATGAATGATGTCGATCTAAAAAGGTAAAGGAAGGAGAGACTTAGAAGGACTTCATTCACTATTTAATGAAGCTTTTGATATGAGGATCTCTTGAAAAATATTTGTGATATAAGCAGAGTACAAGAAATATACTAGAACAGATGTTCATGTCGAAAATAATTCAATTCATTCATTTCAGAAGAAAAAGATTATATGATAATTCTAATCCGTGTGACGTGCGAAAAAATTCACCAGTTAAATGAATAGAAATGTTTCCTCTCTTTAACAGTTTAAGTTTTTAGATGAGATGATCACACACATCAATAGTATACACAAGATAAGCATTGTAAACTCTCTTAATGAAGATTACGTACTTATAGGAATATAGTTGTCTTATAACCAACCAAGTAATGACAGAAGCATGAAGGAAGCAGAAACACACAATCACCTATTTTTACAATGTCAAATAGCAGCAGACTTATGGAGTATGTTTTAAGCTCTTTTTGGTCTCAAATGAGTCATGCCTCATAATATTAGGGATGTTTTGATAAGCTGGAGTTGCTGGAAAGTTGATAGCACCATCAAGAGAATCTGGAAGATGATACCTGCAGCCATTTTTTGGAGTATTTGGAACAAAAGGAATAGAAGATGCTTTCATGGAATATCAACTACCTACCAATCTTTAAAAGTTAATTGCCTCATGTTTTTGTATAGTTGGGTTTATTTATCCCCTCTAGATTCCACTGATTCATTTTTGAACTCTATCAGCTCCCTGACTCTTAACTAACAATGTAAGGAGAGCTGACCTTTTGCTATTTTTCTTTGTAACTATTATTCATCTACTTGATGCTTGCAATAGAACTAATTACTTCATATTAAAAAAGTAATGGCATGCCTCATCTTCCACTAATAAAAGATGGGGGGTGGGTGGGGTGGGGTGGGGATGGGGATTATACTCCGGGATGGTTAAAATGCCAAACCACATAAGATGAGAGCATAAAATTTGTTATATAAAATAGCAATATTTGACGTACCTTCGAAGTCATCGCTAGTGAAAGTAGGTTGTTCTGTGAAAGAAGGTTCTGAAAAACTAAAAGGCAAAGGCTCTAAGTACATGCCAATGGCTTCAGCTTTAACTTGTTCACGCCGTTCCTGAAAAAGAAAAATATCAACTTTGAAAATCTCCTCAATAAAAGGAATCATCCAAACCAAGTTCCTTTTTAAATTGTGTGCACTGTCAACTTCGTATATCATGAGAATGAGAGGCTAAAGTGTACCAGAAGGACCAAGCTATGAGGAGCTTCTCAGAAACGCTTTTGGACCTTCAGCTAATGGATTTGCCTTGCGAGGGGCATAATACACTTTGTCAAGAGGGGATGACACTCTACAAGCCTCAAGAATTGATAGGTTCCTTAAATTTCATACTGGAATGAAAGCTATCAAGCAGTTGACACTGCCAGGCGTCATTTCAATTTTCAGACCACAAAGCTCTTCTGCTACAAGGTGAAGACTGGGACTCAACACCATCTTACTTCAAGTTTGAAAATACGTGGCTTCAACAAGTGGGGTTCACTGATATGGTGAAGAGGTGGTGGCAGAATTACACAACGGGGTGGCAGTCCAGACTTTGTACTTAGTTAGAACATAGAAGTTAAGGAACTTGAAAAAAGGACAACTACAAAAACAAGTAGAAGCAGGGCTCTAGATGAACTTTCAGCTTTAGAACAGGCAAGAGAAAACAGAATTCCAACTAACTCAGCGGAGACAAAAAGAATTAGGTGATTCTTCCCATCCCTAGCCTTGGTGGACAAAGTTACCTAGTACTTGTTGTTGGTGGGAGGTGGCAGGTATCCCGTGGAATTAGTCGAGGTGCGCGAAAGCTGGCCCGGACACCACGGTCATCCAAAAAAAAAAAACAGAATTCCAACTCAAGGTTCTTGTATCTGAAAATAGAGTTGGAGAGATTGCTATAGCTGAAGAAACCTCATGGTGACAAAATCAAGATGTTTATGGCTAAGAGGAGGGGACATGAATACAAGATACTTCCGAACACTAGCCAACTCACATAGGAGATTCTATTTAATTGGAACAAGCCGTAGTTCGAGTGTCTAAATGAAATTTAGTGGTAAGTTCAAGGAATTGTTTGTGTATTAAGCCAAAAATGAAAGTAGAATCCTACACATTTTCTCTCTAGAAAGTTCCTTCATCCTGCACTTGAATCTTTAAGCAATTTCTGCTGTTCACACTGGGGGCTTTTCTAAACATCATAAACCCATGATGCTAAATCATTGAATTGCATAAGAAAAGAAAAATCAGCTGTAATTCTGATTAAAGTGTGGGTTACAAACCTTCCTAGCTAGCCACTTCCTTTGTTTTTCCCTACTTCTGATTTCCTCCATAAACGGAGAAAGTGCATCCATGGGCATTATCTTGCTGAGATCAATTTCACAAAGCTGGAAATTACAAGTGAAAATAATTAGAGTGATCAAACCATTGATAAAGTGAAGTCAGCACACTTCCAGAAATAAGCATCATGGCAAGTACCTGAAATGTTGTTGTCAAAGAAAAATGACTTAGGAAGCGGTAGCGCCTTCTCATGGCCTCCGACTGCGTCACGGACTCCATTTGTAAAATCTTTCCACTGATTCTGTAGCCAAGATTTTCTCTAATAAGTTGTTGCGGAATAACAAAAGGCATATGGTCAAATCACATTCACATCGGCAGGTATAATGTTATCTTTTGCAATCAGTTCCGCTACAGCACTCGCTGCTCTAGCTAATTGTCCACTTTCAGGTAAGCATGGTATTTACCACCATTTACCCTCTGTCCCTCCCCACATAGACCAATTCCCTCTCTCAGCACATGGCACAGTTTACAGTTCACCACCCCCCCCCCCCCCCCTCAAAGAAAAAAAAAACAAATAGAAAACTGTCACAGCAAGCGGCAACTTTGCGCCTTTTCTAAACACCCACCTATCCAACCTTGCCCTTATGTCTTTTTTTTTTTTTTAATAAAGTATATCATTAATAGGCATCAAGTGGATGCAAGTATTAGTAAAAGTAATGTTAGCTTCAATGCAACATATTGACTAAGCTAGGGAAAGGGAGCTAACAAAATCCAAAAGGTTAACTGGACTCCATCCTTCCCCTTTGTCATAGCAAACCCACCCCTCCCTATGGCCTTTGAAAGCCAAAGGAAATCACCATCACCAACCCCTTCTGGTCTATTTACCACCAGCACCTACAGGTCCTCTAGAATATGTCCAAATCATCTGGCTCTCCCCTACCCAAATACAGTTTGAATCCCACCCAGTTCAAGAACCAAAAATGAAGCTAGCTAACCTTCTGTTGAATAGGCCAGAGAAGGTAAAGGGGGTTAAAATGAGATTCAAGCTGGAAATTTAAAGGGTGAGGAACTCTACCCTTTCATGTCATGTGTAAGCCCTTTTTTTCCTTTTAATGTACCTTAGATAAGGTTTACTAATACACACCACTTCATATTTTGGAAAAAGGAGACTTTAGAAAATGCATATATATAACAAGGAAACCCTTTTCAAGGCTGGAGGAACATTAACATAGACCTCACTGTTCTTACCTCCAAAAAGCACATACGGTTACATTCACCTTTCCCCAAATGTTTGACTTAACTTGCACTGGCTTCACCAGTTAATGATTTGGTCTTTAGATGAACCTAAAAATTTGACGAAGGGTGAAATTGGACAAGCCAAGATATGGTGAATATTATGGATGAAGTTGGAGCAAAATAATTAACCAGTAAGAGAAAGGATAACCGACCCAAGAAAGAGGGAAAAGAAAAGGGAAGACCCATTCAACAGACTGTTGACACTGCCAGGACGGCCACTCTGTTCACACCTGCTTTTTGAAATGTTTTTTTAAAAAATTATATATTTTTATCTCAAAAAAGAACATTCCTCCAGTGCTGCGGAAATTCTCCCCTCAGTGCCCCTTATAGTTCATACTCTAGCACCCTCTGAGGCCCCCTGCCCACCCTAGCCCTGTGTAAACTCCTCTACACACTAAGCCTAGCATATACCCTACTCCTTCCCCAGTCACTATTCACTATCTCTGTCCCTCTCTGGAACTTGTTGTCACCATTTTTCTCCCTGTGATTCAGATACATCATCCTCCCTTTCTTTGCTTACCGAAATCGTCAAAACCTCTCCCTTCACACAGCAACTCATTCAGAATCCCTTTCTGAACTAGCTTATCTCTGATGAAAAGTGAGAGTCGAATTGGGATTTGATCTGTTTGTTGGTTTGCCAGCTATCTATCAAAAGAAGTTTTTTTTCAAATTATACCTCCAAACTTTGTCCAGTGAGGTCACATGTGCTCAAAATAAAGCTATATTTTTGTAGCTAATCTCACCAAGGGTCATCTGAAACAGAAGACGTCTATCAAGGACAGAGTAGAACCACAGAAGAATAGGGGCAGAATTGCAACTTCTATCAAACAACTGGGAACAAAAGGAATAACTTAATCCACACACAGTACATTATTTCAATCTAATAGTTGTCGCCTTACAAATGCAGGTAAGTTTAGAACAAGCTAAATGTATCAAAATTGAGTTCAATGGGTCATCAGCTTTGCAGTTTCTCTGAAACCAACAAACAGAGACCCCTTTGCCACCTTTCACTGGAAAAAATATAGCATAACTTACTGTAAGAATGTAATTATCTTCAAACCTGTTAGGAAGACTACCATAGCCACCGTAGTAATGCAGAAGGCACTTCATGTTCAGTGGATGGAGGATAAGGTGCTGACCATCAACTGCCTGAAAAAAACAGGCACTATAAAACATGTATAAAGCTGTGCATTGCATATCTCACAGAATAAAGTGAAGGATAATAACTAAACGCGCGGAAAGGCAACATGATAAACAGTTGTAAGACAGTTCCCAACGTGTGATATTGTTGACGAGAGATTGTGGCATTAAAGCTTAGTTCGACTTGACAAAGGAAATTGAGGCTGCAAAGCTGTCAAATGTTATGCTTAGTTTGACACAAACTCTGTTATGCTAGGATGCATTAAGGAGTTGTCACCGAGCTGAAGGGAAGAAGTAAGCAAAATCAGAACAAAGCATAAAAAATGACCCCCACGCAATCAAGTGGACCATTAAATGAACACCCTCCTAAGAAAATGCTTAGTGGGCAGTTTCCCCGAGTGCGACGAAATCCCCTCAAGAAACGATGTACGGAAATGGACTCACCAGTCTTGGGTCGGAATCCATAACATCCAAGTTTTTGACATGAACGGGATTCAATTCCTGTTTGAGTTCCAAAGTGTGAAGGATGCGGAGCATGTCATGAAAGGTTCTTGGGAGAAAGCAGAGAAGCAAACTCAAGCTTGATTGGTGGACACCCATAGCTGGGGCGTGCCCTATCAATACCAGTTTTAACTGGTATTGGATAAGGGTTTTAGGTCTGCCACTCCAACTTTGGTCAGCAGGGGTTATGAAGGAAATTGGGAAGAAGTGTAGGGGATGGTTGAAGACGGAAGAGGAGACAGAGCTCAAAAATCATTTGAGATGGGCACAAATTAAAGTAAAAGGACCGCAAAAAATATTCTGACTTCGGTTATAGTTGAGGATGGGGAATGGAGGTTCACTTGACCGATATGGGTAGAGGCACCAGCAAGATTTGAAAAGTTGAAAAAAAGTAGGGTTGTTGAACAACCAAGAGGGGACAAAAGTTCACATGAAAATGGGATGACAGCTTGTGTCAGATGTCTGTGGAGAAAGGAATTGCAGAGGAAGGGGAAAGGGATAGCAATGCAAGATCTGTTGGGTAATGGAGAAGACTGGGGGCTTTACACAAAGAATAAAAACAATGGACAAGTGGTTGGCTGCAGTAAAAGAGCAGGGCCACTGGGCCACTTTTATTCCAGACCATATGTTGGGCCATCTCTTATTTTAAATGAAAATGGGCCTCCTTTATTGAATGAAAGTGGCCCTTCTTTTCTTTCAACTGAGAAAGGGGAGAACAAATTAAAGACAAACAACTCATATAAGGAAAAGCTTCCAGCTGAGCCTTTCACGGAAAACATAAACACCCTTATAGGCTTTGTAGAGGAGTTGAGAACTGTGACAAGTTTCGACTATAAGATGAAGCAAGGGAGATGACTGCAAGAGAGGGGGTCGAGGAGGACCACATACAGAGGGTCAACTCAAACCACGAAACAGATGCAATCACAACTCCGATAATGGTGAGATCAGAAACTGAACTGATTGTTGAAACTGGTAGAATGGAAAATACAGGGGAAGGTACACAAATCAGCTGATTCAAGTGAGTGCATTAACGGGTTGAAGTCTGATGCAAGATCTTGGGTGAACATAATTAAACTGAGCAAGGAGTTTGGAGCCATTTTTTATGGTTTTGAAAAGAAAGCAGGGGCCCTCTTTGAAAACTAGACCAAAGAAGAGAAGTGCCAAAGTCAACAACCGCAAGAACCAATTGATTCCAAAAGAGTTCAGGAATTTAATTTTCTAGGTAAATTATAAGGATGGTGAATCCATGAGTGAACAAAGGAAGGGGAGAAGACCACCAATTGGTGATCAATGAAGATTAAAATTATATCATGGAATGTGAGGGGTTTGAATGGGGCAGAAAAGAGGAGACTGGTAAAACAATTAATTCACCAGTGGGGGCAAACATCTATGTTCTTTTAGAAACAAAGATAAAAGGAGAGGTGCAATATTTTGAGGGAGTTGTGGGCTAATAGATGGGTGGGAGAAGTTCAGTTGGAGGCCAAGGGTAGTAGAGGAGGGATTATGATAATGTGGGATAAAAGGGAATGGGTGGGGGAGATGGTAGACTCTACTGGACAAATGATATCATGTACGTTCACAAGTGTTTGTCAGGATATTACATGGCTTCTGAGTGCTGTATATGCAAGTTGTAATAGGGTGATCAGAAGAGAGTTGTGGAGTGAACTGGAGGCTAGCAGAAACAATTGGGAGGGCCCTTGGAGAGTGTGTGGTGACTTCATCACTAGGTTTGTGGGAGAGAGGGTAAACCGACATAGACTATCCGGAGCAATGTTTGAATTATCTGAGGCTATTAATAACCTGGAACTAGTTGATCCTCCTTTACTTGGAAGGTCATACACGTGGAGGAGGGGGGAGAATCACAACAGTGCCTCCAAGATTGACAGATTCCTATACTCAGTTGACTGGGAGGACTCTCTCCAACTGGTCAAGCAGTCTTTGTTACCTAGAATATGTTGATTGGAATTACAAGAAGACCTACTTCAAATTTGAAAATTGGTGGCTAGAGGTAGAAGGATTCAAACAGAAGGTCAAGGCATGGTGGTTGTCCTTCCCTAACATGGGCAAACCAGCCTTCACTCTGGAAAACAAATTAAAACTCCTTAAGAAGGAACTAATGCGATGGAGTAGAAGTAACGAGGGAGACTGGAAACACAAAAAAGAAATGATCCTACAACAGTTGAAATCTAGGGAAGCAATACAGGAGAATAGGAGCCTCACCGATGATGAGTTGGTCCAGAAAACTCATTTAGCTATGGAATTTGAAGAAATAGCAAAAGAAGAGGAAATTGCCTGGAGACAGAGGTCAAGAGTTCAATGGTTGAAGAATGGGGACAAGAACACTAGGTTCTTCTACAGAATGGCAAATGCTCATAAAAGGTACAATTCCATAGATGCATTGGAAGTAGAAGGACAATCCATCAATGAAATGCCTGCAGTTAAAAATGCAATCCAAAGATTCTACCAGAACCTATACAAGGAGACAGAAGGAAGGAGACCTGATCTCAAACTCCAAGGAATAACAGTGATCTCGATAGAAGATCATGAGTGGTTACAGAGGGGTTTTGAGGAGGAGGAAGTGTGGGAGAGCATCAAGTCTTGTGCAGTTGACAAGGCCCCAGGCCCAGATGGATTCACAATGAATTTTTCTCAGGCATTTGGGAATCTTGTCAAGGAGGATATCATGGGAACATTGCAATATTTTCATGAACACCATGTGTTTGAAAGGAGTCTTAATGCCACCTTTGCGGCCCTTATTCCAAAGAAGGCAGGAGCAGTAGAATTAAGAGACTTTGGGCCTATTAGTTTGATCTCTGGGTATACAAGATAATTGCCAAAGTTCTAACAGAAAGAATGAAGAGAAAAATGGATAGTCTAGTAAACAAACACCAAATGGCTTTTATAAAAGGGAGACAGATTATGGATGCAGCTTTAATTCCAACTGAATGCATAGACTCAAGATCTAGAGGGGAAGTGGCTGGCCTGATTTGCAAATTGGACACTGAAAAAGCATATGATCACGTTAACTGGGCTTTCTTCTAAACACTCTCAAACAGATGGGTTTTGGGGACAAATGGTTTAAAGGAATAAACTTTTGTATCACAACTGTTAGGTTCTCCATTCTGGTAAATAGAGAACCTACTGGGTTTTTTCACTCTGAAAGGGGACACAGACAAAGGGACCCTCTATCCCCCTTTTTGATGAAAAGGGACCCTCTATCCCCCTTCCTGTTCATTTTAACCATGCAAGGTCTTAGTAGTATGATAAGGATAGCACTACAAAAAAACTGGTTGAGAGGGTTCAACGTAGGACGAGGTGGGAGAGGGGATCTGGATATTTGCCACTTGCTATATGCACATGATACTGTTTTATTTTGTGAACCTAAAGTGGAACAAGTTTGCTACATTAAAGTCTTGCTAGTAGTGTTTGAAGTTATATCTGGGTTTTAAGAGTGAACCGGAGGAAGAGCAATATATATCCTGTCAAAAAAGTGTAACATTCAGACCTTTGCTAGCATTCTTGGGTGTGGTGTGGGTTCTTTGCCCATAGTGTACCTAGGGATGCCTTTAGACAGGAAACATGGGGATTTGGAAATTTGGGACACCATTCTAGAGAAAGCTGAGAAGAGGTTGGCTAAATGGAAAGCGCGGTACCTTTCACTAGGAGGAAGGGTCGCACTAATCAATTCAATGTTGGACTCTCTTCCTACCTATGTGATGCCTCTATTCCCTATACTTGCATGTGTAATCAAGAGACTAGACAAACTGAGGAGAGCTTTCCTATGGAAAGGCAACAAGGAAGAAGGGCGCTATAATCTGGTCAACTGGGAGGTGGTGCAACAAAGTAAATATCAAGGGGGTCTTGGTATTAGAAACTTGAGAATCCAGATTAACAGAATAACAGACTACTAATGAAATGGATATGGAGATTTAGTGCAGAAGAATCTACTTTATGGAAGGAAGTCATATCCCACAAGTTTGGCCAATCTAGTCCATGGTGCTCCAATGAGATGAACGCCAATTATGGGGTGGGGGTTTGGAGGACAATCCGATCATTATGGCCAAAACAACATGGCAAATTCCAGTATCAGGGTTGGGAAAGGTACCAAGGCTCAACCTAGAAGGATATTTGGATTGGGCAAGCCTCTTTGCAGGTAGCTTTCCTTGATCTTATGATAACTAGTAGAAATCCTGAAGCAACCATCTTTGAGAGCTGGTCAAACCAAGGGTGGAATCTTAATTTTAGAAGACATCTATATGACTGAGAGATAGATAGGGTGACAACTCTTTTGTGTGAAGTGGAGAATTACCCCAGCACTATTGTTCAATCTGATACACTGAGATGGAGACATTCCGGGGATGGCATTTTCTCTGTGAATAAAATGTACAAGAAAGATAACAATGTGATGCAAGGAGAATCCTCAAATATCTGAAAGAACATCCGGAAAAGCATGGCTCCCACCAAGATTGAATGTTTCACATGATTAGTGGTGAAGAGAGCATGCCTTACACGTGAGGTTCTACAAAAGAAGGGGAGAGTAGTAGTGACAAGATGTTTTTTGTGCAATGAAACTAGAGAGACAAACAACCATCTTTTTTTGCATTGCAAGTTCACTACACAACCGTGGACCTGATCCTCAGTCTTACAAAGACGAAATGGACAATGCTTGAACATAATGCAGATTTGACGAGCTACTGGATGAGAAGAGGGGGTCGCAAGAGTCAGAATAAATGGAGGAGGATAATACCCTCATGCATGTGGTGGACAGTATGAAAGGAAAGGAATGGAAGATGTTTTGAAGACAAGATCAAGTCCATTCATGATATGAAATGGAACTATTAGTGTCTTTTTTTTCTTGGTGTAAAGGAAGTTGTATAGAAGAAGTAGATGAGATGATAAATTTCTTAGGTGCTCTATAAAGCTTGAAAGTATAACCTTACTACCTTGTAACTTTTTGGAGGTGGCCAACATTACTTAATGCTGAAGAACACAACAGTACTAATTCTCAAAAAAAAAAAAAGGAGACGCGCAAGAGAGCATTTGAAGGTGTCAATAATACACATTCACAAATGAAAAAGATTGTCGCTCTTTTTAGCCTCTTTTTGTTTCTAGGAAAGATCAGATGACCTTCATGGAAAATAATACTCCCTCCATCCCATTTTATGTGAGGTAGTTTGACTCGGCACGGAGTTTAAGAAAGAAAGGAAGACTTTAAAAATTTGTGGTCCAAAATGAATGATAGAAATTTGTGGCTGTAAATCATTTCAGTAAGGGTAAAATAGACATTTTATAGCTAAATTGTTACTTAATATAGAAATGTGTCATTCTTTTTGGGACTGATTAAAAAGGAAAGTAAGCACATAAATTGGGACAGAGGGAGTATCTTTATATGGTACATCTTGCGTACAAGGGCTTCCCCTTACTATGAATGAAATCCCATCACTAGGAGCTATAATGTACAATTCTATCAACTACTTGTGTTGATATATCAAAAAATCTAATAGCACACAAAACTAAGAATGGAACTTTCTTTGTGGAAAATGGTTTTACCCAACTTTGCCCGATGTATTTAAGTAAGGGAAATAATCTATATTCATGAATAGTTTTTGCTCAGCAGCATAAAACCCACTGAAGAACATATTCATGAAAGTCGAGAGGGTGGATTCAGCAAAATAAAACAATCACATATAAAGTACAATAAAGTCTGAAACTTGCTCAGTCATCCCACTCACCAGCAACGAGTTGAATGCTTGAAAACACTGGGCATACCTACCTAGTACTTCGATTTGGCAGGAACCCGGTAAAACAGTGCACACCAAGCTGGACATCCTTGGTGGGCTCAGTTACCTAGTATAGTACATGTGCTTATGTGCTTGGCAGGAACCAGGTAAAATAGTGCACATCAAACTGGACATGGCACCATTGTTATAAGAAAATAGTTATCTTTTGTCCATTATTGTTGGAAAAAAGAGCAGAAGAAATCACTAGCTAATGATGGTGTCCTACCAGCTTGGTGTGTGCACTTCGGCTATTTCTTTGGGTACTTGTCAAGCACAAGTGATCTTAGTACTTTTGTTGTTAAGTATTTCCACATTTGCTGAAGAAATAGGTTATTGTTGTCTTATAAGGTCTAATCACCTCATAAGCCAACTTCTAGAATGAGTTAACCTTAAGGTCCATTTTCTTGGCGAGGCATCAGAGTTAGACTCATCCCTATTCTTTGGTACTCAATACAGGCTACCATGTTATGTTGTCTACTCTCCAAATGTCCTATCCTTGACATACATGGGAGGACCGGAGGAGAGGGGAGGATGTTAAGTGCCTCACATTGGTTGAAGAAATGGGTTTGTGGTCTCCTTGCATATCTCTGGGTAATCCTCACCACATAAGCTAGCATTTGTGGTGAGTGAGGCCCAATGTCTATTTTCTAAATGGTACACATGCATCTAAATGTAATACACAGATACTTGGTAAGAAAAAACAACATAATCATATGTATTCACCTGGTAGAAACTGTAGGAACTGATCTCTTCTCTATCAGTAATGCCACTTGTGTCTTTCTGTAGGCTCTTGTCATTGCCATATAGGAACAATGAAGATCCAACACGTTCTACAATTGATTCAACATCTGCAGCTTGAATAAGCTGAGAGTCCTTCACTACCTTATTGAGAGTTGACTTCTCCTGCAATATTGGCTTATCAGTTGGATTACTGGATGGCATTACATGAGTAGATTGTCCAGTAGAATGGGCCAGAACACTTTCTGTTGGCTGAGAACTATAAGAGCACTTCTCCAAACGATTATCTGTGTCAGATTTGCTATTTTGAACAGCAATATGTTGCCTATTCCAGTACGTCTTCCTCTGCTCCAATTGTTCCATTGCAGCACAGACAAAGGGAAGTTTCTCCAAGTCATCAACTAAGCCTGAGTCTGCTCTAGCTAACCAACTATCAAGATCAGACATTGCCTCTCGAACAGAAAGGTCAACATCGGACGTAAATATGAATTTAGAAAACAACTTTTGAACCTCCTCTCCACCAACAATGCCATCATTATTTTTCAAAAATAAAGCAAATGAATCCTTGTGACGGGTTAAGAGGAAAAATTCAATAACATCACTGACACGATGTTGTTTAACGTTCTCAATTTGAATGGTGTACAAATCCTGTGAAGATATCATCATAAAACACAAAGGGCATTTCTTCTTGAAATCATCTTTATGGTCATCTTCTTCGGAGATCATAAAATATTGCATGACACAGGGAAAACAGAAGATATGACCACACGAAGTTATCTGAGGAGAAAGAGGATCCTCTAAGCATATGGGGCATTGCACATGAAATGGAGTGGAATATCTCACACAAACAATATCCTCCCAGTGTAACATTTTGTCTGGATCCATCGAGTCAGGCGTGTAATTGCCAGAATCCAACAGAACAAACTTGTAATTTGCTTGAAGAAACAAGTCTTTGTTGTAAGGCTTCCTCTTGACGTATCTCCAAGGAGGAGGCAACCTAGATTGTGGACGAGAAATGGGATCATACTGAAAATTGAGCAAGTGGTTTCCACTAACCATCTGGGTTCTTCTTGGAGCTGAGCGGGTAACAACTCCTTGGGGACTGTTGGAGCCAAACTGGTCTCTTCCGCTGGAAGGATCATTGGTCCTAGTTGATTTTCTTTGTCCGTGCAGTGAGATTCTATCACTGTTATGATGTCGTGAACTTTCTCGACTGCTACCGGAGTTGTTCACCTGCAATATATTGTGAAAAGCAGAGCTGCATTAGTAAATTGGCTTATTAAGAGAAGAGAAGTTACAACACAAAATTTACCTTTTTGGAGGATCCACCAGAAGTAGATGCAGTGGTAGCCATGTTTCCTGAGAAAAAAGAAAAAAGCATGAGACGGAACTAAAATAAATAAGGCGAGACAAAAGGACATCGCTGAATTAGGGTATAAGGGATGGAAACCTGAGAAGTTGTCGGGTTGCTGCTGCTGTTGTTTGGATTTGGATCCATGATTAGAGTTAGGGTTTGGAGAAGAAGAAGAAGAAGAGGAAGCTGTATGATTGTCGCTATGGGAGGGCGAGATGGACATGAAATTCCTCCTGGGAGATTAGATTAGACAAAGGGGGTTGGTTGGGTTGATCTTTTCGGTTTTAGCCTCCACTCACCAAAATATATGCCCGCCTTCCTTTATTTATACCCACTAGACTAGAAAACGCATTCCCAATATTTAGTACATTTATTTAAGGCTTAAGTCATAGATAGCTTTTTAAAGTTATTCGCATAATTTATTTATACATTTTAATTAGGATTTGTATTTATTGAACACTTAAATTATTCAAAATGTATATCTATTACACAAAGTACTTACGTGGCAAAATAAGTGTACCTCACTGCTGTTGAGCGCATAAATAGGTTCCTATTTCATTTTTATTTTATTTTTTTAGATAATTTGTTATTTTTTTCACACCTGCATACATTAACTAAATAACTATAAAAAAAATAAAAAAAAAATAAGCTCTTAATCAAGGAAAAGAAACAACTCCACCCCACACCCCTTTACCTGTCATCTTCTTCGCTCCATCTCAAAAATCTCTTGCGCTTCATTTTGATTCTACTTTTCTTTTTCATTTTTTTGTTAAAACGGAAAATTCAATTTGCTAAACTTAATTTTCTAGTTAAATTATTGGTTGTCTTCCCCATTAACCTTTTCAATGTCATATTATTTAAAAAGTTACCGGCCGAATTTCTTTGCCATGACCCCCCCCCCCCCGCCCCCAAACCCCTTTCCCATACACTCCTTAATTATTAATTTTACTAGCGGTATTCCACCATTACCAATATTATCAAAAACTAAAATCAAATGTGTCAAAAATAATTTCGGCGAAATTCCATTTTTTCCGGCAAGACTAATATGAATCAGGAATTATTTTCTTTCAACTTGTTAAAAAATTCAAATCCTAAAAAACTCACAACATAGAAGAAGAAAAAAATATGAGAATCTGAATTGATAATTGAAAAAAAAAAGTGATATTGAGAGAAATGACAACTACAATGTTGATGGATATCGAAATAAACGAGAGGGATAGGTGTATGAGTGGAAAAAAGAATCCACTGAGAGAGAAAAAGGTGGAACGAAGATGATCGTTGATTTTAGTCGCGGCAGCTTTGTGTATGTCCCGATAAAGAAAGCGAAAGGATGGACGCAGGTGGGTGGATTGGGTGGGGTGTTCTGGCAAAGAAGAAATGAGGGAAAGAAGAGTTTTTCTTTTTCTTTATTTTTCTTTTTGTTAAAAACATAGTTTTTCTATTATTATTATTTTTAATTTACTTTTTACTTATTACTATGGACGAATGTCACATGTCTTTTTTTATTTGTTATTATGCCACATCATTCGCAAGTGTATGACACACTCTCTGTCTTTAGTTGATTGTCACAAAATGTTCAATAGGTTTATTATTTTTAACTAATCAAGGTGTTCAATTGGAACAAGCCCAAGATAAAGTGTCTAAGTGAATTATGTGGACAACTTTAAGGGACCGTGTATGACTTAGCCTTTATTTAATTAATAATTGTACTAGTAATACATTACTTTTGTTGGTAACATCACATTAATTAATTACTTTCTTTTAAAATGAACGTATTATTACAATTTACAAGTAGTTTTGTGTTAAGTTTTACAGGTTATAGTTTAAAACTTGCATTTGTTTTCCCCCATTGATCATAATCCTTCATATATGAACTTTAAAGTTCATTTAACTAATTAGTAATGACCAATGTCCGATAGTAATAATAATTTATATAAAAACAATAATGTGTATTATGTATTAATCGATTTAGTGGGTAATACAAGCAATTTGATTGAATTAATCATCAAGTATTTTTTTTTATATTCCAACATAAAAGTATGTCAATCTACTAAACTTGCATGTAGTTATTTACTTATTTATATGATAACATAAATAATATAAAAATTGCTATTTCGATGAAATTTATTTTTGTAAATTTGAATAATGAAGAATGATCTTTAGAAAGATTGCTCAATTATGTAATACACGGGAGCAATTTTTTTGACATCATAATATAAAATGTCCTAAAATCTATTTTCAATGAGAAAAATTCATTCACATTAATCAAAAGGCGAAATGGTCTGATGAACCATTGTACTTGTATGGGGTTGTATTCTGAATTCTTATACTTGACATATTGTCAACTGAATCTTTAAACTCAATTATTTCATAAATATTTTTAAATTATTAACCAAAATGTTATTCCATAAAAGACAAAAATGATAAATTTTCTATTTCCAAAAATAAAATAAAATAAAATATTTATTTCTCTCACCTCTCCTCCACCTCCCTCAACTCACAACCACCATTAACATCATCTCCATTGACCTTATTTTTTCTTCTTCTTCAAGGCCATTGTCTATAGTCGTAACCTGACTCTTCAAGTTCATAAAAATTATAATTCATTTTTTTCTCGAAGTTTCTAACATTCGTAACTCTAATAGTATTTTGTTACCAATGTTTACATCATCCATTTGAACCACCATAAATTTCTTTTCTCCATTAATACCAATAAATCACCATTAAAATATCACAATAAATCACAATATTTGTACGCAATTTTACATAACATATTTCACTTAATTTCACAAAGACATTCAACAATCATTTTTCATCCTTCAAGACTATTGAATCTTTGTCACCTTATGGATTGTAAATAACCCAGAAAAAGGGAAAGAAAAATAAATCTACCATAACAACACATTTTTGTTTCTCTAGGAAGAAAGAAAATATGGAAAAAAGGAAAGAAAAGAGAACTTGGAAATGGCTGGGAAGGGGATAAAAAAACAAGAAATGGGAATTGGATGGGGAAGAAGGTAATGGTAATTAGAGAGAGAGAAAGAGAAATGGGCTGGGTTGTGAAGGAAAGAAGAAATAAGTGATTTTTTTAAATTTTCTTTTGTTTTGATATTTTTTTTAAAAAGAAACATTTTTTTAGTCTAAATTTTGAGTCCACGCTCCTTCTACGCGTGAAATCATGTGTTGGTGCCAACTCAATAATTAAATTGCCACATAAGCTTGGTTAATGGTTAGAAGGACTTAAAATATTGAGTTTAAGGGTCCAATCGACAAAGAGTCAAGTAGAAAAGTTCAGAATACATACGGATATAATTACAAGGATCCATCAGACCATTTCGCCTAATCAAAATCCCAAAAAGATTATTAGAGAAGAAAAGGGGATGATATTAGCTCGAACACTTTAATAAATATATGACAATTAAGGAGTAAACAAATTAATTGGAGGGAGTCATTAAGATTAAGTATATGAATAAGCTTTCATGCATTCTAAGTGAGATTATCAAATCAAGACAATTGTCAAGGATTTAGAGTTTTTGCTTAAGCTTCGTGCGGCACTTTGACAACTTACTCACTATTATTTCAAGATCTCGTAAGCTCAAGTAAGCCTTTAAGACTAAGATCACTAAGAAGATAATGCAAAGAAAGACTTAGAAAGAACAAGAGAGCTTTTGGAAGAAAGATTTTAGTATTGCTTGAATGTTTTACACTTGAGTGATTGCTTGCTTCAAGCTTGAATGATTTACAAATGAATGTCCCATCTATTTATACTACAACCTAGGGGTTAAAGTGTAAATAAAATTTACTTGATAAGTCCCTTTAATAATTACACTTTGGTCCCTCTCTAGAACTCTCTACATGTTCTAAGATATTCCAAAGTCTTCTAAGATATTTTCTATGACATTCTAGAGTTTTATAGGGAAAGGTCTAGGAAATTATAGAGTGTTCTACTAACCTCCCCACAACTATAGATTCTTCTCCATTTTTTCAGTCCCAAATTTGAACTTTGAAGTGGCGGGTCATGACACTCTCCCCCACCTATTGATGCGACGATCGAGTCACATCGTCGCTGCATCACCAACCGAGTCTTGTCTCCTCGTACGCGTGATCAATAGTTTATTGACTCGGTCAACGCCCTTGTGCAACTCCTTTAGTTGCTTCCTGATCTCTTTCAGCTCGGTCTTATGATTTACCTCCTTCCTAGGAGGCAAGCGCCTTGGCGGCTTCTTTGGCATCCCGAATTGTTCTTTTCTAGAGCCTTCTCTATGCGTGGTGGCAAGGACTCTTTAGCACCCTTGTCTTCTTTCGAACTTGCAATAGTGGCGATAAGCGTCGACTCTTTCTTAGGGCTTTTTACGAGCTTCATGGCCGTTAGACGGACTTGTTCTTCTGTCTTCGATACTTTAACTAGGGGCATCATGCATGATCCTCCTTGCTCCATGACTAGAAGTCGTTGGAAGTAAGGGTCTATCGCTGCGTGGCACTCTTGGAAGAACTTCTTCTCTAGAATGATATTGAAGAGGTCTAAATGAGAGACAGTGAAATTGGTCTTACCTTGCCACTCGCCTAGTGTGATATTTACTCTGTGCGAAACTCCACACACGGGAGTCGGTGGTGCATTGATCGTCCTGAGTTAGGCGTTACTTGGACAGTAACTCAACCCCAACCTTGTCGCTGTCGTCTTTGTCATGATATTGGCCTTTGCAACCATATCGACCATAGCACGAGCGGGTCTTCCATTGACATACTGTGCATTGTATTCCTTCAGCTTTCCTGGCTGCTTGGTGATAGCTCAGCATAGTCCTATCAAGCCCAACTACGTCGTCTATGCGCCTTCTCCTTACTCTTGTTCATCATTCTCCTTTCGAGGTACCTTCCATAGCCGTGTGGCCCACCGTATATATAATAACCGTTTCTTTTGGCGATTTTTGTCTTTCTCTCTATGTTGCCATGACGTCCAGAATTCTTGCCATTGGACCTATAGGTATCATGATTCTTGGGACGTGGCCGCTGCTCCTCGACTTTGCCACGATCTCCCCCATCATAGTCATGACTAATTCTTACTTCCTCTCCTCTGGCTCTATCGGGCTTCTCATGCCTAAAGTCTGTCAAAGCTTCAGCCTGCATTATGGCTTCATTGATAGTCCTGACCTCTTGGCATTCCAACTCCGTTCTTCCCTAAGTTTGCAGCCCATCCATGAAGTGGAACAACATATCATCATCCGTGAGGTTAGGAATTTGAAGTGTGAGGGTGGTGAACTCCTTCACATATGCCCGAATGCTGCCTTTCTGCTTCAACTCCCTAAACTTGCTTTTAACCTCATATATTACGTTGTTAGGGAATAAGGCTTTCTTGGACTCCTCGCGGAATTTCTCCCAAGTTTTGATGGTGCACGTCTCCTTCCCTATCTCGGCCTCCTTGCGTCTCCACCATAGCATGACCATCTCTGAAAGATACAACATGACATTGTTGATCTTGTTCTCATCACTCTTTACCCGACTACACTTGAAGTAATTCTCCAAGTGCCACAAAAAGTTTTCCACCTCGTGAGCGTCACAGATGCCTTTGAATATAGGTGGCTTGGGAGCCTCGACCCTGGCCTCCCTATCACGGTCGGATGACACCGATCCTCCAACTTCCACTCCTTCCTTAAGTGTTTTCATCTCGACCTTCATGGTTTCAATTGTGCTTAATGCCTCCATGAACCTACATTCTAAGGAAGTGATGGCTTCCTTCATCTTGAACTCAGCCCGCTGGCGTCCTTCCAACTCTTTACAGATGTTTTCGGTCTCCTCAAGGGTGAAGTCTTCAAGAGTTTTGAACTTGTCGTCGGCCACATTCATGCGTCGGCCTAATATTTTCACGGCCTGCCTCCCTACTTCAATCCTTGCGACCCACTCCTCTCCGGCGGTGAGGTCAATGGCCTCACTCGCCAAGTTCATCGTCACTTGCTTCGGTGGTCAAATGTGGATGAGATGTTAGCGCCTCGCTTGGTGTGGGATCAAGCAGCATTTCCTCATTACTCTTTTGGTGCTTCTTTCTCTTGCGGTTCTTCTTTCCACCATCCAAACGGATGTTGGTGGTGCTAACGACGTTCACGTCTCCTTCGTTAGCCATTCTCTTAGTATCAAACCTCACTCTGATACCATGTTGTCACGGACTTAGAGTTTTTGTTAAAGTTCCGTGCGGCACTTGACAACTTTCTCACTATTCTTTCAAGATCTTGTAAGCTCAAGTAAGCCTTTAAGACTAAGATCGCTATGAGAATGCAAAGAAAGACTTCGAAAGAACAAGAGACCTTTTGGAAGAAGGTTTTTTATATTGCTTAGAATGCTTTACACTTGAGTGATTGCTTGCTTTAAGCTTGGATGATTTACAAATGAATGCCCTATCTATTTGTATTACAACTTAGGGGTTAAAGTGTAAATAATATTTACTTGATAAGTCCCTTTAATAATTACACTTTGGTCCCTCTCTTGTACTCTCTACATGTTCTAGGATATTCCAAAGTCTTCTAAGATATTTTCTATGACATTCTAGAGGTTTTCTAGGGAAAGGTCTAAGAAATTGTAGAGTGTTCTACTAACTTCCCCACAACTCTAGATTCTTCTCCATTTTTTCGATGCCAAATTTGAACTGTGAAGTGGCGAGTCATGACACAATGCTCTCATGTTTCACTTCATATGACAACGACATCTAATGTTTTATGTACATAGTCATCAATTACCATTTTACCCTTATTAATAATGAAGTAGATGAACTAAAAACTTAAGATTTTAAAAAAGTTCTACCTTTAACAAAGTAATTAATTGAGAGTAATAGTTAAAAAAAATTGTTTTTTCTTGATTTGTCAAAATGGACAAGTAATTAGGGACAACTATAAAAAAAAAAATGAACAAGTAATTAAGGACAGAGGGAATATTTATTATTTTCTAGAAAAAGTAAAAAAACAAACATATTTATTAGAATAATAATTTCCATTTTGTCCGCTGGAGGTATATTCACATTCCCAGTGGACCTATCTATCTGGAGTGCGCTGACAAGGGAGAGAAGAGAGAATCACAATGACAGCTTTACAGTAAGCGTGGAAGATTTCTACATGGACCTTCTCAGTCTCACGAAGAACCCATCCATCATCACAGTCCAATGTTCAGACCTACACCAAGCAGGGCGTTAACCAACAATTCCTAAATAGGTTAATAACAACTAATTCAAAATGGAAATGCAAATCAAACTAGTAAAGTAGAATATTTTTCCTATCTGTGAAAGTTAGTACAACATGAGGAAGTCAAAGTTCCCAACAGTTGACTATTGTTGTGACAAAGGTAATCACTAGTCTTAACGCAGTAGCTAAGGAACATCCAAATACAACTCATTTACCTGCCTCACTTTTAGAGGAATAACTATAAACGCAATGGTCATGTGTAACAAAGCACAAGATAAGGAATAACTATCTCATCGCGTCTCTTCAGATTAGGTGATGGATAACACAGACACACATCTTTGCACTATAATATATATTTAACAAAAGCACGCACATTCACAATGAATGTGAAATCAAATTAACAAGTTCGTTTTCTCATTGGGCAATACAATATATTACACTTGGAGCCAATTTCCCAACGATAGTACACACTACACACAAGTGCAGATGATGAGAAATCAGCATATAGAAACCCAAAAATTATGCAATTGTGTGCTAAGGAATGGTTACATATCCCATCAAAACAAGCGTTTACGACAGTCAGCAGCACCACAGTAGCAAGCCATTTGTTTAACCTTCCCCTCGCGATCCATAACACTATCCAGAACATAGCCATAATCATACGTGAGTTCCTACAGGTAAACCATAAACAAATCAATGAACAATTTAATAGTATAAAGACTGCCTCATACTGCTTTTCATACTATAGTACTGCTTAATAAGGGATAAAAGTCCAGCCTCTCCAGGTATTTAGGGGTCATTTGGTTGGGAACTAGTTATCCCAGGATTAACTATCATGGGGTTAGTTATCCTGGGATAACTTATCCCATCACTATGCTATAAATGGTGGGATATGTTATCCCAAACGTGTCAACCAAACAACACATCTAAATTTTATCCTAGGACTATTTATGCTTATCCCTCACACCAAACGAGCCTTAGGGTCAGAAAAAATCTGAATCATACAATCAAACGTGACTACTGCCCAAATACTTACCAACAAGTACACAACACCTCAAAAAAAAAAAAAAGTAAACAAGTACACCGTAATAAGCAATTTTTCTAGCTTGCTGATTGGTCAAAAGTCAAAACAGCTTGCTATAAAGCTACAGCTCTCAGTGAGTAAACTAGTTTTGAAGCCACAGCTTCCAGTAAAAGAGAACAGTGAGACAATTTAATAATCTGGATGCACAAACTGGTTGGAAATTGATTGTGCACATTATTCAACTTCAAGATATAGTGCAAACTGATGACATAAATTTTGAAGGGCATTCGGCAGCATCAGTATAACCATTAGAAAAGCTGCAGAACATATTCTCACTGTTCCCTCTCCAAAAAATCTCTCATATAACCCTTTAGTATCTTTTACATTTCCCACGATTCTTGAACACAATCTTCTTATCATAACCCCACTTTCCATAACGGACCCTAAGTTAATCACTGTTATCCAATGAGAAACAAATAGAACAAATTTTATCAAGTTCATTGAACACACAAGGAGTAAGATTTAGCAGAAACCTGCAAAGGTGGTATGTTGTCAGCTGCCATTAGCACCACTCTTGCCAAACCAATGTCATGATGGGTGCTTAACACACATTGAACAAATAAATTAGGTTGACAACTATGATTAATAAACCTCGCAACATTGCCAACAGAGACTGCATCAATGCAATATTCTGGCCCTCCGTCTGACGTCTTCTCAGCATCGTTGTGCCAGTATCCCGGCAAAGAAACCTCACCCAACCGTCTCTGCAGAAGAACATAAGAAAATGAAGTGAATAAGAAAACAAAACCAAACAAAAGAACCAAAGCCAAATGGGAGAATAGTGCTATTGTCATGATGCCTGATCTCAGGGAAAACTGCAACAGCCAAAAATATCAGAGAGTATGAAAGCTGGATGATTTCTACACGACTAAATCTTATATCAAGTCCAGGGAATATAGTAGTTTTGGAAACGCACCCTTTGGCTAATCCTAGAAAAAATGTAAATGACATAAGAGAAATATCTGAACACTTGCCTCCCTCCCATCGAGCCCTTTCATTGTTTGCAAGCAATCAATGTCAAAAACATAGTTGTTATCTGCTGCAGGATCAATCTGATCTGTCTTCTTCAAAAGACCAGTGTATTCACAGATGGTTGCACCAGAAGGAATATAATCCCATGATCTCACACCCCAGCCCTTGTTTGGAGTACGAAAAACCTGCTCCAATTGACAAAGAAACAGCCATAGTAATGAATACACAGCACTCTTCTGTATAGAAAAATCTGAAATCTGGTTAATAGACAAGTAAAATAACCTCAAGCCGATATCTCAGTCCTTTCTGAGAAGTGCGGTTGACACAAGCAGGTCCGCATCCACAATTCGGACCACATTCAAAAACAACAGCCTTTGGCTCAATAAGTCTACAAAGATAAATATACTGAAAATAAAAGGCATGTTGAAAGAATTCCACTGCAAGGCAACTGCAAACAGAATATTAATAAACTCTCAGCTTTGCTGTAAAGTACCAGACAAAGCTCAAAGCACTTGTCACATGTTGAAAGAATTCCACTGCATTGCATTATGATATCTCATATAACTACACTGAACTAACGAGCAAGAAAGTGTCTTGCAGTTATAACTTATAAGACAAACCAAACAGGTATCAGATAAGGGAAAGACATATAAAAGGCAACTCAAAATATTCTTTGCTCTATTCATCAGAAATATTTAATAGCAGGGAGCAAGGGACCATAAAATGCATTTATAATAAGCCAGTGGCAATGATACACGTGCCTTAGAATCTTGGTAACTGCACTACCTGCTATGAGAAACTTCCGCAAAGCGGTAAACATGTTTTGCACCTAGCTTCAGGGTTTATAGAAACATAATAATGGTCCTTATAACCTAAAACCCACAAAAAAATCATCATGAGAGAACAGTGAGGTTATAAAAAATTCTTGGTACTCTCTACTGCCTACAATGATACCCTGATAAAACCACCTTCCTCATTTTTCTCAGTTAGTCAACTGAGGACTTCCAACACAAATGGGAAATGGAGCAGCTAAACGAGGTACCCTAGCTAAATCCCCTAGAAATCCCAAGAGAGCTGAAAATATTTATTCTTATTAAAATTAAGGACAGACAAAAAGCAGAAAAGAAGGAGCACTATTATATGTGAAAAGGGTGATCAAAATGCAAATATCATAAAGAATTAAACATGTAGCATGAAGGCCTAGACAATCATGCCTTACTGTAGGCAATTGTTGTTAGCATGATTGGACAGATTCTAAATATCTGTACATATCTATGTTATAACTCTAAATATTTGTGTAATGATGATAGGAGATAGCATAGATTAATGTAGCATATTTTCAGAGATATTTAGGGATACATAGCAGATTTTTAGGCATGTAAATCAGAATTCTTTCTATTTAATGGAAGAACTCTCATTTAAGAGAACTCATTTCAGCAAAATTGACATGGTATTAGAGCCTTTTTTAAGTGCTTTGATTCTTAGGGGTCGTTTGGTGTGAGGGATAATACCAAATAGTCCCGGGATTAAATTATAGTACCGCTTATTTTGTTATTTGGTTGGCAAGTTCGAGATAACTTATCCCGGGATTAATAATTAATACCGGGATAAGTTATCCCTCTCTTGGGGTGGTATAGTAATCCCGGGATAACTTATCCCGGGATAAAATAGGTAAATGACAAAAATGTCTCTTTCAACCCTTTTATTATATCACTTTTTACATTAATGAAGGGCATTTTTGTAAACAAATAAATTGTTCTTAAAATTTATTATTTTGAATACAACAAACCAAACACTCAATAAAAAATAATCCCAACAACTTATCTCATCATAACTAATCCAACATAACTTATCCCAACATAATTTATCCCATCATAACTCATTTTCAAACCAAACGACCCCTTAGTGTCTTTCATCTGTGGTTTCTTTCAGAATTTTTTTTGAAAGTTTTGGTTCTGCTTACTGTTTTTTAATCAACAGTAAGTCCTAAGTATCTTGGAATTTTAGGCATCTTGAATTCTTAGTCTTGGTCATTTTGGTTATTTTGTATCATTGCATTTCTATCTTCCTTAACTTGTCAAGAACATGGCGTCATATCAATTTGAGTCCTTCCATGTCCGTTTCACCGGAAAAAATTACTCTGCCGGGGAATTTCAATTCCAACTATTTGTCACCGGAAAAGAATTATGGGGACATATAGATGGAAGCGATCCTACTCCTACTGATCCTATAAAGCTCGATTAATGGAAGGTTAAAGATACTCGGGTGATGACATGGATTTTAGGTAAATTGACCCTCTAATTGTTTTTAATCTCAGGCCATACAAGACAGCAAAGGCCATGTGGGATTATTAACAAAAGGTTTACAACGAAGACCATAGCGCAAGGCGCTTTCAGTTAGAGCATGAAATTGCTATGTATTCTCAAGGAGGTCTCTCTGTTCAAGATTATTTCTCTGGATTTCAGAACTTATGGGCTGAATTTACCGATATCGCTTATGCTAAAATACCTTCTGAATCTCTCTCCATCATTCAAGGAGTTCATAAATAAAGCAAGCGAGATCAATTTTTGATGAAATTACGATCTGATTTTGAAAATGTTCGCTCCAACTTGATGAATCGTGATCCATCTCCCACGTTGCATGTCTGTTTTAGGGAATTACTTCGTGAAGAGCAACTACTCTTCACACAAAATGCTTTTCATCAAGGAAATATTGTCACTGTCGCATTTGCAGCTCAGGGGAAAGGAAAGGGCATGGATATGGCTAGAACTCAATGCTACAGTTGCAAGAAATATGGTCATATTGCTAGCAATTGTGACAAGAAGTTCTGTAATTATTGTAAACAACAAGGACACATTATCAAAGAGTGTCCCACATGTCCTCAAAACCGTAGGGCAAATGCTTTTCAAGTTGGGATAAATGGTTCAACTACAGATAACTCGTCTTCAGTAGGACAAGTTTTTACTCCTGAAATGGTACAACGAATGATCTTGTCAGCATTTTCAGCTTTGGGGCTGCAAGGTAATGAGGTAATATCTAAATTTTGG
Source organism: Solanum verrucosum (assembly GCF_900185275.1). Taxonomy (NCBI): domain Eukaryota; kingdom Viridiplantae; phylum Streptophyta; class Magnoliopsida; order Solanales; family Solanaceae; genus Solanum; species Solanum verrucosum. Next base: position 3,997,791 of record NW_026020569.1, read on the forward strand.
CTTGTTGATTCTGGCGCTTCCAATCATATGACCAACTCAACTAATATACTCAAAAACATCCGTGAGTATAATGGTCCAACACAAATTCAGGTTGCCAATGGTAGTAATTTACCCATTACCAAAGTTGGGGATATTACTGAAACTTTCAAGAATGTTTTTGTTTCACCAAAGCTCTCCACTAGTGTTATTTCAGTTGGCCAATTGGTAGATAACAATTGTGATGTGAATTTTTCTCGTAACGGTTGCCTTGTGCAGGATCACGTGTCGGGGACGATAATCGTGAAGGGGCCTAAAATTCTATTGTGTTGTCTCATTTGTCAAATTTTGGTTTATTGGGAAATAAAAATCAATTTTCAGTTGCTTCCTTTGATTGTTCTACTTGTAAATTAGGCAAAAGTAAAACTCTTCCTTTTCCTAATTTTGGTAGTCATGCTGCAAAGTGTTTTGATGTCATTCATAGTGATGTTTGGGGCATTTCACCAGTTATTTCTCATGCTCATTTCAAGTATTTTGTGACTTTAATAGATGACTATAGTCGATTTACATAGGTGTATTTTCTTCGATCTAAATCTGAAGTGTTTTCCATATTCAAGAAATTTTTGGCTTACGTTGAGACTCAATTTTCCACATGCATCAAAATACTAAGATCTGATTCTTGTGGAGAATATATGTCTCATGAATTCAATAATTTCTTGCTTGAGAAAGGAATTGTATCACAACGCTCTTACCCAGATACGCCACAACAAAATGGGGTTGCTGAGAGTAAAAATCGTCATCTTTTAGATGTCATTCGTACTTTATTGATTGAGTCCTCTGTTCCATCTAAATATTGGGTTGAAGCTTTGTCTACTGCTGTCTATTTGATTAATAGACTTCCATCTAAAGTGTTAAATCTTGAGTTTCCATATTATCATCTTTTTCATAAGCATCCCAACTATCATAGTTTTCATATGTTTGGTTGTGTTTGTTTTGTGCACCTGCCTCCTTTTCAAAGCAGAAAAGAAGGAGCACTATTATATGTGAAAAGGGTGATCAAAATGCAAATATCATAAAGAATTAAACATGTAGCATGAAGGCCTAGACAATCATGCCTTACAGTAGGCAATTGTTGTTAGCATGATTGGACAGATTCTAAATATCTGTACATATCTATGTTATAACTCTAAATATTTGTGTAATGATGATAGGAGATAGCATAGATTAATGTAGCATATTTTCAGAGATATTTAGGGATATATAGCAGATTTTTAGGCATGTAAATCAGAATTCTTTCTATTTAATGGAAGAACTCTCATTTGACAGAACTCATTTCAGCAAAATTGACAATTGTGTGCAAGTAAACATGTCAGATTAGAAACACAAGTGGATGTTAGACACAGAGGTAAATGAAATTCATCTATAATCTAACCTAACATACTCTGACAAAGAATTGAAATACTGCACTTACCTTCCACCATCTTTATGAACATAGGGAAATTCAGAACCATTGAGTTTAGCACAAGAACAAACTCTTGGATCAAGACACGAACCATGACAGTTGCATCCTGTGGGAGCTGAAGGGAACTTTATACCTTTGGCACATATGATATCCCTGCTATAAGTCAAACCTGAATGTTGTGTAAAGTTTTAACATCAAAAAGATAGGCACAAATGGATATGAGCTATACTTCACATTGGCAAGATGTTTACAGGCACAAACTTATTGGTATCTCCACTAACCCTCCCATTTCCATTAGAAATCGTGTGTTAAACATTCATGACACTTAGAATAAGGGAAAGCTAATTATCAGAACACAAAAACATATTAAACGAGTTACTGCAGAAATTGATAAAGCTTAAAGGATTCCTGCAGTAGGTAAGATGAAGATAGAACAATGCATTATTATACCACACAGTAGTGTATGAAAAAAGTGCAACAGGGATCCTTCAAATATCAAAAACCAATCTGCTATGATCACAATTCAACACTAAAAAATACTTAGAACCTTAATTTAAAAATAATTACAATACCTCTATCCCAAGCTAGTTGTTGTCAGCTATATAAATCCTCAATATATCTATTCCGTGAAATATAATTCATGAAACCTAATATCTATTTATAATTTTTCAAGTTCTTAACATTCCCCTTCAAGTTGGAGTGCACAAAATGCATGCTATAAGTTGCCACAGATATAGTCAATTTTAAAGCCACAATATGACTTGTAACAATGCCTATCAATTGGTCATTTGAGTTCAAGAAACCCATCACAAGGCACCCAGATTCAATCTTTTGTCGAATAAAATGACAGTCAACTTCTTATCCTTTGTTCTTTCCGGAACCACTCGATTTGAAGTAACGTGTATTACCCCTTGATTGTCAAATTTGAATTTCATGGGTAATAGAATGAGGAGTCGATCTTTTGAATCTGGTGAAGGCGGAACTGTAGTTCCATTAATTTGAACCACCATTTTCTTTTAGAAAAAAAGAAATTGTTGTTACTTTTGAGTGAGCATGAGAAGAAAAGATGATATCTTGGAAAGAGAATAGTCTAAGGAGTCCACCCATCTCATTACCCATCACTGTGGGGCATTTGTCATTCTTCAACACCCCATATCACGCCCAGTGCCTAGCATTTGGTGTGTGGGCAATTTTGATTTTAGGGGCCCAACATTGGGTGAGACGGGTCCTGCTTTGAAACCATGTAAACTTACGTCTTAGGCCTAACTCAAACCTCAAAAGCTAGCTCAAAGGGAGGACGATTGTCCAAGTCTTATAAGGAGTCTACCCATCTCATTAACCATCAATGTGAAACTTTTTGGAGCAGGAAGAAAAACTTCTCCGAATACGAATCCAAACACTTGGCTCTAATGAAAATTCAAAAACAAATGTCGCGTAGAAAGTATCAAAGCTGGTCTCCAAAGAGATAGTGGCATCTTAAAATTCCAGAGAGATGAGCAAACCAACTTCCAGAGAGGAGATGTGTTAGAAACTGAAGGGAAGATGAAAAGAAAAACAATTCGTAAAAGTTTTTTTCCTGCGTACATTCACACACAATTATAGGGATTCTGAACCTTTTCCTCTATATACAAGGAATGGGTTCTTTCCATATTAATAATTCCTCTCTTAACAATATTTTTAGCAAAATGTGCATGAAAACAGAGGGATATGAAGGTCTTTCGAGATAACTTCCTTCAATGTATTAAGAACTCTAATCATTTGGACAAATAACAAAATAATAAAAAGTTAGGATGATGTTGTTTTTAAGACGGACCTTTCCAGCCGTCTTAAAACAGGCATGTAAGGATGACAATTTTGATCCCATACAGGCAGTGAGTTTTAGGAAGGAAGATTGTATTTGTGTAGGAGATAGACCACGACAGTTTGTGGGAGGGGGGGAGGGGGGGGATATATAATACAATGATTGCTTACCCTTAACTCTCAAATTAAGTATTTAGAACAGTATCATAGTTTTTAATGAGAAAACTTGGCTTTTCACAAAGTTCAGCCAGTCATCTATATAAGTTAGATTATCATGAATGCTCAGAAAATACACAAATAAGTAATTCATCCACCAATATAAAGCTTAAGATATATATCAAGTCACACATTGTCAAGCTGATGCATCTCAACTTCCCTGTTATATCTTCTCCGCTATCTTATCTCAGATCAAGCTAAAAGATAATAGTAAAGACAACTCCAAATTTTCAATAGTCACAAAATCATTTCGCACATTAACATGAAAGATCTTGCACATGTGGAAGGAAGAATCGAGAAAGCCATCAGAATAGCACAATATCAAGACATAGGTACTTGCCTAACGGTGCTACCGGTGGATCATCAACTAAATTAGTTGCGGGAATGGGAATATCCTCCAGTCCACCAGAAATGTCCTCACATACCAACCTATATACAGAAAAAGTAAGAGTCTGCCCTATTTAAATTCAATTCAGATAATTAATCAGTTGTATTCTATTTACCCTCGTATTTCAGAAATAGAGTTGGGAATACAGCCTCGAGTAAAATGTACCTGCATATGACAGAAGCAAATTAATATGACAAGTTGAAATTTGATCAGTTGAAGGTAAGTAAGTGACTGAAGGTGCAATAACAACAACATAACCAATGAAATCCCACAAGTAGGTCTACAAAAGGTAGAGTGTACACCTTACCCCTACCGCATAGAGGTAGAGAGGCTATTTACGGAAGACCCTCGGCTCAAGACAATATGAAAAAGGACATACAAAAGTAAAGAAGACATAGCAAATAACACAGAGTGCATTGCATAGCTTTCACACCTATATGTTGTAAACATATAGCCTAGTTAACTCTGTTGCGAGTCTCGAAAAATAAAATAAAGCATCATTTAGTTGCAATAATTTATAGTGCTAAGGCAATTGCACTACTGAATTTACCATAGCTGCAGCTAGCTCACTAACTAAAGTAGAGATGATGTTTCAAAGAACAAAAGGGAGAAGTATACTAAAAAATGAATGAGTAGAGCTTAACGAAGTTAGGAGATGAGTACATTACCACTAATATGTAGTGCTACATTAGCACTTGGCTCAAATAGAAGGCAAATGCTAGTAAAGTATCATGGGGAAAAATTATACATGGTGGCGAGCGTATATGTTGATACTAGGATAATAAATGCTACAAGAGATATAGGGTGTTGTTGACATGTGTGTCTTATGTATTCCTTTGTGGCATGACTAATTTGAGCATCATTCCAAGCTAGTATAATGTTATACACATCAATTGTTGGGTTGTGCATATCATTATATATGTTGTTGGGTGCATTTGGAACATGCATTAAACTTGGATAGTTAAGATTGCTATATTTGTGCATATCTTTATATGTTGTAGTCATTCATACTTATTTGTGTTTTTTATACACTACAATATTGTTGCTTTCAAAGATATAATTACACAAGTTAACAATAAGTGATTTTTGAAAATGCTTTATCGTTACTTTGTAACAAACGATCAAACTACGCATTGATTTTATACACATGCTACAGTGTCTACACCGATGTGTGCATCTTGTAATTCTTATACTGACTTGTACTATGCAATTTTTCATAACTCCTTATTTGTGACATTAGTTCTTGGGGGTTGTGTCTAATAGTCTGGTTTGAATTTGGCTTAGTAGAGTCTAGTTTATATTACCATGTAAGTTATATTATGATTCGTTCGTTTGATGGATTATGTTAGGTGCCAACAAGGTTTAGATGGGATTTGGGTCATGACATAGATAATACAACGTACATAGGGCCTGTTTGGAAAGTCACCCTATAATTGTATTTGGTGTAATTGAGTGAAATTACACTATTTGTCATGTTTGGTTGTTCATGGAAATATCTGGTCACCAAGTAATTGAATGTAATTGGGCAGTGTGTAATTACGCTCTTCAATTCACAAGGAAGAGGCTATAAATTGATGGTAATTAGATAGTGTAATTACAAGTTGATTACTTTTTATTTTTATTATTCTAAGATTTATTAATTTATATTTCATTTCCTAGTTGTTCTCAACCTTTACTTCATGTGATTCCATGCAATTTTTCATATTATCTAAAAAAATCATCAGTATATTTTTGTTAGTATTCTAATTTTTAAATTAAAGTAGAATTCATTGTTGAATAAAATTATGTACTTATGTTTTTTTTCTCTTTTAAATCATATTTATGTATGTTATGTTGAAATTTGACATAAGAGTATTATGTTAAATTATTTGTTTTGAATTTAGAACTTAAGTTATATTTTCAATTTCATTTGTTTTAGACTCAATATTTTACATTGCAACCTATGTTTTTAAATCAAACTTGATAGATTATCTTTTTTGTCAAATGTTTGATAATTTTATGACATTATATTTATAATATTAATCTTTTTGTCATACATGCAGTTCATGATGTTCATAGAAATTTTGCACTTTTAGTCTTTATGATTAATTGAATTAAAAGATACAAAATTGTGAAATATAAATCAATTATTTTTATAAAAATATTAGTTAAGAACATGTGTTTATTAATTGATATACTTTCAAAAGACAATATATATATCTAAAAATTCAATTTAATATCATTTATAAAGGCTCTTATTTGTCTAATATGAATTTTTAATTTAAAAAAATAATTTTTATTTTTAAAATTAAATATAACCTTATTATTACACTTGTGCAACCAAACAGTACACTAGTAATTACATTGTGGCAAACAAATAGGTCAGTGTAATTACTAAGTTGTGTATTTACTACCCTAGTAATTACACAATTCCAATTACCTGGTGTCTTTCCAGACAGACCCCTAGTGTAATACCACAGGTGGTACCGAGGAAGAGTAGGATACACGCAAGCCATACACCTACCTTCATGTGTAGAGTGGTTGTTTCCAATATATACCAAAATTGGCAACACATCATTTGGTTTGTTTCTCCAAAGTTGCCAAAACAAGTGTGCCTAAGACTTCGGAAAATCAACTAGGAAAAAATATATTCTTTTTCCTCAGAAGAAAATTACTAGTTTGCCACCTACCATGAATTCAAAAACTATGTGAAAGCTTCAAATTTGGAAGGAATTGTACCTTTAGAAGTGACACATAGAAAATGTAAAACAAGTGGACAACCTAGAGAAGAAAGACTGACAAGAATAAATAGCTTGAACTTTCCATATCACAAACTCAAGAAATATAGATATCTGGTCATCAGTGAAATTACAAATTTGAATCTACTTTCAAGAAGCAGACATTCAATTTTTTTAGAGAGATAAACGTAACTTAATATTCACAAACACAAGCTCATCATCCGAAAAATGATGAGACTGATCAGTTACACCCCTTTTGGGCAATGCAAGAAGCATACAAACTAAACCATGGTTCTTTACAATTTTCCTATGAAATCCACAAAAAGTTCTATATCCCCCACCATATCCTGTTTACACCAAAAATAGAGTAAGCTAAGGCAATTCATCTTTGATTTTTTGGATGTTGTTACTATTGTCTTCAACACATCATAAATTCCTTTCCTTCCATAAAGTCCACCAAATGCATGCTGGATCAGTTCCCCCACCAGTCCTCCTCTTTTCTTCTTTTCTCAATCTCCTTCCAGCTAAGCAACAACCCTTTAGTGGTCTTTGCCATTACCCAACACACACCCAAAATACATAAGAACATGTTCCACAGATTTACTGTTGTTTTGCAGTGTAAAAAACAAATGTCCATTGACCTCAGCCTCTTGATCACACATAAAACACCTTGAGCAAATTTGTCTACCTTTTCTCTGTAAAACTTCATGTGTAAGGCATACTCTCCTACATACCAACCAGGCAAAGCAAGAAACTTTCAGGGGGGGTTTAATCTTCCAGATTAATTTCCAAGGCTATAAATGATCTTGTGCTTGAGGTACATTATTCCTCCAGTAACATGACTTTCCAGTGAATATTCCTTTGCTATGGAGCTTCCAACATACCTTATCTGGAACCTCAGGGATATCTGGGAAGGTGCTAAGAAGTTGGAGCAAGTTTGCAATTCTGACTATCTCCCAATCATATGTCGACTCCACACCTGAGAAATAGTGGTTTTGTCTTGTTGACTAAGAATGAATAAATAAGGAAACTTAGCCAAAAGGCTCTCATACCCTATCCAGTTTTCTCTCCAGAAGTCAATTTTCATTCCAATCCCTACCTTGAGATAGGTGTTGACCTTGAATTAAGGCAATAATCTTCTAATGGTTTTCCATACACTCCAACCGAAAACCCCTAGAGCTTCTTCAGTGGTCCAATGACTCATTTGGCCATATTTTTCTATAATAATTCTCATCCAGAGAGATGTGTCTTCATTGCAAAATCTGCACAACCACTTCTGTAATAAGCATGAATTTTGGAGCCGGAGTTTCTTGATGCCTAATCCCCCTTGTTTCATGTTGAGGGTTACGTGTTCCCATTAAACCAGATTATCGCCTTTGTTCTCCCTGTTCCCATTCCAAAGGGAAGTCCTTCTGAGTTGGTTGATTTTCTTTACTACACATTTTGGGAAAGGAAACAGACTCATCATATATGGTGGCAGGGCATCTAGCACAGATTTCACTGGAGTCAACCTTCCTCCCAGAGATAGATACTGGCTCTTCAACCTAGCCAACCTTTTGTCACATCTCTCCAACACTTCACTAATACTTCCAACTCCTTATTCTTTGCCCCCAATAGCATTCCTAGATACTTTGTGGGGAAAGATCCAATTTGACATCCCAAATTATTAGCTAGCAACTCCATGTTGCCTACTAGGTTGACTGGGTATAGAAAGCTCTTTTGTCAGTTAACATGCAGGCCTAAAATAGCTACAAAGATGGTAAGGATTGCCTGAATATGCCTGATCTAAAGAACATCAGCTTCACAAAAAATAAGGGAGTCACCTGCATATAGCAAGTGAGTGACTACCAACTCATCATATCTATTCCCTTGTATCCGTGCCTTGAACCCCTTTAACCAACCATTGATATTGGCCTTTCAGAACATATGATTGAGTCCTTCCATAGCTAGAAGGAAAAGGAAGGGTGAAAGAGGGTCAATTGGAAATTCTTGCTAAACATTCTAAGTGACATTCTAATTGGAAATTCATAAGCCTTTATAATGTCTAGTTTGCAAAGAAAACCTGAGGCTTTTTGTTTTGTCTGAGAACAGCTCATTTGCCAAAAGGTGAAGACTCCATGATTTGTCTACCTGTTAGAAAGGCCATTTGATGAGCAGACACTAATTTCCCAATAACAGTTTTCAGCCTCTCAATGATAATCTTGGAGATTATCTTATAAACCCCTCCAATCAAACTTATGGGCCTGAAGTCCTTTAATTCTTCCGCTCCTGCTTTTTTGGGATTAAAGCAATGAATGTGGCATCAAAGGATTTTTCAAAAACTTCTTTCTAGTGGAAATCTTGAATTGTCAACATCAGGTCTTTCTTTAATGTTCCCCAACAAGTTTCCATCTCGTCCCGGGGCTTTGTCCCCATCACATAGTTTAAGGCCACACAAGACCTCAGTTTTTGAGAAAGGTCTGAGGAGCCACTCTTGTTCCTCCAAGGTTATTGTTGGACAATCCAAGAGTTGGAAGGTGGGTCTCCAATTTTCAGATTCCGAGTACAGTTTCTTGCAAAACTCTATCATAGTTGATTTCATATCTTCAGGTTTGTCTATCTCTTCCCCTCTGACAATCAGTTTGTCAATTGTGTTATACCTTCTGTGTGTGTTGTTGCCATTCTTTGGAAAAACTTGATGTTATTATCCCTTACTTCAACCACAAGATTCTGGATTTGTCTCCACCTAGATTCTTCATTCTTGGCCAATTTTCTACAATTCCACTATTCTAGTTACCCTAACCATCCTTTCATCTTCAGTTAATTCTCTGCTTTCCTGAGCTAGATCAATCTCTGTCAGTTTTTCTAACAAACTAATTTTCTTATTGATCAATTCACTGAAGGTACTTTTATTTCATTCCTTGAGTTTCTGCTTCAACATTCTTAGCTTGACATTAAGTCTGTAATCCGGACAGCCTTCAACTACAAACTTATTCCACCAACTATGTATCAGCTCATTGAAACCTTCAACCTTCAACCACCAACTTTGAACTTGAAGTTTGATTTCTTCTTTTCCCAGTTACCATTCCCTAGCATCACAAGGCAGTAATCAGATGTTATTCTAGGGAAAAAAATTTGGAAATTTTCTTCCCAATCCATGGTAAAAAGGAACCTGTCGAGCTTGCATTCGGGTGGTTAATACCTCTAAACAAAGTGAATTTCCCTCCAATTAAGTGAGTATCATGTAATTCCATGTCTTCTATCCAGTTAGAGAAATCGGACATAACATTGGTAATTCTGTTGCATCCTCTTCTATCTTCCATTTTTCTGTTGGTGTTAAAAGTCTCCACCAGTAACCTATGGACCATCACAGAGTTGCCTGACTGCTGCCAATTCCTCCCACCAGAGAAGTTTCTCATCCCTAGTATGAGGTGCATAAACCGCACTGAAAAACCAAGTGAAAGAGTTCTGGATGGATTTGAACTCATAGGTGACAGAGTACTGACCCACTTCTATCAGGCTTTCATCCCATACTCTACTATCCCACATTATAAGTATCCCCCTCTATTACTTTCAGCTTCCATATACCCGCATCTCATCCATCTACAGGACCACAATTGTTTGGCAATTTCCTCAATATTTTTATTCACCTTTGTTTCGTGAAGACAATAAATATCAATCTTCCAGAAAAAGATTGTTAATCAGGATTCTAGTATTCTTGTTGTTGAGCCCCCTTACATTCCAAGTAATTATTTTTAAAGATTGTTTATCAGGACTCTAGTATTCTTGTTATTGAGCCCCTTACATTCCAAGTAATTATTTTTACTTTCATTTGCAAGTTAAGCTTAAATTCCTCCCCCTGTTCCTAACTCCTTCCACTCCTTCATTAATACTAGACTTCAGATTTTTTAACTCATTCTTCCCAATTCATCTGCTCTTAGGCGTTCCACTGTTCTTCTCCAGCCCCTCTTTATCCAGTTCAGATTTTCTCTTGTCAATCTTCATGAGCAACGCTAAAGTTTCTTTTTCGAAACATTCAATAGCCATCCCATACGTGTTACTTAACTCGAGGATATGTGAATTGATCCAGTTCGATGCTTCTGTCTCAATCTTTGTTTGGAAATTCGGAGCTTGAGTGTTCACTGGTTCAGCTTCAAAGATTTGTTGCATTTGCAGGTTCGAGTTTGTGTGATTCGACTCGCAATTGCTATCTTCGAGATCTTTCCCTTTGCGTATATGGTATTTTCGATAGCCTTAGGGTGATCCGTAATAGCCCTAGATTGCTTGAATACATTCTCTTCCCCGAGCCTTAAGTCGACTTCTCCAATAACCTTGTGGCCTTAGAATATTCTGTGTTGCTTTCCCAGTTTCTGAAGGTCTCTAAAAAATTAACAGCCAAGTCTTTTAACTCTAGCATGCGATCTATGTCTGTCTAGATCAGAGCCCATGCTTTTACCCTTTGGGTATGACCTAGAGGCTAGATACCTGTTGGATAATAGCTCCCCCCCCCCTCCCTTCCTCTCTTCTCTAATGAAGATTTTTGCTGGGAGTTCTGACCACAACTACATGGAGAAAATGATGCCAGTGTTTTGGATGGACACCTCTTTTGGGATTTCTGTTCCATCTCCTTTAACTCTAATCTTTGCCCATTTGAGGTGATTTCATAACTGCATCTCTTCCTCAGTTTCGATCCATCCTCCACAGCAATCTCCAATGGTTTTAAAGACTTTCTGTGACCAGAGGTGTAACGGTAAATCCACTATCCTTACCCATGTGGAACTGTTACTGTTATCCTTTTCCAGGATTACCTTTGTCGTGATCCACCATTTCAATCGGAGTATCACTTTGTTCCAGATCCAATCCCCTGAGATCACTTGCTCCGCCGTTGTCTTACCTGCGAATTCAAACAAGAAATTACCATTCCACATCTCATAGATGTTCAATCCATGCGCTTGTTTCCAAGTTTTATTGGCCCACCTCCTGATTTCATTCAGTGAAGGTGACATTTTTTCCGACACTTCAAAGTTACCCACCAGACTTCTATGCAACACTTCACTTTGTGTACAAGAACTGTCATCAATGCAAATAGGTCCCCCCTTCATTAGTGCTGGTTTGGTATTTACCACACCTCCTTCCTTGTTCCTTCATTTAATGCTCTTCAGAGTCTCTGATATGGGAAGTTGTTTTCAACTAGTCTGTACTTCACTCTGTTTTCTTCCATCTTTTGAGAGAGAATGAATCTCCTTACATTGTCCGCTCTGATATCCCAACCAGAATTGAAGGTCAGCTGTGGGATGATGATAACTGATCTCCTTCTGCCACTGACATTTATCAAGCTGATGTATCTACCATAATTGTTGAAATTTCTCGCACAAAAAAATTCTGCTAATGGCTCTGTTCTCTTCCATCTTCTGACTACTTTTCCTTTTCCTTTCGACGTCTATGGAATTACTTGGACAATCCAGTCCATCAATTTCTTGCTAAAAGATGTTCTTGTGATTGCTTTCCTACTCCTTTTTGTCCATTCATACCAATCCCCTGTCGTCCCTATGATTCTCTCGATATCGAAGGACTTAAAACCTAGCACGAAGTAAAAACAGTCATCCATAATGACGAAAAGAGGGTTTTGAAGGAGAAAGAAAGTAGATGTTAATGGTGGTTTCCGGTGATCAGAAGGACCACCGGAGTGAAAAAGAAGGTTTTTGGAAAGGTTCAAGTCATGCCTCGACAATCATGCCTGAGAGTATTTTCACAAGTAGGGTATTTATGTTATTCATTGTTTTGTAGTCTCCCAAACTCCAAGAAAATCTCAGAGTGCAAAGAAGACACTTAGTAATCAGGGACAGGAACAAAAATTCAAATTAATCCATAAGATACCACTGCAAAAGAAGTCAAGTTAAAAAGGAAAGAAACCTGGTTGGTGGTCAACACAGGTTGTCCTTCAATACGCTTTAATCGGAACTTATAAACCGTGAATCCAGAAATACCCTTCTCCGCCCAGTAATTTACAACCTGCAAAAGAAAACTAAACAACTGTAATGCATGACTGCATCAATGCTTTAACATTTGCACAGCACCCAAAATCTACACCACCACAATTTAAAGAAAGTAAAAAAATTGACTTCCACAAACAACAGAAGGTTGAAAAGTGACATCACTGATAATTCTTTTACTTCTTTTCATCACTTCTCCTTTTCAAATTGATGGCCATATAACCCATTTAGAGAAATATCTGATATATTGGTCAGGACTGCATAATCAAACATGTTATAGTCAGAATCCACATCTGACCTGACTAAATGGCCCAATATCATGAGATTAAGCATATAAACCACTCAAAATCCTAAATCACCCTACATAGCCAACACCAACCCATCCATATGTTGACAGAATGTTGCTTCCATTTTCTCTTCTATCTTTGGTTCCTGCTAGCAACAGCAGTTTAAGTACATACTATTACTATCTCTTAAATGACCCATTTAAGCAAGCCCAATAAATAGAACAAAGATGGGAAGCTGAATGACAAACTGCATATCAACAGATAGAAATATGACTCAACTTTAACAAACACAGTCAGCATTTACATATTTCATAAAGAATTTATTTTGGGATTCAAAGATGAAGAAAAACAATATTGATTACCTTATACAAGCCATCATAGGTATAAACCTTTCCAACGTAACTATTTACACACCGATGTCCACGTGTAACCCTTACAGGTACAGATTGCTCCATACAGTTCTGCAAACAGAGAGCAAGTAATGTAGATTCAACAACTTGACCACTCTTAAGGATAAGGACTTAAGAAAACTAATGAGCACAACTATATGTGTAAAACTAAACGCCATTGGTTGTGAAGGTTTTTCAGCAGAAAGAAATATAGGAAAGTGCCAAGAAAATACCAATCAAGTCCTTAAAAGTAGGGGGTGGCATAAAAAAAGACAGACGTAGCCAAATAAGTGGGTGTTTGGCCATGAAAACCAAAAAAATCACTTTATTTGGAATTTTTGAAGTTGAAGATGTGTTTGGCCATACTTTTTGCAAAGAATATTTAGAATTTGAAATTACTTTTTCTAAATATGATTTATACCCCCAATTTTTTATAAAGTAGAAAAATCACTCAACTTGACTAATTCACCAGAAACATAAAATCAAATTTGCTCTAAGATTAAATTCTCATATACGAGCTATTACATACTATTGCAAATATGTTTTCACTTTATTTGAAATTTTTGAAGTTGGAGTAGTATTTGGTTATAAATTTTGCAAATAATATTTGTTTGTTTGAGTGTACTTTTCCTATAAAAAAACATGAAACATGATTTAAATATGAAATATAATTTAAATGGGTTATTATTATAAAAGTAAAAAATTTAGGCTACAATTTGACAAAGAAAAATACAGTAAAATTGAAAAAAGTGAAAGTGAAAAAAGTGTAATCAAGGTTTTGGGTGTTTTCCAAATACAACTTCAAGTTGTATTTGGAATTTTCATGAACCGCTGTTTTTTGAATAAAGTGAAATAATTTTCTGGAAAAAGTGAAAATTTATCATGGCCAAACGGGTATCAATTTTGATTTTGAAAAGTTCGGTCTTCGGTACAGTTTTTGGTTATGAAGTTTTAATATATAGGTATATCGGTTCAGCCGAAATACCGAACTATTGTAATTACAGTTGCTGTATATTGAGTTTTATAGTCCAAAGGGCTTTAGTTGCAGTATATTAGGTAAGATGCTAATGTCTGTAGATCTCTTATTCAAAAAGTTGATGCAAATTAGAAGTTAAGCCAACTTTTAGATAGAAAATAGACCAGTTTTTCAAGCAGAAAAATAGTCTATCATACCGAAGAGCTGAACCCATACTGAACAATATAAACCAAACCTAACTAACTTTGGATTGGTATTTGATATATACCATTGAAAAACCGAAAATCGAAGTATTGAATGCCCACCCCTACTAGAAATCTGTAACTTTATCCGCAAAACACCACAGCAGGAACACTATGAACAGATAGAACAATAAGTGTTACTATATAAATCACTTCAACAAAGCACCAATTTGACCAGTTGATCATTATCATATTTTAATCACACCTCGAAGTCAATATTTTTGCCAACTCAAGGTGGAAAAGAAAAACCAACTTGAGTTGCTTATCAAAAAATATCAGAACAAGATCACCAAAATCTCACCGGAAAAGTTGCGGCTGAAAAAACATTTCCAAGCTTTGTATTTTATCTTTGGCTTATTTGTTATCCTTGACATTAATTCAAAAACAATATACTTCCCTAATTCGAACTTATGTTTTCTTTCTCAGTGAAACAACCCAACCAAAAATCTCATCAAAATACATAATTTAGAACTGAGCATCTTTCTAACTGCTTATTTAGGTAATTATCACTTTTCCACTCATCCCCACTATTCTTTGTTGTTAGACAAACAAATTGAAAGCAAAGGAAACACATTAATCCTGTTCGACAAACAAATAGGTAGAAGCACATCAAGCGGTTGATAATTGACCTATTAAAAGAAAGTTATACTAATAGATTTTATAACAAAACTGTGTCTATCACTATTACTAAAGCGAAAGAAATAAAAGCAGAGTGACATTTCCTATTTCCCCTACTAAACACATGCAAGGACTCACACAGTGTAGGAAGACTCAGTTCACCTGAGAACGACATGCCCCTTTCTTTACAAGTCTCCCTTATGCTTGAGAAAGCACAAAGAAGAGAGGATAAAATGAGTCTTTCTTTTAATGCTCATCCATAAGAGTTACTGCCTTTTCTGCGGTTTTAAAGAACAGGTATTTGTCTTATAGAACGGATTAAGATGTTAAATCTGACTTGTATAAACATAGTAGAGGAAAAAATTAAGGTAATGGTTGTTAGCAAAATCAGTTAGATAAAGAAACAACACATCTAGGTCTGTAGTTTGGATAGTATTATGTAATTGCATTCTTGAGAGTTGTCAAATTTCTATAGAAATGGAACTGTATCAAACATTTGGAGAATCCTAAATAAAAACAGAGTCTCATGAACTGGGACAAAGGGAGTGTTAGCTAACCTATCACACATTCAAAACAGAAAATAATATATTCAATTCAGAATAAGAGGTGTTAATAAAAATAAAAAACAAAAAGTAGTTGCAAAGAAAGAAGAAAAAAGCAAACCTTAAGCCCTAAATTACCCCGTTCCATGACTTGATCCTTTATTTGGCGCTTGTTACCAAGAAGATCATTTCCACCTTGACCAGTATAGACCACTTCTTCATAGTTGTCCTGGTCGTCTTCATACTGTCCCGATACGACAATTGATACCGCAAGGGGCAAACTGTAGCCTTTGTACTCCTAATGATGTGAAGGGATCATATATATTAAGTTAACAAAACGAAAAGGAGAGAAAGAAAAATGTAGAAGACATTCGGGAAAATATAGTGTAATAGGGTAGAGAAGACATGTATAAGCCTCCAGACAAAAGAACTGCCTTCAGCAGCTCATGAGTGTACATTAACAACAAAAGCAATACCCATAGATACTTCACACATGAGGGTCAATAAGAGTTCAGTATCATTTTATTATCATCAAATATAGACAATGAACTGAATTTCCTGTAATAACTTAAGTCGTGAGCAATCAAAAATAATCCAATGCACCAAAAGAAAACCTTTCACATCGAAGGGTTATACGAGTAAATAGTTAATTACTTCATTTTATCACTTTCCACAGTTGATTCTCGTTGAAACTTAAGAACCATATCTGTAGGGAATAGTTCAATGCACTTCACTATGACTGTTCAAAGTAAAGACTAGGAAAATGAACAGCAAAATGTCTAATGAAAAGATTAAGATTTCTAGATGTCTTTACTGTAACAATAAACTAGGCCGTAATGGAATGTGCACATGAAGGATCAAAGTTTCCCTAACAACAAACCAGTTAATATGCATCCTTCATGATACAACTTATTTTCTTCCTTTGAGGAACAAGTAACATCCTTTGAAAATGTTTGTTTCTAGATAACTCCCATAAATGTCAAAAGTAAAAATGGTATTCTCTTGATATTTGAAGAAAATGAATTAGAAAAATAACAAGCAAAACATCATTCACTATTCTAGGTTGAGCAAGGAAGAATTTGTAATTCAAGATTGAAATTCTTTTAGCTAGTCAACTGTTACTCAAACTCAAATGCCAACGATATACCCCTTTTTTCCCTGCAGATTGGCCAACACAATCAATGCCGTTTAGCCAATGGTTATGGAATCCCACAACGACCATCTCAGCACGCGAAAAGAACTGATGACCAACATCAATGCCTGCCACAAGAAACTCAAAACTAAAACTCACTAACAGATAGAGCCACCCCAAAACATATTTTAACTGCAGAACATACCATTAAACCATATAGATTGACTGGATTTTCAAATGTAAAGGACAAGAACAAACGCTAATGTCGTACAGGCTTACTAGAAGTTAAATGATGCATAAGTTAAAGATCTAATCTCTAGACGTGTTCTATTAGAAACTTGTTGGTCCACCATCATCAAAGTTTTCATCTTCTAGAGCCAAAGTATGCCACATATGTATACATTTGGTCAAAATGCAAACATTTATTTTTTTGAAAATCAGATAGTTAATCAGTTTCCATTGCATTTTCTGCAAAAGAAAAAGGTTATATGCTGCGTAAAAAAAATCTTAAAATCACATTATCAAACTAAGAAATTCCCTCTTCGTATTCACTGGACAGGTTTGACTCAAACGCAAGAAATTATAATTGTTTAATACATGTAGAGATAACATGTTGGAACCATGAAATCTGAGAGAGAGATGGAGTGAACTTTTTTTTTATTTTCCTTTTGATATGGTAAACTTCATGACTTCAAACACTTAAGCCAAGAGTGTAATATAGTAGTAATTACAAATACATGTGTAAACAAAATACATAGAAGATGACGGTGACATATTTACTAAGCAACATCTATCTTGACTTTCAACAATCTCCCTTAAACTCAAGTTGTTCAAATTCGAGGTAACAAAGTATTTTGAGTTATCAAATAAAAAATAAAATCAGTTTACTGCAAAAAGGTTAACAGATTGACACATGATGACTATAGATAGAAAAATATTTACTCAATATAAATACACACAATAGTGTGGTTGCTGTCGGAACAGTGACATGTCACTGGACATTTATGAGGCACTGACTAGCAATTTGAACAGTGGGTGTGTAGCTGAACAGTAACATGATGCTAAATAGAAAGTAGAGTGATGTTGTATACAACTAATACCAACTAGTTAATGGATAATGTGTCATTAAACAGCCAAATGCACTGACGTGACACTAACTGACCGTAGCATGTGTTTGCCGAACAACGGCTGTTTACTGACCAGACAGACTAAAGAAGTGGTCAAACAAGATGAAAAACAGGGTTGCATCCATGAAAGTTGAAAAGGGGAAAGAGGCATTATCACCATGATAATCACTGAAAATAAACACAGTTACATCGGCTTACAGGCTTAGTTACCAAGAGAAAAACAAAGTTGCCATTAGAATAATTGCCAAAAAATATTATTGATGAAAACACAATAATGATGCAGCAGAAATAATCACCAAAAAACAAAAGACTCGGGAAAACTATGAGAAGAAGAAAAAATATTAAGCAAAAGGGCAATCATTGTTAGACAAAGCTACTTAAGTCTCAACTGATATCATAGAGCCTTTTAATACATGTGAAAATCCAAGTGAGAGAAGGAGAAACTGAGAGAACTAATTATCTTCTTTAGGTTGCATTGATAAGAGTACAAGAGGTGCACATATCTTTTCTATACGGGGTAAATGTATCTAAACTTTTTCCAAGAAAAAGGTCAGCAAATTGAAATTCCAATCCACTTAGCTTATAGAAGCAAGAAGTGGTTTTCCTAAGAAAAGCAAATGGAGGTTTATATAATTCAGTCATACACAAATACCCATCATTTGATAAATCAATCATATCACGAGACATATAACAAGAGTAGACAATCAACCTGGAAGGGAGCCAATTCTCTCACGATTCAAAACCTCCTTTTCTGATATCATCTGCAAGTTTTTCTCATTAAGAATCAATAGTACGAAAGTAGACTTACTCCAAAAGACTCAAATTTTGACAAACATGTGAAGCAAATAGAATACAACTTCTTGCACAATAATTAAATCACTTCATTACTATAACAAACAAAAGATGATTGGTAACACTACAGATAAGTGATGGAAGCTGTACCAATGCTTCCATAGACTCAATCGTGGTTTACAATTATAGCTTTTATACATGTTTGGTTCTTTTTATTTCCTTTTTAGAATAAAGTAGTTTCAAGTCATTGATCTTAATAAAAAAGAAACATCATTTATCCAACTGTTTGTTCCAATTCAAAATGATAAACAAGGTTCAGTTTTACCGCTATTCTCATTACTTTTCTACTCTTCCTAGACAGATTTACCCTAAGACCACTACAAAAGCATACATGGGTGCTAAATATCTTCATTTCTTTAACAAAAATCACGGTCAAACAAATTTAAAGATAGGCTAATAATACCGATCAATAAAAAAGATAGGCTAATATTATATCTCTTGCATTAGAATATTTAAAAAAAAATTGAGCATGAGAGAAATGAGTACTGACTGACGACTGCCGAGATCTATAATACTTATTACTAGTCATGTGGATAGGCATTATAAGTTTCAATATTAAAGAAAAGTTGAATCTAATCCATGCAAATTTGGAGAATCATGTAGCATTTGCCAAACTCTCAAGTTTTTCATCATTTTAACTTGGTACACAATCAGACTGACATAAAATAAAGAAAAAGAGAACTAGGAATCATTCAATTATAAATGGCTGGGAAGACCAAATACTAGAGCATGCAAAAGGCTCCATTATATGTCACTTAGATGACTGCAGAAGTTCAAGAGTCTTGAACAGACTCAATATAAATTTCGAGACACTGGTTCAAACTTTAGCAGCATGAACAGTACACTTTCACACTTCAAAAGTTACATTCAATCGATTTAGTAACCATCAAACTGAAACTTTGTAGTTTGAGTGATATATCTACTTGGATTCTTTTCCTAAATAAAAGTCACCCTATTGTATTTGATCTATCACGCTAATCAATCAGGAGGAGTGGCAGTCAATCTCGTCACCCTATTGTATTTGATCTATCATGCTAATAAATCAGGAGGAGTGGCAGTCAATCTCAGGGGATTGATCTGATAACGTAATTAAAAGAGACATAGTTTGGCCCTTTCCCCATCTACCAGTAGATACCAATAGTAGTGTAGACTACCAAATTTCCACGGAAAATGTCAGAGTTATTGATGAATCTCTACATTATTTTGGTCTAGCTCTAGCACACAAGTACATGGATCTGGTAAAAAGCATTCAAGTTGGTATCACATGTTATAGGATTATTAACACAGCCAATGTGGACTTATGAAGAAATACATGCCTTAGAAATCGCCTTTAGATCAGGCCGCTTGGAACTGCGTTTGCCATCATCTTCGGCTTCCTGCACAAATGTGTTACCAACCTAAATACGTTAAGGGCTGCCAAGTTTTGCATAGCTTACATAAATCAAAATGAGCAATAAAAGGCCAAACCACCTAAACAAACTTGGGCGTAAGGAGAGAATAAAATGATACTGAAATTGGAAGTTGATATATGTTTCATGGTTCTAACAACCAAATGTACTTTTCTAGCTTAACTCATCACGGGAGGGAGAGGGCTGACCTTAGATTTTGAATTTTTCTTTGTTTTTTGATCTGCTTGGACTCTTCCACATCTTATTTCCTCTTCCTAACCACGGTCAACAAGAGAGAAAATCATTACTATCATATACACACATGACAGAGATATGCTTTAAAACTGAACCCTCTCTTGTCTTATGAAATGTCTGCTTGCGGAAATTATCGGGAAAAATGAAATGGGAAATTGAGGAAACCTGAACGAAATGGAGATAATGTTTGTTAAATCTCCGTATAGTCTCTGTCACCCTGGCATGCGAACTTTTCTCAGTCCCGTTCCCGCTAAGCTGGGGATTCAGAGAGGTTTCGGGAACAGGATGATCGGTACAGTCATTTGGCGCAGCAACATTGGTTATAGTGACGTCATCGTTATCAACAGTGGAAACTGTGACGTCATTATTAGGAGCTTGAGCTTGTGAGGAAGTAACAACCTTGCTCTTCTTATAAACCTTGGGCTTCTTCTCAAGAACTGAGTCGTCATTGGAGCGGCACCGTACTCTCTGACGCTCACGCTGAGCTTCCTGCTCACTCTTCAAATTTTTTATTCTCGCACTGCAACGTCTCGGGACCATCGCATCATTGACAGGATCGGAAAGCTCGGCAACGCATGGAACCACCATCTTTGAATGGAATAAGAAGCTTAACTTTCTTTTGAATTTGTAGGGTTTAAGTACGAGCTGGGAGAGACTGATATGCCAAAATATAGGAAAGAGAGAAATGAGAGAGTGAAAGGCGAAATTAGCGAGGCGGGTTTCAAAAATCACCTCTTTTTTTTGTTCTCGATAGTCGTGAGACGCTTCATTTTCCCGCCCAACACGACTCTCTGTCTTTTCTTTTGCTTGTGCAAATGCAAATTTGGGTAGCTCAAATCATTTTTGAGACATTATTTTTTATTATATAAACTGGCAGCGAAAAATAATTTTCATATCATATTTATGGCTCAATTATTTTAATTATAATATTCTTAACAAAAACAAAAAAAATTAATTATTTATATTATATTTAATTAAAGCATACACATTTTCATGTCGAAGGTTGTAACTTTTTTGATAGGTTGTGATTTTTATGATAATGCACGATATATATTTGTACATACTACCCTTTATATGTTATAAAAATAAAGAGTTTTTCTCATTTTGGTATATCTCCAACTAAAAGCAACTTCTAACTTGAATGTTAAATTACTACTATATAATAATTCAACTAAAAAAATTCAATTAGTATGTCTTTTATATGTATATTTGTTTTTTTATATTATATTAAAAGCATACACATTGTCACGTTGAAGGATTGTGAATTTCTCAAAGAATTGTGATTCTTTTAAAGAGTTATAAGTAACTTTTTTGAATAATTGTGACTTTATGTCACAATGAATATATGTTTATACTATTATCTTTTATTCGCTATTCATTGAGTTTGATTTTTTATTCTTTTATCTTGATTTATTGTTACTAAAAAAAATTTAAAATCTTCTCTATTTTATTTTTTTTGTGTGCGCCTTCTCTTAATAAAAAGACTTCTTTAATCTAAATTTTTTATTTTAAAAAATTGATAAGTTATACTATTTAGCATTCGAGAACTAGTTATACTAAAAGACAGGGTAATTAGAAAAATAAAATAAGGTAGACTGCTATATGTTGTATTATGTTACCCTGTGAAAAATTATTTAATTATCATTTTAAATATATTTCGAGAATAAATTTGGTATTAAATTTATAACATATTTTATTAAACAATACAATTTTATCTCAATACTAAGATAAATTTATATCATCAATAAAAAAAAATGACATAAATATGTACCAAACTTTCGTTTGGATTGGCTTAAAAAAGTAGATTTTAAGTCAAAAATAAAAAGTCAAATTGAAATGACTTTTAAGTAAAAAAATAAAAAACAGAGAGAGACCTATTTTTGGTTTTTGACTTATTTTAAGTTACTTTAAACTTATTTTAAGTCGTTTTTTGACCTTACCAAACATTTTCTAACTTATTTTGAGTCATTTTTTTATTTATTTTATGTTATTTTTTATATCTGTCAAACACTTCAAGTCAAAAATAGACTTAAAGGTAGGTTTGACCAACTTTTAAGTCAATTCAGACATCCAATTAATCTTGAGATATCCCTTATTTTCTTATCCAACCTAAAATTATTTTATCCACCTCTCATATGAAATATTTTAGTTCAAAACTATAATTTCAAAATTATAAATTTCTGAATAATTTAATAGAATTGTGAAAAGAAACGCCCATCCCCATCAAAAGTAATGTTAAAATGCTTATAAAGAAGTCTATTCATAAATTATCTTATTGATGTATTTGTTATACGGGAATTGTAATTATATAATATGTTATGTTGAGAATAAATAAATTAATATATAATAATTGTTCTTTAGGAATTATTTATCACAAGGACATTTTATATGAGAATTTTTGGCTAAATTTTTTTAATACTATAGACTAAATCTAAGATATATTTTTGTGTTATCCTAGTGGATAAAAAAAAAATTGTGTTATTTAAAAAGTAACAAAATTTATCCTTCTATTAAAATCTATCAAGAAACTCAAGACACTAACACAAAAATGTGCCAACTATGTGTCTTTTTTCTCTAAACCTTTTAATTGTTTTTTCGTGATTGTCTTCTACCTTCCGAAAAGCAAGGATTTTGAATTCGCTTTCTCTTCAACTAAAACCAATCTAAGCTTCTTGAAAATATAATTCGTCGCTCAAACTTTTTTATATTCTTACCAACTTAAAGAACTATGATTGTTGAAAAAAATGTGGTACATGTTGTTGCTTATCGCAAAATAAGATAGAAGCTCGTTAGATTTTCTCTTCTTCCTCATTCATGTAGTGATTTAATTGGTTAATAACTTAATGTATTTTACTTATATACTTCGCAACTTCATTATTTATACGGAATTATTGGCTTCTAAGAATTATTAGAAATAATTAAACTTTGCAAAGTCAACATTAAAATGTCATTTACATATTTGGTAAAAGGTCTAAAAGATTTGCCAAGTTTGTTTATTTTCTCATTCTAATATGGATAATCTCATTATTGTACTCATTTTCAATATATAAAGAAACACTAGGATGATATAGAAGTTACAATAAAATGAAAGTAGGATTAAATTAGATTTCGGTCATTGTTGGGTATCTTAGCATTGAAATTGATATTGTAGTGACATCAATGATAGATTCAACCATTTGGTGAATTCAAAATTTTTGCTTTACGGAGGTGAAAGACAGTCAGTGAAGGCGTTTTTGAAACTTTTAAAGGAAAAATCACGTATTTGGCATGTTTTTATGTTGATGTTGTGAGTTTCTTGGCAAATTTTAATAGAAGTACAAATTTCGTCACTCTACCAACAATATAAAAATGTTTTTATTAATTAGTATAATTCTATTATGTTAGAAGAATGAGTAAAAATTGGGGTATCAACATGTTTGCTTTTTGTCATTAAATTTCAAATTATGGGTATCTTTGTCATTTTGTTTTTTATCTTTTCAAAGAGTACTGCTCTAAACATTACGTGGTTTTTACTTGCATTGCCAACAATAAAGTATATCAACAATACATGATTTTATCTATACGCTCCCCTTCAATTCTACCTCGGCCAAGAACTCCACAGATATCTCAAAATCAAGGCACATCAAGATCGCCCAGCCATTTGGACTTTGAGGTCTGTTAAAAGTTTGCCTTTTGTTGAATATTTGGAACTTGAAAGTAATAACATTTTGTTTTTAGCTTAACTTTTGTTTGGTTGTTGCATTTCTATCTAGGGACCTCCTCAAAACTTAATGTCTGGGCATGATCCCCCTTCAACCTGGAGGAACTGTACACTCGTTTTTCGTTGGTGATATCAAATTTTGGTCTAATTTTAAAGTTAATATTTTTAAATATCTTATTCATTAAATAGTTCAAAATACATGTTCAACAATTTTAATGCAATTTATCAATAATTATCCTTATTTTTAAAGATGTTAGAATTTTTATCAGTTAATTTTGATTACATTATATTTTGTCATAATCAGTAGTGTATGTTGTTAATATTTATTTAATTTGATTAAATCACCATTTTTTACATGTCATTGGTTATGTTTATTACATTGGTTAATATTTATTTTATTCGTTACATTTGTTAATATTCATTTGATGTTTTTAGTATAATCTAGAAATACATTTTAATATACATAAGATTTGCATACACAACTATTTATTAGACCATCTCCAACCCAACACCAAATTTTACACCATTTTGGTGTGTGAATAGTGTTACACCAAATTTGGTGTAACACTATTCATCACACCAATTCATTTTATTGAATATTTTAATATTATTTCATTATACAAAACTTTTTATCAAACATTATATAAATTGTATGTTTTAATTAAATCTCTTGTATATTTGTAATATTTTTATAACATTAATTTTAGATATAAAAGTTAGCTTTTTTCATAAATTAATTTTTCTATATATGACTTTTTTATTATGTATAATGTATAGTATTTGCTAGCAATTTATATTATTTAAAAAATTATGGTATAAAATATTTTATATTAAACGTATATAAAAGAAAATAATATGAATTATATATGGTGACTGGTTTAGAAAAAAATTGTTTATTTTTTGGTGTAAAATTTGGTGCAATGAGTTGGAGTTGATTTACACTAAAATAGTGCCGACACCAAATTTGGTATAAAATTTGGTTTTTGGATTGGAGATTCCCTTAACCAATGATTTTGACCCACGATTTTGAAATCATGATATTGTACGGTTTTTATTTTTATTATTTAAACAATTGTATAGTTAGGGTGTGGTGGATATTTTAAAAATTTGGGATATATTGTTTTAAGATTATTTACAAGTTCTTTCATTGTTCATTGTTCATTGCCTTTGCTGACCACCACCACCACCCCCAAACCACGATTATGTTCATTGCTAGAACCCCAAGTTCCACATCTTGTTTTCCTCCATAGTTGCTGCTACTAGCAGTTTTGATGAGCCACCAACGAGCTTTGAGCTTGCAATCAACCACCACCAAAAGACCTCTCCTCTCTCCCTCTTCACCACCATTGACCAGCCAACAACGAAAAATAACAACACCAAAATCCCACTCCAAAACCCCGATTCAGACAAAAAACAAAGCCATCACCACTGCTGCCTCCTTCCTCATTGCTCGAGTTTCTCCATTAATGGTGAACTCCAAGCTCACTTGCAAGCTCCAAGCTTTTACTCGCGGCGAACAACAACCAGACCCACAAAACCCCAAACCAAATTTCCACAAAAAACAACTAGAAATTGGGGAATTAACAATTCTTTAAAAAAGTTTATAGTTGGGTTAGTTTAAGGGCCTGTTTGTAAGGACACTTTGGTAATTGAATTTGGTGTAATTACACTATATGTCCTATTTGGTTGGACAAGTAATTACTTGGTCAGCAGGTAATTGGTTAATTGGTAGGGGTAATTACACTCTACAATTTACAGGCAGAGGCCGTGAATTGTTGGTAATTACTTGGTGTAATTACCAGCTGATTACTTTTTTTTTTTAAAAAAATTCTATTTTTTTTTGTTTGAATTTTTTTTACTTCTATTATTTTAAGTTCTTTTTTATTTTTATTATTCTAAATTTTTTTAAAAGGTTATTTTATATTTTATATTTTATATTATTATATTTCATTTTCTTCTTGTTCTCAACCTTATTTTACGTGATTTTATGCAATTTTTTCGTATTATCTATTTCTTTATGCCATGCTTATTTTCTCATTAGTATAATTTTATTAGTATTTTAATTTTTAAATTAAAATATAATTTATTGTTAAGTAAGGTTATAGACTTATGTTTTATTTTTTTAAGAAAAAAATAAAAATAAATCATATTTATGCATGCTATGTTGAAATTTGTATCATGTTAAATTTTTTGTTTTGAATTTATAACTTATGTTATATTTTCAGTTTCATTTGTTTTAGTAATATTGAATTCACTTGCACGTCATTTTTTAATCAAACTTGGTAGATTATCTTTTTGTCAAACATTTAATAATTTATGACATTTTATTTATATATTAATATTTTTATCAAACATGCATTTCACGATGTTTCTAAAAACTTCATACTTTTAGTTTTTACGATCAATTCAATTGAAATATATTAATTTGAAAAAATATAAATCAATTATTTTTTCATAATATAGGTTAAAGAATATATGTTTATTAATTAATATATTTTCAAAAAAGAATATACATCTTAAATATTTAAGTTAATGTCATTTATAAAGTTTCTTATTTGTCTAGTATAAATTTTAAATAATTAATTTTTTATTTTTAAAATTTAATATAATTTTATGATTGCAATTATGCATCCAAACAGAACATGTGTAATTACAATGTGGAATTCAAACAAGTCAGTGTAATTACTAGGCTTGTAATTACTACCCTAGTAATTACACCAATTCCAATTACCAAGTGATTTTCCAAACAGACCCCTAAGTGTGAGTGGGTTATGTAGGTGGATGGATGAATATGGGTGGATTTTAAATTTTTTTGTTTAATTAATTGGTCAAACTGGGTCCCTTCGTAAGATTGTGTCACACGTCCTTATTTGTTCTTCCGTTAGAGTGAATAACATATATGTTTTAGTGTCACATGTCCTTGTTTGTTTTTCCGTTAGAGTGAATGACATATATGTTTTAGTTTTTGGACGGTAAAGACATCAATGTCCCAAAAGTCTAACAGATGGTATCTTTATACCATTTCCACTAGTTCGGGGTATATTTGTCCCATTTCCTTAATAAAGGCACACGAAAGTGCTTAATTCATTGGGAGTTATTTATTGAAGCATTACACAAAGTGTTAATTAATTAACAATAATAA
Source organism: Solanum verrucosum (assembly GCF_900185275.1). Classification (NCBI taxonomy): domain Eukaryota; kingdom Viridiplantae; phylum Streptophyta; class Magnoliopsida; order Solanales; family Solanaceae; genus Solanum; species Solanum verrucosum. The sequence continues at coordinate 4,024,972 of NW_026020569.1, forward strand.
TTTAATTATCGTTAAATATATATTTTAGAGGTAATTAATACTCTGTAAATGTTTCAAAAGTCTATAACGATATTTGGTTCAATGACAATTAGCTGATTTCATAAAGACTAAACGAATTGTGCTAAAATAGCGAGTGCTAGCCCGTGCTAATTCTCATCCAGTATAAACATGTACTTTAGATTCAGCTCATAATTTTAAAATATATATCGTCAAAAACTCTTTAATCTAAAGATACCCTTATTCATATATATAGTCAATACACATATTAATTAATTTTCCTTTTATTTTATATAAATTAACTATCATATCTATATCAATTATATAATATTTAATTTACAATATTTAATTAGAATAACTTACGTGTGATAAATCTATTGAATTACTGAATAGTCCATTTACTAGATACATGAACTAGTTACATTTATATATGTATATTCCCTAGGTTCTATGAACTATTTTGGATAAAAATGTATCCATTAATTTAGACATTTAATATAGTGACTTTTGAAGTGATTTATCAACATATAAATAAGATTTGTTATTTAAAATTGTAAAATAGCTTGAAGACATTACATTCTATTCTCCACATATATTAAGTTTATATTTCTTGTAGTATTATTGCCCATATTTTATAACATTATGAAAATTTTAGTAAAAAAATCGAACATGATATAAAATAATAGTAATAACTTGTCTTAGAGTCCGTTTGAATTGATTTAAAAAAAGTAGCTCAAAAAATAAAAAAATAAAAAATAGGAAGATGCTTACTTTTGATTTTTAACCTTTTAAAAGTTATTATTAACTTTGTCAAACAATCCCTAATTTATTTTAAGTCATTTCTGACCTATTTTAATTTATTTTTTATATTTATTAAAAACACTATTAGAAAGTCATAAAATAACTTAATAAAATAGATTTGATTAACTTTTAAATCATGTCAAACACGTTTTAGAACCAAACGAATCATAACGGGTCATCTTGCGTCCAAACATAGGAGATCCGATCCGCTGCGGGAAAAAAAGGTCCAGAGAAAATAAAAAGAAAAAAAATGGAAAAATGCAAAAAGTAGGCCGTGAGCAAGAAGTATCGGATAACGCTTCAACCCTCGGACGCCTGCCCTTCATTGCTGCCGCCTGTATCGACTTTATTTCAGGTTCTTGGATTTTAGGGCTTTATTTCTACATCTTTCTTTCTCATGTTGTGATTTACATAATTAGAGCCTTCACAACCCTATGTTGTTTCAATTCGATTTCCTCGCATCTGGAACCCTGGTGAGAATTATACAATCAGTCTCTTTGATATCTATTTTGGGCTTTTGGGTATTCCACAACTTCTTCTCTTTGCTTTCTTAAATATAGTAAATTTTATCAATTTACTGTGTCTGCTTATTAATCTTATATATTTTCTACTTTTTCGGTCGTGTAAACTCTGCGTGTCATTATCTCTCTGTTGTAATTTTTTTTTAGTTGGAGGTTGATAATGGAGCGAGGATTGTATGATTATCCCTTTACAGTAATCTCACTGTAATCTTAATCTTTTTGATCTTTGAAAGTTGACTTGATCTACTTCCCTTGGCTAGTGGCTACAGCCTACAAAGATATATTAACCGGGTCACTGAAAAATATCTTACTTGTTTCCTTAATTGAACAGGCATGCCAATGAGCTATTGTACTTTATGAAGCTTGTTTGTTTATTGTATTTTGCCTCTTCTGTCTATTTGCTTTTAACAAACGATTTTACCTCATCTGTGTGTCGGTGTACTTGATTGTATGCCAATTTCCACCTTTCTGTTTTACAAATAAGGATAGGTTGTGGGTAGTTGGAACCCTGATGCTCTTGAACACATCTTTTCAAAGCAATTTGTAAAGTTAGCTTACTTATTTTTTATGTTGTTTTTAGAAGTTCTCGACTTACAATTCATAGAGTTGGTCTCGTTGATCAAAATTGAGAGAGCATGATTATGTTGTAGTGGTAATTATTTTGGCATGCTTTGACAATGGTGGCTGATCAGTGGAAGAAACGTCTACGTGCTATCAACAATATTGACTGTCCTCTGGACCGCCATGGACTGAAGAAGAAGAAGAAGAAGCAGGGATTAGCAAGATATAATTTGAAGTTAAGATCCAACGTTTCTCTGGTTTGGGATGACAAAAAAAGGTGTGTTCTTGCCAAGAAGGAGCAAATTGGCATTTCACAGAGAGAATTGACTCCCTTTTTGGATTCTCTCTCACATCACCATAGCATATTGGCTGATGTTTTTACTCTACCTCATGAAACTTTTGAACTCAATAATTTAAGTGAGGTCCTCTCCCACAAGGTAACAGTCTATCAAGTTATGTATGCTAAATACTTGTTATTGGAAGGTATAGTTACCCTTATATCTTACTCTCTGGTAATTGATTTAGGTTTGGCAGGCAAACTTGTCAGAAGATGAGAGAGGATTTCTTACGCAATTTTTGCCAGAAGGGTCAGGACCAGATGATATTGTCTATAAATTACTGGGGGAGGAAAATTTTCACTTCGGAAATCAATTTCTTAAGTGGCAAGTCTTCCATTGCTTAATATCTCAATATGTTTGACATTCAGCAATTTTTCTGTTTTTTCAAAATCGGAACTTTGTAGTTGAGGTTCCTGTGACTTCTATTGTTACTTCGTACTGTAGAATTTATGGTGGGCTCTTGATATTTTGTTTTCCATCTGACATTACTTGGATTGGTTTTCTCATTTTAGGGAATCATCAAATTTTGATGGAATTATAGTTCCTTTTATATAAAAATAAAATAAAAGAAAGCTAGGATATGCTTTTGAATTAAATTGAGATTAGAGTTACTGATTTTAGCATCATGTTCTTCTGATGAGATTGGAAATTATAGACCGTGGAGCAATTGTTTTAACGATGCAACGAGAGGTCGAGAGATTCATGGAGAAAAAAAGATGAACAAAGGGTTCTCAGTGTTTGTGGATGTAGTTTGGTGTGATTATAATATGACACGTCGATTGTTGTTTAATGGGTTGAATAAATGGATTATGAGGATCATAATACACCAATGTATCAGCTGTATATGTGCCACATCCCTATATTTCTATTAAATAGTGTAGTATACTTGATATTGTTAGTATTCCAGGTAGCATTTACATAGGACCAATTAGAGGAACCACACATCTTAACTTTTAATAGAACCTAATTGACATGCAATCAACCTCCCACACTCTGGCTGTCAATATTTTCCCTAATCTAGTCTCTGATATTACCAAATGTTGTTTCACGTTAGGAGTCTGGAGAAGCATCTGCTTTCCTGATTATGGAACTAGCACTGCGTGATTGTTTTGGCCTTGAATTGCAGTTCTCTAACCATCTGAGACCTTTTTTCTACTTTCTTAGTAGGGCATGTTCTATCTTATCACCTGTGTATTGGTTCTATGGACTTTTGTTAAGTAGGTACGCAATTTTTTTTTGACACTAGTAACATTTGTATTTCAGTCAGTACTAAGGTAGTACTGAAAAACCATATTTACACAAAAGAAGAAAAGGGTCGTAGTCTTTTCAATGCTAAACCAAGATCTAGATAGACCCTAAAACATCTATGATTGACTCAGTCTCATTGGAATAGACATTTGTACATCAAAATTAAAACATCAAAATACATTTAAGCTTAACTTCCTGCTGGTTGTTGTTCCTATTTTCAAAACATCTATCATTTCTGTCTCTCCATATTGTCAACCATATACGAGCAGGGATCATCCTCTATCTTTCTCTGTTTGTAGCCCCAACTCCAGCCTCCTCCCAACTGAAAAGAGTCTCATCAATCTTACTAGGCATACTCCAAGAAATGCCTCTGAGATTAAGGAAAATCTGCCACAGTTGATCAGTAAAATCGTAGTGTGGAAAGAGGTGTCTTACTGGCTCTATATCCTTACCACATAAGTAGCATCTGTTGCATAGAGATATACCTCTCTTGGTCACATTGTCCAATGTCAGAATTGCTTCATTGGCTAGTAGCCAGGTGAAGCATGGCACTTTTTGTGGCACTTTGACTCTCCAGATTTGCTTCCAAGGCCATTTAAATTCTTGATTCTCCCTAAGACTTGCTTGTTTATATCCTTCCTTCACCCTGGGTCTTCCTTTGTTCTACCCATGCCACCATAAATAATCCTCACCTGTTTGGATTCCTTGGAAACTCTCCAGTTGCTTGAAAAGTTCAATCATTCTGGGAATTTCCCCGTCATTCAAGTTTCTTCTAAGGATCAAATTTAAGTAGGTACGTAATTGTGCACTTATTGCCCTTATAACTTAGAGCCCATTTGGATTGACTTAATAAAGTAGCTTTTAAGTTGAAAAATAAAAAGTCAAACTTAAATGACTTTTTAAGTTAAAAAAATAAAAAGTAGGGAGTGTGCTACTTTTGGTTTTTAACTTTTTTTAAGTCATTTTAAATTTATTTTTAAGTTATTTTTAACTTTACCAAACACTCCCAAAAACTAAAAATAACTTAAAATTAGGTTTGACCAACTTTTAAGTCAATCCAAACAGGCTCTTACTCTATTGTGTCAACTATCTTAAAAATATCCCTAAATCAACACCTCAAGATGTAAAAGAGGTTAGCATAGATTACCTTAGAGAAAATACATAATTACCCCATTAAAGTAAGACCTTGTTTTTTAAGTAAACACTTAAACTTTGCGGGGGACCTTTTACCCCCTTATTCTTATTTATAATAAATTTATTATCCCATTATAAGCCTAGGTGGTAGGTAGAGTGTAATTCACTCGCCAATAGCGAGTGAGCTAAGCCAAAAAAATAAATAAATATTTATTTAAACATTTATAATTAGAAAAATATTATTTTCTTTTCTTTACTTTTGTTTATTTAATTGAACTTTTTCAATTCATTCTTTTCCATTATCTTCTTCACCCAAATTCAAAAACCCAATTACCTTTCTTTATCTTCTTCAACTTAGAAGAGCCATTTACTCCACCCATTTTTATCACTTTTTTTCTTGTCTTTGCTTCTCATTGTTCCTTTTTCTCCTTTTATCCCTATTTTTTTAAAAAATAAAAATATATGAACTCCGTTATTCGATTGATTTGGGAGTATTAAGAAACTCCATTTTTGTTTTTATTTTTGGTTTGAATATAGAACTCCATTACCTTGCTTTAGTGACTTGAGAGCTGAACTGATTTGGTTGTATTTATTTACTTGAACTCTATTACCTTGTTTTAGTAACTTGAGAGCTGAATTGATTTGGTTGTATTTATTTACTTATAATTTTTCACTAATGTTTAATGTTAAGAAAAATAATCTATTGTAATGGAGTTCTGTTGCATCATTATTGTAATACTGCTAGAAAGAATCTAGCAGATGGTAGATTGGGGTGATTATTCATTTTTAATTTAATAGTGATTTTATCCATTTTAATCTAGATTTAGCAATAATTTGGTGATATTTAGTGGCGAAAATAGTGTTATAACAGTGAAGCATCATGGAGGCTACGTCGAAGGCGGCAATGGCTGCTCCGTTGGAGGATTTACAGCAAAGAACAACGGGTTTGAGTAATGAAGGTTGAAGAAGAAAGAGGAAAAAATGAAAATAAAGTGAAATAAATTAGAAAAAATGAAAATGAAACTAAAAATTAAGAGTTACACAAATTTAATACGTGGCAAACAACAATTGGTGCGTGATTGCACTTTTTTTCTTGCAATTGAGGTTTGGCGAAAAGTGGGATATTTATAACACTCTTAAATTGTTTATGGGGGTACTAGGACCCCCACAAAGTTCAGGTGTCTCTTTTGAAAAACAGGTCTTACTTTAATGGGGTAATTTATTTTCTCATTACCTTATAATAAGTTAGTATGTTTCATGATCATTTGTACCAGAGCCATAGCTGTCACACGTCCATATTTTAAGCATATCCTTTCTGCATAGCATGTATAGATACTTTTAACTCTTTTCATTTTCAAGTGCTTAATACTTCTGATTGGAGAGATTTTGGGCTATGGTTGAAACATTGGGATAATCTACCTTTGAAAGTACTTTTCTGTTTCCATTTATAGTTTACTATGCAGGCCTACCTTTGCATATATTTGGGACAGGTGAGATTTAACCCTTCACATGGATGGTCTGAGAATCTCATATTATCAAAATCTCTGGCATCTTTGCAGGGGTCAGATGATTTGTTCTGGTAGCTTTCACCCTGATAATGTTATGCGTCAGGAGCAGCTTTTCAAGTCTAACAAGAAGGCATATTACATGGAATTACAAAATTACCATGACAAGTATGCAGTTTTCTCAACTGTATTTTTCTTAACCTTTAGAACATTTTATTGTTTGCATTACATTCTACTTCTCGTGGCAGTATGATTGGGAAGTTGCAGTTATGGAAGGAAAGTTTGGAGAGCTGTAAAGACTCGGAAGAGGAAATGGTGGAGAGAATATTGAGGTGGTTTTCTTTCATTATCTTATGGTCTAGGTTATTTTCGTTTGGTTACCCTACCTTTTCAAAAAAATTTCTAGGTTTATTTAAGAAAATGAGGCACAATACGTCGGAACCCCTCATAAACTTGACACATTTTATCAAGTGAGCACTCAAACTTTGTCTAGTCACTAATGACCTCCTTGGACTTGGCATTTCGATAGCCTCGACTCTCCTAACCAATCTCACCTGATGGGCATGGGCTGCCACACATTTTTCTGTGAACGTGGCATTTTTTTTTGAAATAACATATTTTATTATATTTTTAATTTGTTAACTTATGAATGTTTGAATCATTTTTTTTTCAGGCTAAGTTTGTAAAACAACTTGATTGAAACTCCATTAGTTAGGCTGATATTTTTTGTTTAGCTAAAAGTATTAAGAGTGTCAGCCAATTTTTTTTCCTCTATCTGGATTTGGCCCAAAAAAAAGAAGACAAGAAAAATAAAACAAATACATAGTCAGAACTCAAATATTTTGTATTGAAATTTTTTATTTGAGTAAAAACAATGGAGCCCTAGCAACTTCCTTTTACTGCATTTGGCCCAAAAAAAATAAAGTTAGAACAAATAGCCGTTGCATAACTACAACAACATCATACCCCTCATAGTCCCATAAAGTTGGAGTTGGGAGAGGGTAGAATGAACACATACCTTATCCCTACTTTGGTGGTTGAAAGGCTGTTTCCTTTAGACCCTTGGTTCATCGAAAAACAATTCAAAGTAGTGCGGAAAAAGAAATAACGTAAGTGAAGAAGCCATGACAAATTACTACAGAAAGCATGACAAAACATTCTTAATTGTAGTTGCTACAAAATAATACGACAATCGAAGTAGTTACGAGAAACAACAAATAGTAACAAAAATCTAAGGACTAGTAACTACAAGAGTAATGATGCGATTACTAGTATGGAAGGATAAGTGAGACAAAAGTCTACTATCTACTAATTTTCTACCCTATCTCCACAACCTCTTATCAAGTCCTCAATAAGTTTAAACTGGACAATATCTTGTCTGATGACCTCTCCGGCTCTCCCAATACTTCTTCTCCCACCTTTACCCCTTCATTAACCATCCATAGCCACCCTCTAACACCTCTGGGGCATCTGTGCATCTCCTCTTCACATGCTCAAACCATCTCAACCTTGCTTTCCACATTTTGTCCTCCACCTAAAGGGTCCTCATTTTCGCAAACTTTCATCTTCTGAACGTGCGAGTCTTGACTGACCAGTTCTTTGGCTCATACACCATAGTTTTTCTAACCACCACTCTGTAGAACTTATCCTTAAATTTTGGTGCACCTTCTTATCACACAATACTTCGGATGTGATCCTCTTTTTCATCCACCTTGCACCAATACGGTGTGTGACATCTGTGAGAAATATAGGAAAAAAATATTATTGAATTGTTGTGTTGTTTACATTATTACATTGAGATCCTATTTATAGACCCTAGAATACAATCCTTTACCAAGTAGGATACTATTTAGTATTCCTATTTCTATTTCTATTTCTATTACTATTCTTATTCTAATAGGATTGTATAAACCTATTTCTATTCTAATAGGATTGTATAAACATATTCCTATTCTAATAGGATCGTATAAACCTATTCCTATTCTAACACTCCCCCTCAAGCTAGTGCATACAATTCATGTACCTAGCTTGTTACAGATGTAATTAACACGAGGACTGATGAGGGGCTTAGTGAGATATCTGCAAGTTGATCACTCGACTTCACAAAATTGACAATCAATCTCAATGTGCTTGGTCTTCTCATGAAATACTGAATTTGATGCATAATGCCAATAAAACACAGAGTAATAAAATTACAGTGTTGGAACTTCCCAAACCAAGCATGCAAAGACTGTTTCAGACCATAGAGTGACTTACGTAATCAACATACAAGGCTACTAAACTCCCCCTGAGCAACAAAATTAGGTGGTTGCTCCATATAGACTTCTTCACAATGCAACGGTCGTTGTAAGTGCTCAAAATCTAGTATAAAGTATATGGATCATGTTGAAATCAATAGACGAGTCGATATCAAACAAGTCACCGAAAAACTGGCCAGAACATGCTCATATGCCGGAGTATTAGATTTGATGGCTAAAAGTGGTCACAATCTAAGAAATAAAATTATATGGGTAGGGTTGGAATGATGTCACAACCCAACTAGAAAATAGAAATAATATAGGATAGTTCGAATTGATGGAACGACCCCATTGAAAAAGATAAATATTATGGGTAGGGTCGGAATGATGGCACGACCCTGCTGAAAAAGAAAAATTATACGGGTAGGGTTGGAATGATGGCACAACCCTACGCAAATCAGATTTGAGGAGTTACCGGAAAGACAAATGGAACTATGCAAATCAAATCTGAGGAGTCACTAAAAAGACACATGATGCTATGCAACTCATATATGAGAAAATAGTTCAGAAAAATCCACGGTACTACACAAATCAAATATGAAAAGTAGTCTGGAGAGATGCACGGTGTTACGCAAATCAGATATGTTAAAAAAAGGTAGTCACCGGAAGCATGTCACTGTGCTACACAAATTATATATGAAAAAGTAGTCACTGGAATGATGGCACAGTGCTACACAAATTAAATATGAAAAAGTAGTCACCGGAATGATGGCACGGTGCTACAAAAATTAAATATGAAAAAGTAGTCACCGGAATGATGGCACGGTGCTTCACAAATTAGATATAAGAAAGTAGTCACTGACCCAACTTTTGCTAACATAATTGTTGGCCAGACGGGCAACATATATGAGTAATAGTCGCCCGCCGGCAGCGAAAGCTCTTAGATTTTCTACCAAGATCGTAGAGGCCCATTATCCACCGAGTTTAGAAGGCTGTGATTGGTCCAAAGGGCGGGTCACAGACAGATTTCTCGGTTATCAAAAAAAAAAAAGACAAACTAATCTAAAAGATCAATTCCCTGATCTTTACATCTTAAGCCTTCAAAAAAAAAAAATTCACTCTCACAGATATGGAGAATCTATCCACGGGAGGGCCTTAAATGATTGGGAAATTGATGGAGTCTCATGCATGTTACAAGTTTTGAACACCTTCTCAGCACCTCAAGGCTCAACTGACATAGATAGACAAGTTTGTATGTTGTGCATCAAAGGGAATTTTTCAGTTAAGTAAGCCTTTTTGGAATCTAAACAATGTAACCTCCTTGACAGCTTTGTGGCCTTGGAAACTCATACGGAAGGTCAAATTTCTCCTCGAAGTTTCATGCTTTTTATGGTTGGTTGTTAGAAGAGCTTGCTCAACTCATGACGTCCTACAAAGAAGAGGTTTCAGATTTGCTCAAGATGCTTGCTATGTGACAGGATGCAGAAAACAAGGAGTATATGTTCTTACATTGCAAGACAACTGCAAATCTGTGGTAGATGTTCTTTTGTATCTTGGAGTGAGTTGGGTAATACAACCATAAGTGCTAAGTACATCTCTAGTGATCCACTGATTCATTAAGCCATACTTATAGGTTATGAATCTTCTTCTCCATAGAGCTAAGTCTTCCCTACTGAATCTCTATGCCCATTTTTGAAGCAGACTTCTGTTATGTAAACTGAGATTTCTTATGCCCCCCTTCCTTACTGTGAGTCAGTGAGTCAAACTTTACCAGGTTATAGCCTTTTTTCTCCTTGTTTCTTTTTTAGTTGGGAAAAGTCGTCATTGCATTTGCAGAAGAATGAAAAGAAATGCACAGCTAGAACTTCATTATTTCGGTTAAAACTTTCTTTTATTGGGAGTTGACTAGGGTGAACTCCTTTTTCACTTATCTGGAGACTTGGGGTGGCTTACAGGAAGGGCTTGACAAACTCTGGTGGGATGGTCAGTTGGTCACAGCAGTGGGAACTTTAAGGTGAACATAGCATACAAAGATTTGAACCATACCTGCATCAGATTGAATGCTGGCCCTAGAATCATATTTGGAAGACAAAGATTCCTTTCAAAGTCTCTTGATTTTGTATGGCTTCTGTCTAGAGAAGCTGTCCTCACTCAGACAACCTGATGGGAAAAGGGATAACTATATGTCCCAGATTGCTGCTTAAGCGGGGAAACAACTGAGACTGTAAAACATCTCTTTCTCCACTGCAAGGTAATAGGACAAGTATGGAGGATTTTTTTTGGCTTCCTGAGGAATCACTTGGATAATGCCACGTAACGTTGCAGCAACCTTGTTACGCTGGGAACAAGCAGGAAGGGAGACTTTGAGACGGAGCAAGATGGAGAATTATACTAGCATGCATATGGTGGACAGTTTGGAAAGAAAGGAATTCAAGGTGCTTTGAGAATAGGAGCAACACAGTTCAACAGATAAAAATGAACTTTAATTTGCATTTTTGTTTTGGTGTAGACTGTAGACTATCCTACTCTGTAGAAGCTGTAGAAGTTCTGGATATACTAGACACCATTTTAGGTTTTAGAATAGCTGCAGGTTCTTAGAGTTCTTTTGTTGTAAATAGGGACCAGACTCAGGGAGCACTGTGTAATTATGAATCATTTATAGAAATATACAAAATTAGCCGTTTAAAAAAAAAACAATAGAGTTTCAGCCATATCTTTACAGATTTGGCCCAAAATAAAGAAGAAAAACATAATTAAACTAACTGCCATTGCATCTAAAGAGGAAATAAAAAGAAATGCTAAGTTGTGATAATTGTGCATTGTATCTATTAAGAAGAATACAGAATTGGAACAAATAAAGCATTTTATATGATTTTGCGGCAATTAACGGGTGAAAATACCCCTCTTAGAAGTTGATTTTTTGATTTTTCAATCCCAAGAGCCTAAAGAGCATGGATACATGCTCTTTGACACATTCATCAAGGAGGGTTGAGGCTATCAAATTGCAAGTTTCCGAGGATAATCATGATAAAAAATAGTTCAGAGGTGCACTGAATAAAATATATCAAGTTTACGGTAACCTGATATATTCTGCCAATAAAGGATTACTCTACAATAACAACATACCCAGTGTAATTCCACGAGTGGGGTGTGGGGTCTGGGAAGGTAGAGTGTACACAATCCTCATCCCTACCTTGGGATAACTCAGAAGAAATATTGAAATCTGTTGACAACTGCACTAAGTTATGCCATAATAGGAGATTGTTGCAACAATCGTTTTTGTTATTTCTCCTTGATATTGTTGTTCTGGGGGTGAGCTTAACTTTCTTGGCTATCAATAAAATCTGCTTGATAAAGGTAGCTGGAAGAGAATTGATTAAAGTAAGAAGCAAAGGTGAAAAGATAAAATGAGCTTACATTATAACTTAAAAATTCTGTTTGTATGTATATTTGTGTAATTTTTAAATGATAATTGTTTTTTTCCCATTATAAGGGTCATAACAGTCACATGCCTTTCTTTGGGTATTCAGAAAGGGCTTGACGGAAGGCACATATGGCAGTTCGCCTGATGGAGCTAAGATGGCTGCAAGATCCAGGAAAGGAGAAAAACTAAACAAGCGGAATATCCAACACAGCGATGGTGCCAAATACATGTCTTATATTAAGGTATACATTTACCTGATTAAAAAAACATGTCTTATATTAAGGTGGCTATGCTTTGGTTGGAACATCTTACGAGTCTATTGAAAATATTCCAATGATCTTGAATTTGTTTGTTTTCTCACCAAATACTTGGTGATCACACATTTTGCAGCCATTATTCAGCAAGATGTTGACCCAGCCATTTTTTCACTTGAGTTCTTACATGGGATGCTTTTCATTTGAGTCTTTCATGTGTGCAAATTCTGTACAAACTATTGACATTCATTGAATTTATGTTATTTTCTCGTCTCCAGTGGCTGATTGTTTCCCCATTCCTCTTATCCTTCCTTTCTCCATCATATTTCAGGTCAGTCGAGAACACTATCAACGTGTTAAGAACAGCATGAAGCATAATAGTAATAGCATACAACCCAGGTCTCTGAGCAATGTCTTAGGTGATGTGGAAAATCTCCATGTACAGCCATTTGAATTTTATGAGGAAGAAGAACGTCAAAAATTACATGACCACTGGTTAGTTTGTGGAGAAAAACATTTCTTCTAGTATTATCGATCTCCACATTAGTTCTTAGTGAGTGTTTGTACAGGCTGCAGCTGGCAAATAGGGATGTCCCTGCTGGTTTTGCAAAATGGATAAAGAGACGTTCACAAGAATTGCATGTGAGAATATCATTAGGTCAAGAAATGGAACAAAAACTGAATGTCCAAATTAAGGTCTGTCTTAGGAGTGCATCTTATCTTATACATCCAAGTTCAGAGAATCTGTTTGAATTACCTGATGATTTGTTTTTACTTGGTTTATCAGGGTGAAGAGAAAATGAGTTCTGATGGGATCTTTCCAGAACGAACTGATTGTAAAGAAGCAGAAGAGAGAACTAACTCTGATGGGATCTTTGCAGAACAAACTGATAATAAAGAAGCAGAAATTATACTCTCAATGGAAGTAGAGGTTTGTACTTTTAGCTTTTCTCCCCTTTGTCTTTGAGGGGTCAATGGGGTTTATCTCATCACTTTTTTGAGGAATCGGTTTTGAAGATGGTTCAATGTTTCTGACATTTTTTTTTCTTTTTGCTTTTTCTAATGGAAGTTCCAGATACTTTATCTTATTTGTCTAATTGTTAATTGTCTATGTTTGCTCTAGGCTGACCAGCAGGAGGACAATGAAAAATCTGATCGGTTGATAGAGAAGCAAATGGAAAGAGAAATAGTAAATAATGAGGTTTCTCTACAGTCAGAGGTCAGTTATACCAGTAGTCAATATAAAACAATTGTACAGACGTGAAAAGGCCTCCCCTATAATTCTTACCAACTCTTGTATGTTGAAGGGAAGATGGGTTCCTAAGTTGTCTAATTATTAAAATATCCAAGTTTGCTCTAGGTTGATAAGCATGAGAGTGTGGATGAATCTGATGGGTTGATAGAGAAGCAAATGGAAAGAGAAATACTAAATAATGAGCTTCCTCTACAGTCAGAGGTCAGTTATACTAATAGAAAAATAGGCGAATTCTTACCAACTCGTGTATGTTGAAGGGAAGATGGCTTTCTTAGTTGTCTAATTGTTAAAATGTCCAAGTTTGCTCTAGGTTGATCAGCATGAGGGCGAGGAAAATTCTGATGGGTTGATTGAGAAGCAAATGGAAAGAGAAGTACAAAATAATGAGCTTCCTCTACAGTCAGAGGTCAGTTATAACAAGAATAGAAAAACAATTGTATAGAGGCAAATTCTTACCAACTCGTGTATGTCGAAGGGAAGATGCTTTTTTTAGTTGTTTAATTGTTAAGTATCCAAGTTTACTTTAGGTTGATCAGCATGAGGGCAAGGAAAAATCTGATGGGTTGATCGAGAAGCAAATGGAAAGAGAAATTCTGAATAATGATCCTATAAAGTCAGAGGTCAGTTATACCAATAGAAAACAAATGTATAGAGGCGAGTTCTTACCAACTCGTGTATGTTGAAGTGAAGATGGTTTCTTTTGTTGTGTAATGTTAAAATGTCCTAGTTTGCTCTAGGTTGATCAGCATGAGGGCAAGGAAGAATCTGATGGGTTGATCGAAAAGCAAATGGAAAGAGAAATACTAAATAATGAGCTTCCTATACAGCCAGAGGTCAGTTATACTAATAGAAAAAGAATTGTATTGAGTCGAAAAGGTTTATTTAGCAACTCGTTTATGCTGGAAGGTGGTCTTTCTGTCTCATTAAATACAAATAAATGAGTGGCAGAAACTTCAGTCGAGAGTTTTTAGTTCTATTATAATTTGCCTGAGAAGATTTTTTTTTAAAGTTCTCCTATGTTCTTTGATAAGATTCAAATAAACTCTTTGGTTATATGATTGTCAGGATCAGGAGGGAGGAGAGTCTGCAAGCTTATTTGATGAACAAACTCCTGATAGCACAGCTAACACTGATTATGATGACGAGTCTCTCCCTGTCTCACTCAGTCAGGATCTTGATCATGTTTCACTTGATGAGAGCAATCAGTTAGGTCACTTTAAGCTGGATTCTAACGAGAACAATATAATCCAGCAGGCAGATGAAGTTTCCCCAACTGTATCAGAGTATCCAGAAGGGTTGAATAGTGTAGATGTTCCTGTTGATCAAGGGGATCCTCTTGCTTCTACCAGTGATGGTTGGCCAGCAATTAGCATAGCTGCCTCTTATGGGTGTGCCACTCCCATAAGTCATGAATATTCTTCTGCCGAGGAGTTGTCATTAGGGCATCCTCGAGTTACTGAAGAGCGAGCCGCTAGTCTTATTAATCTGGAAGCTGTCCCAACAGGAAAGGATGCTGGGAGGGATATGTTGCCCAGAGAACCCAGTGCCATTTCTCTTTTTGGTTCATACCCTCAGAACAGGAATGAAATATTCCACCCGTTTTTCAAGGATCCAGATAGTTCATCTTACAACCATGAGCAGAGACAGTCTCCTCTGGACTTCCAACCAGCAACCAATCTGATGGTGCAGCAAGGTCAATATTCTGGTCATTTTAGGGAGCAGCTTCATGTGCAGTTACCAATTGAGCTACGACACAAGGGGATGAATGATCTCCTCATGCATCAGAACTTTCAGGGGAATCTATACCCAGATGGAAGTCGATATTCTCTCCCTAGGCATGAACAGTTGAATGTTGGCATGCAAGATTGGGCCATCAATTCTGTTCATGTGTCGACACCGCCTCAAACTCATCTAAGCAGTGGAGACTTGTTAAGTCAGAATTGGTTCTCTGGAGAGAATCATGCCCGTGGGAGCTGGTCTACTTTCGGAGGTGTTGGTGGTCCATCTCAGAGCATTGGAAGCGTAAACAACTCAGATCAGAGCTTGTACAGTGTTTTATCTGAGTGTAACGCACTGCATCAAAGTGGCTCGTATAATGTATCAGGCTCAAGAGAACGGTTGATCCCTTCAAGGAACTATGGTGAGATAGCCGTGGGAGTTCCCACAACGAGCAATGCCTCACAGCAGCAAGCTGTTTCCCTTAGTTACATGAGTAGCCAGGAAAGTCCTAGCGGCCTTAAACCCAATGGTCTTGGATGGACGAGCATGTCTACTCAGAATCCAGGGTACCATGATTCGATGGGCAAACCATTCTTGAGGCCCTGGAATCCATAGGGATGTTGTGTTGCACAAGGCTACAAGAGTCGTCGGGACAATAATTGATGTAAATTTTTACATTTTACACCACAAGATGTAGGCGGCTATGTTCATGCAGCCGGATTTTATTGCAGTTGTTTTTGAGTTGAGACTGCTGCAAGTCTTTTGTTTTCTTGATGATGACCAAGCCTGGGGGCATTTTGTACATACATACATTAGACAAATCTAATGTCGGTGTATATACTAGATATTTATTTATGGATATAGGGGAAGATTGGTTTAGTTATGGAGGTTGACTAGTTCTTTAAGTAGACTAGATATATTTAGTAGCTAATGTTTTGGCGGCTAAATAAAATGTCCGGTATGTACTTATTGGTATACGGGATTTCTGTTTTATTTTTAGCTTAGATCATTGTAGAAACACTACCAGCGATGTAGCTTGATTCAGTAACCCTTCATTAAATTAAAATTAACGAGAAGAGCGGGGTGAATTATGTTTATAAAATATTTTACTGATCATTTTGAGTGAATAATCAATCATATTATATTATACTTACAAATAGTAGTAAAGAAGAAGAGGCAAAGGGTAGGACCTACCGTAAAATAAAAATAATGAAAGAGGGAAGAGCCGAAAGACAGGACCCACTTGTGTGCAATTAAGGGTGTGTTTGGTATGCACGATTTTTAATTTTTCCTGGTTGACTTAAAAATGTTTGAAAAATCAACTCATTTTCTTCAAATTTAAAAGAAAAATAACTTTCCTCCAAAATTAAGGAAAATATTTTTCAAAACTCTACTTCATCCTATACCCTACCCATACCCGACCCTCCCATTAAAAAATACTTTTTGGGAAATATTTGTAGTTTTAAAAAATTCCGTCAAAGAAAAAATTGTTTTTGGCAAATATTTCATTTTTTACTCCAACCCCCATCCCCCCCTCCCCCAAACACACACACACACAAAATTTTTCTATTCAAATTTTAATTTTTTTTTTATGCCGCCACCCTCACCCCCCCCCCCCCCCCCCCCGCGTGACCCCATCAATTTTTTTTAAAATTATTTTTTGAAAAACGTTTTCCTGGGTCAGGTCCTGGGTCAAATCTCAGGATCGGATTTTGGAACGGTCATCAGGGTTTTATCCTAGTTTGAGTGTCGGGTCGGGTCCTAGATCAATTATCGTGGTTGATTTTCGAATCATAAATTATTTTTCTAAAGAATATTTTTTATACTCAAGCCAAAATAAATTTATCAACCAAACATGAGAAAATAAGTTAGAAATCCACTTATCTTCCAAAAAAACATTTTGTTTCCTACCAAACACATCCTAATACTTAATAATTTCGTCGGTTGAAATGATCCTACCGTTACACTTACACCTCACTTTTTATTTCCTTCTTCGTTAGCGTCGCCTCAAGTGAAAAGAGCGATTTGATCCTCTCCTTGTTTGTGTGTTTGGAATCTTTTTGCGGAAATGGAGAGGAAGAAAGAGGTGATCCGATTGGAGCGGGAGTCTGTTATTCCAGTCCTCAAACCCAGGCTCATCATGGCCCTCGCTGACCTTATAGGTAATCCAATTCTACTTTCTGCTAATCATCACTCAATCTTTTTCTTTCTCCTTCCTATTTTCCGGTCCTGAAACCCCCTTTTCCCTTTTCTCTAGTACTAATCTGATAATTTTAAGTTTCTCTTCACCGGGCCTACTTTTTTCTGTTTACCAATTATTGCAGTTAAACCTACGATGTTACTCCTAACCTTGCTGTCTGTTAAGGTTTTTACTCTTTATTTGAAAATTTTAATGCAATTTGACCTTCCCCAGATTAACTTTTGTCTGAAACTTCCAAGGTAAGCCAGGTGACTTGTCTCAATTAACTACTGTTTCAGTAGAAGACACTTCCACTCAACTCTAAAGTTTAACACTTTTCTCTTGAATTTGTAACTAGTTGGAGCCGGTTATGTGAATCCTCATCAAATATTCTGCTCCATTTGGTCTTGTTTTATTCCACTAAATAAATAGTCTTTTAGGGCAAATATGGGGTTCTCTATAACCAGGAATACTTTAAATCTTACACTTCCCTTACATGGTCACACAGGCTTAATATACTCTAATCCACCTATAAAGGCTTCCCATCTTTCATCAAGTCCTCGTGGATTCTAAGAAATTGTACCTCTTTTGAAACAACTTCCTTCTATGCGATTTGTTGTATAGGTAAGTAGAAATTATATTCAAAGTTAAAACAATGCTACTAAGTTAGTGCTGGACAATTCAAATGGCGGGGAGGCCCTTTATCAAAAGGAGGAGGGATTCTGTGCACCCTCCTTGTGAATTTTACACAGACACTTAGTTTTGACGTCTTAAATGTTATAACTTTTTACACAAATGTAAGTTTTACCTTCTGTATAGACATAAATCATGTCTCTGTCTTTCTTTAAAATTGTTTTCATTGCTACCTTTATGAAAATTGTATAATGTTGCATGAATCTGTGTGGTTCTAGTTCTCTTTAATGTTTTTTTTTATATTTGATTATTCAAGTAACAGTTTTGATTTGAGGTTCTAATGATCCCAACTTCCTCCTTGCCCAGAACATAGTTCTGACCGGGCTGAATTTCTGAAGCTTTGCAAGAGAGTTGAGTACACAATTCATGCTTGGTATCTTCTACAATTTGAAGATCTCATGGTAATACAATTTTATGTTGCTTTTCATTTGATCAAATATGCTTTCTCCATCATTTTACGGCAAATGAATTTAATTTGCTGCTGATGATATTGTGTTGATGAATAGTATTGTGTGATTGCAGCAATTGTATTCCTTGTTTGATCCTGTGAACGGGGCTCAAAAACTGGAGCAGCAGAAGTTATCTCCAGATGAGATTGATGTTCTTGAACAGAATTTTTTGACATATTTGTTTCAGGTAAAAAGATGTAGCTTCTTCTTAATTTTTTTCTCTCTGGTATCTGAGCCAGCTATATGAGCTGTTTAGATTCATAATATAACATGCAAGCCCAAACTGCCTAACCAGTGTACTTGAGAGATAGAGACTTGAGTTTTCATTTGTTGGCCCTCAAAGATCCGCAGGTGTCACTCATAACACATGGCAGTCGGATTTCTTTTGATCAACTTCAAATGAAAGCATTTCTTTAAGACAAAAGAGGACTTTCTCGAGACTAAAAATTAAAAATAAATAATAATGATAGAAGAGATAATTCAAAAGCCACTTCAGTTTAATTTCAGAGAAGGGTTTAGTTTTAGCATTTATATTCTTTTCCTAGAAATTTGTTCTTCGCTAGGACAGGGTTGAGATATCTTTGTTAAACACTTTGAACAAAGGTGACATTCTTCTATGAAGGATTTGGAAGTTGATTGAATCTTTCCCCCATTTTGTCTGGCCATTGACTGATCTAGTAAGTTTAAGTTAGAGAAAGTCGGAAACATGGCTGGTGGTGGAGGCTAAGCCTATCTCAAGAAAATGCCACTAACTCTGATGGTAGGGGAAGTCTGTCACTATCTCATTCTTTCTGACTCCCCATCAGTATTTACCCAAATGGGATTTTGAGCACCCATGTTGGACCTATCAGTGACCACCATCAACTGCTATAATCGATTGTATCCGCATATCTTTAGTCATGACATTAGTGTTCCAGTTAAAATTTATAAAAACTCCAATCTCATATGTGTGTCTGTGAGTTTATATATAATCTTCATTTGTTTATATAATAATATCTCTGTGTGTGTGTGTACCATGGCCCAATAGTTCAACAGAAAAAGGGAAGTTAGAATAGTTTCGATCTATGGCCCTGTATGGAGGGGCTGACCTTTACGAACCTTCAAATGAAAACCGTACCTGTGGACAATGTGCTATCCTCTTTCCTGGCCCTCGAAAAATATCTATAACAACAAAAAAAAGAATCATACATCAGTTATTAAGTGTAAGATCCTCTGAAATTGAAGAGGCTGTATCACATTGCATAATTGATCTAGCTTCCTCATTGGATACACATCAACTTGTTAAACATTGGAACTGTAGGAAGATGAGAGGTATCACAGTGTGTCCTTCTATTTTAGAGGTAGCCATTAACATTGAGAGAAAAACTTCTTGGTTTTACTTAGGGGAGGAAGACAACTAGTGAGGTGAATGGTAAGAGGTCTAGCTGTTTTTCTTCAGGAAGTGGGAGTTTCTTCTTCCTTCAGTTTTCCCATCTTTTCCTCTTCTTCTTTGTTATTCTTAACAAATATTTCCCATGTGCAAAATTGAATGGAAGGGGAATATTTCCGTGTTTCAATCATGGTGGCTATATATTAATTTATTTATCTCTAAAGTTGTTTCCCATTATTTTGCATAGCGTTCTCTTGCTATTGAGACTAAGCTTGTACTGGATTTTTAAACTTGCATCAAGCTCTAAGAGCAGTGAATTCTGAACGTTTCTCCATATCTAGCTGGAGGATTAAGGGAAATGGGGATGGCATTTGTGTTTTTTTGCGTGTCCTTATTTGATTATCCAGTTTTTATCCTCATTTCTCTTATGCTGATGCAGATTATGGACAAAAGTAACTTTAAAATAGCGAGTGATGAAGAGATTGATGTTGCACATTCCGGGCAGTATCTTCTAAATCTTCCAATCAGTGTTGATGAATCTAAGGTTTTTAGTTGCTTCTGCATATAATTTGGTTCAAACAATTATTGATTCTCTTGATATAGTTTCTTTTTGACATGTTGACTTTGCGATTCATTCTACCTTATCCTGGATGCAGCTTGACAAAAAACTTTTAAAGAAGTATTTTGCAGAGCATCCTCACGAGAGCCTTCCAGAGTTCGCTGACAAGGTATCACTCTTACTGAAGCTTCAAGTCGCTATTTAAATTGAGGCGTTTACTCTTTCTGGGACGCTTGGTATGGAGTTAACGGCTTCCCAGATGCTAGGTCTACAAGTGTAGTTTCTGGTTATAATTATGAAATTTTCACTGAATTGAATATTTGCCAATTTGTTTCTTGTTGGTGTGGAGTTCAAGAATGCAACTTGATTCCTTGATATCCACATATGATTTCCATACCTCTGCTTTGATTTGCAACAATTAGGATCGACTTTTAAAGTGTGTGTATCACGTCTACCTCTACATGTGATGCTGTGAAGCTATTATTTCCATCGTGAGATTAGGTGTCAGGGATGTTCATTGCTGCCGCTTGCTTTTTTTGGCAGAAGGAATTCGCACTCCAATCAAAAAGCGAACAAAAGTTTGCGACCATTTAATTCAAGGAACTTCGTTGTTATATTACTTTTACTTTGAAAACAACCTCTCTATCCCAGAAAGAGAGGTAAGGGGTCTGCGTACGCCCCACTTGTGGGATTACACTGGGTTGTTGTTGTCTTTGGTGAACAATAATTTTTATTAAAAGAGAAGATAATTTTTGCAATCAAGGGTTTAAAGTAGTGTGTTACAAGTTACGACTGAGGACAAACTGGGATCTAATGCCCTCTCATCTTCTTGCTTGTTTTAATAAGATTAATCATCATTTTAAGGGCTGCTCCTTAAATTTTTAATGGTGCACACAAGCAATTAACAACGGGTAATAGTTACTTGACTATTTCTTTGAATCTGCAAACCATATCATGGATGGACATGGGTATATTTGGCTGTTCAACTTATATGGTATATCAATGTGTCCTGAAACTTATTAGGTTTATCAGTGTGTAGTATGAATATATACTTTTCTTAAGACAATTTCGTTGCCGTTTCCTGATCTGATTTGAATTGTATTTAGTGCTACCATGTTATTGTCCATTTTATATGCAGTATTATTGTATTATTCCTACTCAAGGGTAAAGGATGAAAGTGAACAGTTTGATCATGCCACTGAGTTACTTTTTTCTTTTCCAGTACATAATCTTTCGCCGCGGCATTGGAATTGATAAGACCACGGATTACTTTTTCTTGGAAAAAGTGGATATGATTATTTCACGCATTTGGGGATGGATTTTGAGAAAAACAAGGTGTGTGGCTTTTAGATACAAAAAAAGCAGTAGTATGGTAAACCTGTTTACTGTTTGCATTGTACTCAAAATGAAGTTCCTACCTTTCTGAATCCTTCTGACAGACTGTCTTCGAGGAGATCAAGTTCACGGCGCCAGAAGAATCCAAAAAAGGATGACGGGATCAATAGTGAAGCAGAAGATCAGGACTTATATGTTGAACGTATCCGCATTGAAAATATGGAACTCAGGTCTAATAAGTGGTCTTTGTGGTTCTGTATTTCTATTCTTTGCTTAAACTGATATGCTGCTTTAGAGAGTTCATACGGCACTTCTGTATCTGTGAATCTTTTTATCAAAATATGGTTCTCAACAAAAGAGTTTCAATCGTCTATGCAAAAGGGACCTTGTAAGTACAGCAAAGAGAAAATAGAGACAAAACACTACTTTCCTATTTCTCTATTCCAAATGACCCGCATGATTGCTAAAGGGGCAACATTTCATGCCTTCTCTTCCCCCTCTTATTAGTCCAACTTCATAAAGTCTCCTTCACCGCGCCGGGCATCACCCATTGCATCCTAAACAAGTTGAGGGCCACACTACATAACCAATTAGCCACGTCGCAATGCTATAGGAGATGATCTACATTTTTCGCTTGCACTCGTACACTTAAACACCAACTAACATAGGTGATCCTCCTCTTCAAATTTTCTGTTGTTAAGATTGCACCCCTTACTGCCAACCATACAAAGAAACACACCTTTCTCGGAGCTCTAGGGATCCAAACATAGTCATGGGGGAAAGTACATTCCCCTCACACTAGTAATCTCTTATAAATAGAGCTAACATTGAATAACCCATCTCCACTCTCTCGCCAGCTCCATACATATGACAAATTATTAGGAGTGGCTAGCCCATTCAAAAATTCAATCAAATTGTGAAATTCTTCAGTCTCCCAATCCTGGAAAGATACACGATATATATATTAAGGAAGACTTCCCTCAACTCATCTCGTTCTCCCCACACCACTTATGTGCCCAGACACTAATCCTGATTCCGCCCCAACCTTTAAGGAAATGTCCCCAAAAACCCACCCACCCATACATAATACTCCTCCACAAACCACACCTATACATATTTATAATGTTTCTAGTCCTCCATCCCCCTTCCATAGCACCATATGTTTCCGCTACCGCCCCCTACAAAAAGCATTCTCCTCCACCCCAAATCTCCATCTCCACTCTCCACTTCCCTAACATAGCTTTATTGAACACCTTGAGGTATTTCACATCGAGTCCTCCCCATTCCTTTGGAGAAGTGACAACTTCCTCGTTCACGAGATGATGCTTTATTGTGCCTTCCTATGTATCCTATAAAAAGGTACATTGAAGACGTTCCAACCTTTCGGCTACTTTGTCGAGGCCTGACATGAAATACATAAGAATGTTGGACAAAGTGCTTTTGATCAACACTTCCTTTCCCCCTTTTGACAAGTGCCTCTTTTGCCATACCGCTAGCTACTTCTGCACTCTCGATCATCGGATTCCACACTGTAAGGTCTGCACCCAAAGCTAGACCCAAATAAGAAATAAGTAGAGTACCCACCTTGTTGATAAGAATCGGGGTACTAAATAAACAAGAAAATAATGCGGAAGCGAAAATAAACAGATTAAAGACAAGAATCTTTATATGCGAAATTTGAGGATAAAACCTCCAAATTCAAAAGATGTCCTTAGAACCCTAATTAATCTTAGTATTAAAAATTAGCGTGTTAAAGCTAATTTATGATACTAATAGAGCCAATTCAAGAACTTAGATAAAAAAGTGATCTAGACCCCTATTTCGAAGTAACTAGAGACAATAATTAGTGTAAGACTAATTACCTTCTTTAATTTACGAATAATAACCAAAAATATCAAGTTTAAGGATTAATCTCTCCCGTTAAGCATCGTTCTTATAAGGTTGAAAGATAAATCTCAAGTAGCCACACACAAAGGTGTAAAGAAGAGAAACTCTTAATTAATAATAATGTTGTCTGTCTTAAAATAATAAGATCAACCCCTATATATAGGGAAAACCTATCCCAAATAGAGTGGGATTCAAATCCTACTTTATGGAAACTTTAAACTAGGAAAACTTTAAACTAGGAAACTTTAAACTAAGAAACTTTGACTTTAAGCACTCAACTTTTTGTGCTCTTTTATTGGGCTTCGTGTGGCCCAATCTTCTTCAATTTGGACTTGGACTTGAACCATAAATGTGTGTAGCACCTACTCCATTCTTCTCCACCATTCTTGGACTCGTTCTTGGGCTTTTCTTCCATGAAAAGCATCTTCTTTATTTCCCATTGAAGTCCAACAATCTTGGCTCGCAACTCCTTATCTTGTGACCTTGATGATTGTCTTCTTAGGGTTCTATAGCATCATCCTTGTCCATGGAGCTATCATATGCTATCTCAATATTATTCACTACCCCCACCAGAGTAATCTCACGTTTTCTAATGCTGACACAACCTGGAACCAAATAAGAATCTGCCTCAATTCTCAAATGATCTAGCTGGGATGTATTAGACCAACGTATCATCTGCGAATTAAAGATGTGTAACTGTCACATTGTTGTGCTCTCTAAAAGAAGAATCAAAACCCTTCAAAAGATCTCCACCCAAAGCTTCCATTATCAAGTTGAGTAACATAGGAGATAAAGGATCCCTGTTTCAAACCCCTCGAACTCCGAAATAAGCCACAGGGACTCCCATTCACCAATACAGAGAATCTAGTTGTAGAAATGCAAAACATGATCCATCTCCTCAACTTGTTTCCAAAACCCATCTTCGACATAATGAAATCCTAGAATTCCCAATTCACTCACGCTCATAAACTTTCTCAAGGTCCAAATTATATAAAATACCCAACTCACCCTTCTTTCTGGACCAACCACTTCATATGCCACCTGAGCTGCATCCAGCATGAGACGTATTACATCATGCATCATGGAGAATAGAGATGATCCAATTGTCTTGCAGGAGTTGATATGAGATTTCAATAGCCAAGGATGGGTCTCTCAGATTTGTTGCAAATAGATTATTTTTTTCGGTGAAGATCCTATTTGACTGACTCCCACAACTCTATTAACAACTGGAATCTTCATGAAATGGACAGTGCACAGCTATGAAAAAGTTCTCATTTTTCTTCTTCAAATGTTTTGGGTCTTCGGTGATAAAGCATTTAAGCAGTGTGGTGTATTACTTTATATCTGCCACAGATTGTGCATGTGTCTATTTGGACCTGGTTTAACAATGAACTGTACTCGTTTTTGCACTGACTTTTGTCCTTTTAAACAACCATATCTTCGTAATGCCAGGAGTAATAAATTTTCCTTGCATCAAGTGAAAGAAAGTAGAGGCCAGGATCAGATTGTGATAGCCAGCTAGATTCACCTATGAAAATAGTAAGGACCACTTCTAACTGACAAATAATGCCTCCATCCTTTTTGACCTCTACTAACTGAGTGACGACTTGGATAACCCATTCTATCCAATGTTTAAGACTGAAACATGTCATCCAAGACCTTATTTATTCAGGGATAATCGAGGACTACCAAGGGCAAATCATTTATGCATTCAAACAAAAAGACTTTTAAGGATATGGATTGAATAACCTAGAACCACTGTAAGCCTTTCTGAAACCATGCATAATGATTGCATGAAATGTTCATGCTCTGTTCTTGGATTTATACGTGAACTTGAAGTATTTTGTTGTCTTTCTTTTTGGCTGTCTGTTACCCTTTTAAAAGACTAAAATGACTCGATATGCTAGATAGTGGGCCTCGAATAGAGAGTTATAGTGGCTTGACAGGATGACTTGAGTGGGAGAAGCTCAAATCGGCACAATTCTTGATGGGCTGAAAGCTCAAACCGATAGAATAAGCAGAGATTAGAACTAGAGGAAAAAATGGTTGTGAACGAGTTTACCCAAGATTGACTCTGATAATATAAAAGAAATTGGGCATCCAACCCAAAAACTTAAGCCACTAGGTGGGGTAACTCAGGAAGTTGTTGGCCCATTATAACTCCATTTGGAAATCCGTAAACAGACAGATTTAAGAATTGAGAAGTAGGGGAACAAATGGTTGGAGTTGGTTCTGATATGATATGAAAGAATTTGTTCCCTCTGTTTCTTTTAATTGTTAAAGGTAAGTACATTAACTTCAGCAACAAAAGAGTGCTTTAAATTAAGTACAAGAGGAGGCTACATCACGAATTGTGTAATGAGCTAAAGAAGGCAATCATGGGATCTATGTCCTTTGCAATAGCCTTGTTGCACCAAAAAAAAAAAAGGGAAGAGAAGAGAAGATATGCATTTTTTTATACTAATTACAGATTCAGATTTGCTCTTAAACACTCTCGCAGTCCTTTTTTATTTCAGATAGTCCACCATATCACTGCAGGGAGGTATTCCAAATTTTCCTCTTCACCTTACCAAGATCACTCAAGTGCCAGAATTGTAGTAGGTCCTTTGATGTTCTTGGCATTACCAATTTAATTCCCAATAAGTTGAAAAGAGACCTCCTTATTTGAGATGTGAATGCACTATGAAGAAATAAATGGTTGATATCTTAAACTTCATTGTTACAAAGCAAACATCTGCCACATAAATTAACTTCCCTTTTCTGATGATTTCATGTTTGAGACAAGCTCCTTTCGCCAGCAACCACGCAAAGCATTCCACTTTCTTAGGAGCTTTGTTTTTCCAAATGCACTTCCAAGGCAATTTTCAGCTGGGGAAGGAATTATTTGTTTGTGTGTAGCATGATTAACAGAGAAAACACCACTTAGCATCACATTTCCATGTAAAGAGTCATCCCTGGACAGAAGGGGAGGTAAACTATGTAGATGAGACAACAAAGAACAGAAACTCTCCACTTCTGAATCATTAATATTAAGTCTGAATGTAATATCCCAGGGAGAGCTGGACCAATTTTCTGATATTGGTGCTTCAGGATTCTGTGCCACTGTAGATAGGAGAGGATATTGATCCTTTAAAAAGGACAGAGCCAACCAAGTTTCTGTCCAGAATCCTACTTGCTTACAATTCCCAATTTCTAATGAACTACATGTCTGAAAAGTGTCCGAGTGAATTTTGAGATGCTTCCACATGTGTTGGAGAGGTGTGGCTGTTTGGTAATCCATGGATTGAGAAATTCATATATTGTCACCAATACAACAGCGTATCTCCACAATGCTCCCACATCCTCGTTGAATCTCCAAAGCCACTTAAGCTGCAACTTGTACTTTGAACCTCTGGCTCTATGCCCAAACCTCCTGCCTTCTTGTCTTTAGACACTCCGGAGTGCACTACCATTTAACCAAGAAGTGTCTGCGTATATTGTCTTTCTTAAGCACCCCCGATACTGACAAAGTGTTACCCTGGTTCTTTAGTGCTTACGAAATATAGAGATCTATTATCTTAATTATAGATGCCAGGAATCTTAATCAAATTCCCATCTTTGTAATCTCATTACCAGCAAAATACTTGAAGAAGACACCGGCAAATAATTTCTCTAATCAAAACTCTCCCTCCGCATTGTTGATGCATGCCTAGTTGACTAGTTGTTGTAGCAACGACTTTTGAGCAAATCCCTGACAAAGTAAATATTGGATGCTTTTGTGTTTCCCTTCTGTCTTTTCTGTTCATGTATCTTCACTTTTCAGCATTGACAAGCCTGAATGTAATTGGAAAACTCAGATTAATCAATTCTGTGCATGGCTCGTAATGTATTTACTTCTTAGAGCAAGAAAGTTTGTTGTCTAATATCTCCGAATGCCTTGACTGAACTCCTTGAAGCGGATGACCAGTTGTTGAATTCACCACCGTTAGCTGATTGAGTGACATTAATAATTGTGAATTAATGACACTAGCACTAACAATGTTTGCTTTCTCCTTTGTGTTCCTGTTGTTTATTACCAACTTTTACTTTTTTTTGTGTGTCTGAATCCAGTTTACGTAGTCTGATGAGCAAGATAACAATTCAAGAACCTACTTTTGACAGGATAATTGTTGTCTACAGGTACAAGTTCCCATTCTTTGCGGATTTTTTATTTTAATTTTAAGTTCAGTAATTTGCTTGAAGCGCATTTTCTGCACAAATAATGCTCGTATTTTGTTCCTTTAATTTTCACTTGTTGTGTTGTTTGCATAATGGATTCAAGTTGTAATTATGCAGAAGAGCTGGTACCTCAGCAAAATCGGACCGAGGAATTTATGTGAAGCATTTCAGACACATTCCAATGGCTGACCTGGAAATTGTCCTGGTATGATTTTTTTTCTAATTGTTTTCTTTCAGCCTCCCAACTATGTATATGTGTACTTTTTCTTTGGGGGGGTGAGCTTCTTATAAACTGTTACATCTTGATAATATCTTTCTCTTTCTTTTTAGCCAGAGAAAAAGAACCCCAGTTTAACTCCAATGGATTGGGTCAAATTCCTTGTGTCTGCTATAGTTGGTCTGGTTAGTTATTTATCCATACAATTTGACTGCTCTACTTTCATCGTCCCTTTAGAACTTTGTTTTAAACTCTGGTATTCCTTAATTCTTTCAGGTTGCTGTTGTGAGTTCGCTTGAATTGCCTAAAGCTGATATATGGGTCATGTTTGCTATCCTCTCCACAGTGATAGGCTATTGTGCAAAGACATACTTCACGTTAAGTGTTCTGTTGATTTCAGTACTATCTGTATCAATATTGATAGATAACAAAGTGTTATCTATACCTTTATCGTTTAATTCTTACCTGCTGACTGTATTCTGCACTTCTGCATTTTGTCATGCTGAGACACTGGTTTTATATTTTGAATGCATCAGATGATTGCGAAGAATGTAACTCATTACTAAGAACATCTTCAAGCTGGTATTTTAGTGGAACTGATTTCCTTAACTTGTCTGCAGGTTTCAACAAAATATGGCTACATATCAAAACTTGATTACACAGTCAATGTATGATAAACAGCTAGATAGTGGAAGGGGTACTCTTCTACATTTGTGTGATGATGTGATTCAGCAAGAAGTATGTTAGCTTCTGTCTTCTTTTCCCCTTCAAATGCTTGTCCAGTCAATCATATGAATTTCCAGTAATGTTATTACCTACCTCCTTCCCTGGGCAACAAAGGATAATAGAACTGAAAAATAAGCTTTTCTTTTTCATTTCTTCGTGATATCTATGGGCGCAGTTGAACGTAATTAACAATATTTATATCCTTCAATTCTAATTGCTGGCCCGGAACCACGGTCATCAAAAAAAAAAAAAAACATATGATGGTCTTCTTGATTATATATGATAGACTAAAGAAACAATCATGAACACAGAGAAATGAAAGGAAGATATTTGTTATATTGATGTGCTGTTATAGGAAACTCAGAAATGTTTAAACATGTTCTCAAGGTTCCCACTTTTAATGAATATTATTGGATGGTAACTTGAGACTGCATTTAGTATTGAATGTAGCTACTGATTCTGATACAATATTCTCTGATTAGTTGAACAAGTTACAGCTGGTCCTTACAGTGTCCATGCCAAATTTGCAGGTAAAGGAAGTTATTATATCATTTTTCATTTTGATGGAACAGGGTAAAGCTACTTTGGAGGTATATAATCCTTATTCTCTCTGGATGTTTGGCATGCATATGAATATTATCCTGTACTTTTCCTTGATGCATGCTTCCATGGGGTCCATCCATTATTGTGCTACTAACATAATCTTCCATTATTCTGAGTGATGGTATAGGATCTTGATCTGCGCTGCGAGCAGTTACTAAAAGAAGAGTTCGGTGTATGCTGTAATTTTGATGTAGATGATGCTGTTCAGAAACTAGATAAATTAGGCATTGTTGCTCGGGTAAGATTGGTCTTCTGTAATAGCCTTTTGCTTTCTTTTCTTTCCCTTGACCTAGTAAATTTCTTTTCTTGCTGCCAGATATTTAGATAGAGACACTTCTGTGGGAATCACATATAGAAATCTCCCACACATTGTATAGTTTATGGATCTCCGTATTTGGACGATTCCAAACTTGGACAAGCCATTTGTTTCCTATTGCGTTGCTCATTTCTTTGCTGACTAGATGATCCTTACCACACACCATGTATATCTTCTTAGAGAAAGTTATGCGCTTTTAAGTATTAACTGGTCAATGTTTTAAACATCATCCTTTGGAATGGACATGATTGAGCTAGTGTCTTTTAAGGAAAAGACCAAGGATATCTGCAGGAATTCGTGAGTTACTCTCTAATTTTAAAACCACTAATTTACTAGAAGTCTGTCATTAGAAGCATTAAATCAAGAAGAGACTCTAGGAGCCTTCCTTTTTCAGCGACCAGCTTGAAATGATTCAGTTAGTTTATTAGCATACGAGCATTCTCTATTGCTATACCTGGAAAACCCCTGAAAAGTCTTTTCCAATATGAAAGTGGATATTGTACAAATTCTACACCGATGGAACTGGAGTCTGCCTGCCTGATGCATCCAGCAAAATGTGAAAGATTACTTTCGTTGAACAGATGTAAAATAACTTTACACATATTAAAGATTTTTTGGACGAGGAGGTTTTATGTAGAAAAACATCAAGGTTTAATTTGGGGATTTGAGTGTAGAGTGCAAATAAACGTTGCTTTAGCGAAGTAAGGTGCTACCATCAGGAAAAAGGTATGAAGTTAAAATCATACTAATGTTTAAAAACCATCATAAATTTCTTATAGATATGAAGGCATTGTTTCTGTTTTTTGTGACTAATTTTCTTGTAATAAATTTCTAATTTTGTATAGATGGTCATAATGTTTTGTTAACAATTAATATATCACTTTGCAATGGAACAGGGGGATCCCCCCAGCATCTGTTTGGTTGTGCTCACCTAGTGTCTAATGTTGTTGTCTTGAAGACAGAGCCCATGGGGGCGAAGAGGCACATGCATTGGTGCTTGTAGTAAATACACTCTATTTAGCATTATTTTTATACACTCTACCAAACGACCCCTAAGTGAAGCAAAGCGCCCTACTTCGGCTTCACCCATCTTCATAATCTTGAATGGATTTATTGGAAGCAGGAACATTAAATATATTTTAGGAAAATAAGTCCTTTCCTGATAAATGCTTTTCTCTAGAAAATATTTTTTAGTTACCAACGAAACACTAGAAAATAATTGCCAAAAGATTACTTGCCTTTAGGAAGATGTCTTCCTACGATACTGCTTCTCATTTTCTTAAGAAGTCCATTTAATAGCATATAAAAGCGAGGTGACTTAAATGTAACAAATATTTGATAAGATTAGAGAAGTCAAATCTAATCTTTTTAATGGAGATATAAGGAAATAAGCATTTTCTCAACTTGGGGAATGAACATGTTATTGTGCTATCAATTGGGATCCAGGAAAGTATCCACCGAATATGCCTACCATATTAAGTAGTATGATAAGTCCCTTTCTTGTTGGCTAGCTATTGAAGTCTATTGTTACCTTAAGTTATCCTGAAGTGAATATTTATATGTTTCTCTTGCCTCTAATATATTCTGTTCCCATTCAGGATACAATTGGACGGTATTATTGTGTTGGTCTCAAGCGTGCAAATGAGATAATTGGGACTACTACGGAAGAGCTTGTTCTCAAAGCAAAACAGGGTGCGGTTTCTTCATGATGTTATATGCCAGATGATTAGCTTCTTCATATCTTTTTTTCCCCTCTTTTTGGCTTGTAAGAAAAGAATTGAATACCACACATGGGGGTGTTTGCATGAGCATGCGTATTTTATTCATTACAAAT
The DNA here is from genome assembly GCF_900185275.1 of Solanum verrucosum. Taxonomy (NCBI): domain Eukaryota; kingdom Viridiplantae; phylum Streptophyta; class Magnoliopsida; order Solanales; family Solanaceae; genus Solanum; species Solanum verrucosum. Next base: position 4,056,330 of record NW_026020569.1, read on the forward strand.
CTTGGATGCTGCTACAGTTTCTTGGGCTTTCGATGTCATATTCACTGTTGAAAGAGTGAAGTGAATGCGGAATATCATGGATGCCTGAACTCTAAGCCTAGAAGTAGTCCTTATTGTGCTTTTATAAATGGAAAATGTTGGTACGGAAATGAGCATTCTAGAAAGCTGATGTTTGGCTCCAACTTTACAAATTCTGTCACCATGATTCTTCTAGAAGCAGGGCAATAAAGAACGTCTCCTACAACAGTGTGTTCATATCCACTAAACATGTAATACCATGAAAAGAAAAGACTAGCCTTCTGGAAACTGAGCATACGAGAAAAGCTCTTCCTCAACGTTTTCACTATGTAAGCTATTCATCTTTGATATACTTCTTCCTCATAACTTGCATTCAAGTTATCGCCTTAATCCTTGTGAAATACTACTAATCTAGCTTACATGGCAGGCAAGCCTGAGATGGAATATGAAGTAGTATTTAACAAAAAGATTCAAAAATTTACGCCAGAAAATCTTCATCTATTATCAACAAATAATTGTTTATCACAAGGTTTTGAGCACATCTATGAGAATAATGGGGGGGAACAGCCGCCAACTTTTTTTTTTTTTTTTTACAATTAACAAACAGCTGGATGCACCTCCCTCTCCAATCTGGTGTTTCTGTAAATATAATCTGAAAAATCACACAAACAAAAGAATTAATACAACCAAGAAGCTTAATTCCCACTCCATCTTATTTTAAAGCCCTAAAAAGTTGACTTCCAAGAGTCACAACTGGAGTTCCTTCTCCCATTATTGTTGTCAAGCTCATTTCTTTCTCCAGTATCCGGTCCAGTTCCATCACCACATAACTCATGGTAGGCCGCCTTTCACTCGAAGGGTCAACGCACCGGACAGTCAATTGCATGAACTCTTCCATGCCTTCTGTGGTGAAGCTATTACCCAATCTTGGATCAATGATGGCAGATATGTTTCCAGAGTCTTGATAATTCTCCACCTGAAATGAGAAAAATACTCTATTAGCAACTGCATAACTAGCTGAATTCCTCGATTGTCTGTCGGGGCCTCAATATCCTTTGTCAATAATACATTTGAGAAAAAAAAGTCTTTAAATGAATCAGCTTGGTCTGGAAAGGGTATATACCCATTCAACTATGTTTACATTCAAATCTGAAGATAGCAAATCCATTGCTTCATGGCCGCTAACTAGCTCCAGGAGAAATATACCAAAACTGTAGGCATCACTTTTCTCAGAAAATCGTCGGAACTCTCTGACCCTACAGAATAATGAGAAAAAGTCATTGGATCTTCACATCAATCATATCCCTGCTGAGCCACAGAGGAGAAAAGAATGAAAGGAAAGAAGTTCCAAAAACAAACACTAAAGAAGCAAGAAGACTACTCTGGGGCAAGAAATATTTCATCAGCAGCCACTCGAGAAGATGGGCCTGCAACCTCAAATCTTCCAAGAAAATTGCGTAATCCCGCATCTGCAACTTTAGCTATGAAATTTTCATCCACAAGAACATTTGCTGTCTTAAAGTCTTTATGAATCAAGCGGGGACTTAGCGAGTGAAGATGAGCAAGACCTGCATATATAACATTGAGCGAGAATGAAGCATAAGAATCAATACTGTTAAAGTATTTCAACTCAAAGAAGTGGATGCAGGGCCCTTAAGTATTGTGAAAGCTTATCTTTGCCAGACCACTACTAGGACAGGCATAATTATTTTCCCAAACAAAAGATAAACCAATACCAGGGGAACCCAAATGCTCACTGATTTTGCAGAGGATCACCTTTAGCTGCCCCTAGAGCTATAGAAAGCCTATGCTTGAATTCTAGCTTCTCTTGTGTAACATGACCGCCACCTAGGAGAAAAACCCATGAAATGAAGATCAAACAGAAAAAGATATTGCACCTTACAAAAGTTCACAATATTCTCTAATTGACTTGCAGTTGAAAACGAGTAAAAAGCAAAGACAGATTGGAACAAAAAAGAGGGACTACTTTTAATTTTTTTTTTTGTATGTTGGGGTGGGGGGTGGGGGGTGGGGGGAGAAGAAGCTGAGAACTTGGAAAATAGTCACTACAATGTACTGAAATCAAACTGTTAGAGAAGATGAGGCAATTCCCTAAACAGTCAAAATTTGCCTGGGACAAAATATTGGTAAAGAACAAGTATAAAATGGAAAGGGATGAAACAGAAGTTTTAGTAAAAAGAGGATTACCATACAAGTGAATGGATACACTTCCATTAGGTATGTACTCATAGACAAGATTCTGCTGATCATTTTCCTGGCAATATCCTAAGAGGGTGACTAAGTTCCGATGCTGAATAGATGAGAGATAGCGAACCTGATAGGAGATACAGTCTGAATACATCAAACCACAATGAACACATAGTCATACGAACAATCATAAGTCATTTCTGATACACCTACGATTGATGAGAGGTATTGATAGTTTGCTGCTTATGTACATAGTTGTTGCTTTATCAGCATACCAGCTTAATGTTTACCATCAGTAGATCTTCCAAGTATATTGGATATATGATGTTGGTAGGGAAAAGAATTAGGGCCTTAGTAACAAACCCAAAAGATGATGACAAACATGTTGTTAAAGAAATGGACCTTAACAAACCCAAAAGATGATGACAAACATGTTGTTAAAGAAATGGACCTTGGAGCTAACTCAACCCCAATATCTAGTTCGAGAGGTGAGGATAGAAGTTCAAAATTTAGAAATAATATCAAATACCATGACAACCCAGAAATGGAAGTGTGCTTCTGACACTATTAATGGTTGCATATTCAATTGAGCACGTGACTGGGTTGTCTGTACCTGAGCTCGAAAAAATTTCTTTACAGTAATAAAATCTCCCCCATTTCAGGGGGAATGGCTGAAGAGAACTTTTTATTTCATAAAAAAATGCATTGTCATGAATCATGATAACTTAATTTGTCCAGCAAGATACTTAGGACTCCCCATGGTTAGCAAGAATGGAATCAAATACCATAGAGTACATGCTTTATTCCACACAGTTATTTTCTCAGTATGTGACTACATAACCCACTTCTTTTCCTTTCCCAGTTGCCAGTTGTGCAATGCAATTTTATCAATTTGTGACCCAGATAACCCCTAGGTCCCTTCTCCCATTACAGACACAATCACAAAAAGAAGATAAGTAAAGACTTCACCAATAATAGTCCTCTCAACATGTCTTTAAGTTTCGTTTCATCCTCCTAATATCCAGGTTCACTAAGATGGTCCAATTAAAGCCGGAGGGACTAAAATGTTGTGAAAGTTAACGTCTGTGTAAAACACAAAGGAACAAGGACCCAAACCCGTCAGTACATCTCAGTTGCAGCTTGGATTTGACATGCCTTATTCACATCATGTTGATCACATAACAGAAGAGTGGTCCAAGGGAAGCAGCTAAAAGATGCTTCAAATATAACAGAAAAAGTTGCTTGCTCATCTTGTGTTTGGATTTGAACTTTTAAGGAAACTGTTCAGGTAAAGGATTAGGGCTAAGTGGCGCAAAACGTAATTCTCAAATCGAAAGGTCTCATTGACAACTTAAAAGGGTTTATCGGTAGTTGGTCACAGTTTAGGAAGGAGATAATGCAATGAAATAATACCACAATTGGGAGAAAAGTAACAAATATTTTCACTTGATGATATTGACACGAGGAGCCTCTCTACCTCTGAGGCAGGGGGTCTGCATACACTCTACCCTCCCCAGACCTCACCCTACTTGATGGGACTACACTGGTTATGCTATTGTTGTTGTTGATAATGATACAAGGTAATCAGCAAAGTCTCAACGATTTTAATGTAAAGAGGCAAGATTTTCTTACTTCAAACTGCATCAAGGATCACATTCTGGTAACTGTGAGAAATATATACGAAAAATATTATTGAATTGTGTATCTAAATAGTTACATTGAGACCCTATTTATAGACACTACATTGGAATCCTTTTCCAACTAGGATTCCTATTCCTATTCCTATTCTTATTTCTATTCTAAGTAGGAAATACTTATTTCTATTCTAACACTCCCCCTCAAGCTGGTGCATACAAATCATATGTACCTAGCTTGTTACAGATGTAATTAATACGAGGACATGTGAGGGACTTGGTGAAGATATCTGCAAGCTGATCATTTGACTTCACAAATTTCGTAACAATATCTCCCGAGAGTATCTTTTCTCTGACAAAGTGACAGTCAATCTCAATGTGCTTAGTCCTTTCATGAAACACTGGATTTGATGCGATATGAAGAGCCGCTTGATTATCACACACAAGTTCCATCTTATCAACTTTGCCAAATTTTAGTTCTCCCAGCAACTGTTTGATCCAAACTAGCTCACAAGTTGCTGTCGCCATTGCTCGATATTCTGATTCTGCACTAGATCGAGCAACCACATTCTGTTTCTTGCTCTTCCACGACACCAAATTACCTCCTACTAAAACACAATATCCGGATGTCGAACGTCTGTCAGAGGGTGATCCTGCCCAATCAGCGTCTGTATATCCAATGATATGCTCATGGCCTTGATCCTCAAAGAGTAGTCCTTTACCGGGAGCTGACTTTATATATCGCAGAATACGAACAACTGCTTCCCAATGACTATCACAAGGGGAAGTCATAAACTGACTTACAACACTCACAGGAAAAGAGATGTCAGGTCTAGTCACTGTGAGATAATTCAACTTTCCAACAAGTCGTCTATACCTTTCAGGATTACTAAGTGGCTCCCCCTGTCCTGGAAGAAGTTTAACATTCGGATCCATAGGAGTGTCAACAGGTCTACATCCCATCATCCCTGTCTCCTCAAGAATGTCTAAGGCATACTTGCACTGAGAAATAACAATACCTGATCTAGACTGAGCAACCTCAATACCTAGAAAATACTTCAATCTGCCAAGGTCTTTAGTTTGGAAGTGCTTAAAGAGATGTTGCTTCAAATCGGTGATACCATCTTGATCATTACCGGTGATAACAATATCATCAACGTAAACAACCAAATAGATACATCGACTTGGTGCAGAATGCCGATAAAACACAGAGTGATCAGCTCCACTACGAGTCATGCCAAACTCCTGAATTACTGTGCTGAACTTCCCGAACCAAGCTCGAGGAGACTGTTTTAGACCATAGAGTGACCTGCGCAATCGACATACAAGGCTACTAGACTCCCCCTGAGCAACAAAACCAGGTGGTTGCTCCATATAGACTTCTTCCTCAAGATCACCATGCAGAAAAGCATTCTTAATGTCCAACTGATGAAGAGGCCAATGACGAACGGCAGCCATAGATAGAAAAAGACGAACAGATGCAATTTTAGCCACAGGAGCGAAAGTGTCACTATAATCTAGCCCAAATATCTGAGTATACCCTTTGGCAACAAGGCGAGCCTTAAGTCGATCAACCTGACCGTCTGGACCAATTTTGATTGCATAAACCCAACGACAACCAACAGTAGATTTACCTGCAGGAAGGGAGACAAGCTCCCAAGTACCACTCTTATGTAAAGCAGACATCTCATCAACCATAGCCTGCCTCCATCCAGAATGAGAAAGTGCTTCACCTGTAGTCTTAGGAATGGAAATAGAGGACAAAGACGACACAAATGCATAATGGGGTGATGATAGACGATGATAACTTAAGAAGGTATAATGTGGGTTAGTATTTCGAGTGGATCGTATACCTTTTTGAAGTGCAAGCGGTTGGCTAGGAGGAGGCAAGTCTGCAGTAGGAGCAGGGTCTGGCGCATGACATAAATCATCTGGGACTAGGGTTGGACGTGGACGGCGATGATAAGTTAGTAGTGGTGGCACTACAACTGGAGATGTAGAAGTAACCGTAGATTCCACAAAGGTTGGCACAGGTAAAACCTGAGGTATGGGTAAGACCATAGAGACATCAGGATGATCAGAAGATGTATAGTAAGGCTGAGACTCAAAAAATGTAACATCAGCAGACATAAGGTATCGATGAAGATCATGTGAATAACAACGATACCCTTTTTGGACTCGAGACTAACCAAGAAAGACACATTTGAGGGCACGAGGAGCTAATTTATCTTTTCCTGGGGCTAAGTTATGAACGAAGCATGTGCTCCCAAAGACACGAGGAGGGATAGGATAGAGATGTGACTGAGGAAACAGTATGGAATGGGGAACCTGATTCTGAATAGAAGAAGAGGGCATTCTATTTATCAAATAACAAGACGTAAGAACTGCATCTCCCCAAAAACGCAATGGAACATTGGATTCAAGGAGAAGAGTACGAGCGGTCTCAATAAGATGCCGATTTTTTCTTTCAGCTACACCATTTTGTTGAGGGGTGTATGGACAAGTAGTCTGGTGAATAATGCCTTGGTGAGTCATAAACTCCCGAAATTGGGAGGATAAGTATTCTAAGGCATTATCACTACGAAAAGTACGAATAGAAACACCAAACTGATTTTGTATTTCAGCAAAGAAACTTTTGAAAATAGAAAATAACTCAGAACGATCTTTCATTAAGAAAACCCAAGTACATTTTGAATAATCATCAATGAAACTAACAAAATAACGAAATCCTAAGGTGGAACTGACTCTACTAGGACCCCAAATATCAGAATGAACTAATGAAAAAATAGACTCTGAACGACCCTCAGTACTACGAGAAAACGTAGCACGAGTGTGTTTCCCAAGTTGACACGACTCACAATCTAATGTGGATAAACTAGACAAACTAGGCACCATCTTTTGCAGTTTGGATAGACTCGGATGTCCCAAACGTTTGTGAATTAAATCTGGGGAATCTGTAATGGAGCATGCTGCTAAGGAATTTGAAGAGGTAAGATAGTAAAGGCCTTGTGATTCATGTCCTGTTCCAATCATCTGTCCCGTACTGCGGTCCTGCATGAGAAAAAAATCATCGAAAAAAGTTATGCTACAATGTAGGGCTTTCGTCAAACGACTAACAGATGCTAGATTAAAAGGAGAACCAGGGACATAAAGAACAGAGTCTAGGGTGACAGAAGATAGGGGTTTGGCTTTTCCAACCCCTTTTGGTTTGGTTTGGATCCCATTGGCTAAAGTAATAGCTGGAAGAGATTGTGAATAAACAATATCGGATAAAAGTGATTTATTACCAGAGATATGATCAGAAGCCCCAGAGTCCATGACCCATGTTCCAAGAGTACTAGATTGCGACACACAAGCAAAAGAATTACCCGCAACAGAGACATCAGGTTGTGCAACCGAAACTACTTGTGGAGACGTTTGCTTATTTGCGCGATTTCGAAGGAACTCATTATATTCCTTTAGAACAATAGGATCATAACTGGGTGGTGGACCATGCAAAATATAACATATATCACGAGTGTGTCCAGGCTTATGACAATGACTACACTTGGATCGAGGTTCTCGCCGATTCTCCATAGATTGATATGTACGCTTTTCAAAGGTTTGAGATGCAAGAATAGATGAGTCAACAGTGGGTGATGAAACTACCTTGTGACTGGGAGGTGCCGCAAGACGAAGGAGACGAGAAAATAATTCATCGATTGTAGGAACTGTAGGGCTAGCTAAAATCTGATCACGTACAGAATCATGATCAGGAGGAAGTCCAGCAAGAGTAAGAACTAGAAACAATGTTTGTCTGTGTTCTTGTTGTTTTTCCACATTCGTAGTAACTGGCATTAATGTGTCAAATTCCTCCATGACTGCCTGTACCTGTCCTAAGTAAGTAGACATATCGGATTCTTGTTTCTTTAAGTTGGTCAATCGAGATATCACATCATAGAATCGAGATATGTCATTAGTGTATAAAGCACGAGCCTTTTCCCAAACTGTATAACACGTCTGGAATGGGCGAAACAAGGGCATCAACTTGAAATCAATAGAACGCCATAGGAGACTACATAATTGAGCATCTACTTTCTCCCATTGTGCTTTGGCTTTTGCATCTTCCTCACTAGTCTTTGCCTTTACATCTACCTCATAAGCCTTGTTCGTTAAGTGATCTTGGACACCTTGACCCTTGCACCACAACTCAACCGAGGAAGCCCAAGATAAATAGTTTGAACTTCCCAATAAAAGTTCTGAAGTGATTATAGGGCTAGAACTTCCAATCCCCATATTTTTGGAACCAAAAACATCACACCCAAAAGACATTATGCTAAATTTGTCTCGGAAAATTCAAATCTCGAAGAAAATTCGCCGGAAACTGCCTGGAAATAGCTGGAACTCTAATTCCGGCGATCGGATCTGGTCAAAAACAGTATGGGCCTGGTCGGATTGGCTGGACGACCCCAACTGTCAAAAAAATCTCAAAAAAATATGATCAGAAAAGCCCTCACGCGCCGGCGCGTGAGACAGATCTCGCCGGAAACTGCCACCTCCGATAGGCGCGTGAGAGCGCGTGGGGTGGTTTTTTCCGGTGGTTTTGGCTGGGGTTTGGTCGCGGGGGCTTTCCGAGCCTCGTGGTGGTGTTGGTTTTCGCACAACACCCACAGAAAGAAAAAAGTATAACAAAATCAGACCCAACAGTCACCGGAAATTGACATAGACATACGGTGACTTGTTTGTTCTCACCAATGCTCTAATACCATGTGAGAAATATATACGAAAAATATTATTGAATTGTGTATCTAAATAGTTACATTGAGACCCTATTTATAGACACTACATTGGAATCCTTTTCCAACTAGGATTCCTATTCTTATTCCTATTCCTATTCCTATTCTTATTTCTATTCTAAGTAGGAAATACTTATTTCTATTCTAACAGTAACAAATTACTCCTCGGATCTATATGGATTTGTAAGAACTACAAATCTGGCCTCTTTACATTTATTTATTTTTCCGATTCTAAAAAATGTAAAGAGGCCAGATTTGTAGCTTGATCTCTTACAAATCCATATAGATCCGAGGAGTAATTTGTTACCAGAATGTGACCCTTGACGCAGTTTGAAGTAAGAAAACTGTGAGAAATTAGACAGAGAAGTAGATGTGGATAGTTGGTCACTGCCTCTTAGAATATCTAGAGAATGTATAAAGATCCATATATGTTTATATTCATTGTAGTTGAGGAAATCATACAAAATATTCTGTAAGATATCTTAGGATATTCTGTATTTAATTATAAAATATTTAATTAACTGATTAGCATTGAAATTGAATATCTGCAATATTGTGTGTAGCATATGACTCCCAATAAGGAGCATCTTTTGTACTTTATTACTTAATCAAGTCAATAAGGAGTTTTTTATTTTATTTTCACATGGTATCAAAACCTCTAAGATCTCGATAGAGACTCAAATTAGCTTTCATAACCGATGAGCAGTGCAAGCCAATGTGTGTCGCTCGTATTTTCTCCTTTTCTTCCTCTTGGTCCAGCACCACTCCTCCCAGCAACTGGTGTCACAACTCATCTCTCTGCAACTATTCATGCATTCCTCCTCTAAGGCATTGTTCAGGCTTTGCTCCTTTCTCTAAGATTCTTAATGCAAGATTCATCTTTCCGGCGACTGGCTTTGATATTTACCACGAGATTAATGCCCTCCTTTAGTGTTATACCTCATACGTCTAAACTACAAAAAGACTGATTAGACATTCACGAAATTATCCGAGATCAGGTGAATAAGGTCGACAATGAATAAATATATCAAGTATCCAGTGTACTACTGCATTGAATTAAGACTTATGTCCCAAAATGATTTAAGCTTTACAGTGCTACATCGACTGTTAAGTTACAGTATGATTAGCGAACATCGACAAATTTGTCCGAACTCGAAGGATAAGGCCAAGAATGAGTACATATGTTAAGGGTAAGTACTATATGGTAATTAGTATGTGGTAAGGTTACGGATTGATAAAAGCTTTAACGTCTAAGTTAAGTCGAAAGGGACATCACAAATGAATTTTTCTTTATGAGCCGCAAAAGGGTCAACTTTGAACGAGTATATCTCTAGGTTCAAACGAGTTATGTGGTGTACGACCTATCAAATTAAAGGTCTTTGAGTCTACTTTCTAGCAAGACAAACCACTCATCCATCCAACTTCAGAGTAAGAAGTTATGCGCGTTTTACAACGGACAATGCAGAGCCAAAATTTGGTGTGATGGACATGTGGCACCTCATGGTATGTCAACCAGAAAAATTGTAATTTATAAATTACAACTTGAGGCTCATTTGGCCATAGTTTCAAAATGTTTTGGGGGCTGGAAATCAAGGGTTCTTCATCTCCATCTCTCCCTAGCTTAAGATAAGTTGATTCCTTCAAGAATCAAGTGTATTCCTCATCATAGATCATAAAAACATACTTAGCCAAGTGTTTTCTTGAAGGCAAAGGTATTGTTCTTGAAGAATACAAAGTGCAGAGACCGATTTTCTTCTTCATAGAGGTATGGCACCTCTTATCTCCATAAATATGATCCTAAAGATGTTTTTAAGTATAGTTTACAGGCAGTGATGGGAAGCCGTGGGTCCAAGTTTTGCCCTTTGTGATTCATGTATTTGGCAAGGAGGGAGTATGTAGAGAGTTGTTTTAGTTGCTGTTTAATTGGTTAGCCTCGTAGAAGGCGAGTATATTGCTTGACTAGTGATACGAAATATTGAGTACGAAGAGTGCCATTAATTTGAAAGTCTCATGAGCTCGACACTCGCATTCTGTTTATCGAATTGTCAAAATGGCCTGGTTATGTTGTATAGTTGTTTATAGTAGCCTTGTTACTGGTTCTTATTATAGATTGAAGCATCAAAGGAACATTTGATCGTTATAATATGCTAAAGGATTGGAATCAAGTTATGTAAGGTTAAACTTTCTAATTTGGGATTTTTTAACGAGTTTCTCGTACGATGTGTTTCTTTCATTTTATGAGCTGCCATGTTACCTAAAATGGTCGGTAGCTCCTCCATTTGAGACATTATATGTTAAATAAATCATTTGCAAGAATAACGACTACAAAGACTCATAGATAAAGTTCTAAGTATAAGACACTCTATGGTCTTCACAAGTATATGATTCATATGCCTCAAGTATTCGTACATAACTATTTGTAAAGCCATATCTTATCCATATTGTAAATGTGTTTTACGAGTTTCAAAATGTCACATGAAGCTTCTTATAGTTCTTTAAGTACGACACTCTAGTTGCCTTCGATTTATATGATTAAAACTGCCTCAAGTCTTCATGTTAGTTGCTCATAGAGTCATATGTCTTGCATGACACATGTATGTATTAAAGGTTTCAAGTTTAATATCATCCGATGAAATCTTTCATGATATCCATATGTATATTCATTGATTAGTTTCATGTTTCTTTAAAAGGTTCATGTGATATTTAAGTTACAGTTCTTCGACTATAATTTCTTAATGATGTTAAAGATATCCTTTAAACTATTGAGTCACAAATTTCACTTGATATTATAGGCTATTAAGCCACAAATGTTTTATGCCATACATTATAAGTTGTTAAGCTGTAGACATGTATATATACATAGGGCCACATGAGCCAAATTATATACCGTATTTGTTTTGGGAGCATTCTTGGAAACTGGGTATATCCACACATGCCGGTGCGATGAGAGTCGTTCCGATGGCTAGACAATTTTCCTCTTTGATTGGGATGTATGTGATAATGTTACATATATGCATATATGGGAACTAGATCCATGTCTTTCTTGTTCCACTAGCTAAGACTAAATTCTCACATGTCCCTTTTGTCATTCCAAGCTTCTTTTTTGATGTCAAAGACTAGAAGCTACGCGCAAATTCAATGCAACATCGTGTTAATGCAGCTTAGCCGGTAGAGCGTTTATTGAACGTCATAAGGTACACATGACAAGTTATTTAGTATGCATATGCTACAACTATTACAAACATTACTAATACACTCTATTTATCATTATTTTTATACACTCTACCAAACGACCCCCTAGTGTTCGTGTTCTTTGTCTCCACTGAGTTCTAAAAGCCAAAAGCTACTTAAAATAAGTCAATCCAAACACCCACTTATATACAAGTACAATTCCATTGTACTCACATCACTTTTTATAATGTCAGGGGCGCTACGCTGCACTGCACTCACAGTGCAGGTTTAGACGTTCAAAACAGCAAGTCTCGTTAGACATCTGTTTCATCTATCAGTTGTTGGTTGGTGAGCTCCATTCTACCTGGGGCTAAGTCAAATCTAGAGTTCCTTTTTGATTATATATGTATTTGTATAGAAAGTTTGGGCAGGTTGGGGCCCTATACCGACAGTATGGCAGTTGTACAGTTTCCAGCTCATTCATAGAGGCTTCATAGACTTGTGTTGATGATTCCAATATGTGTATATGTCATGTCTGTTACACCGCGCTCATGTTTCAGGCCAGGTAGCCTTTCTATGTATCTACAGTTCCATCTTATCAGAGCACGTCATTTGTACATGGTGGCTCCCTTGCCGGGAAGCAGTGTTGTATATTTTCTACATTTCCAGATTATGTCCATGTGCTATAGCAGGTTGCACAGTTCAGACAGAGCTGGTCCACCTCAGGCTAGGTTTGGGGCTTGACATCTAGACTTTGAATTTCTTGTCAATGTTCTGCAATTCAAGTTGTGCTAATAATGTCCTCAAGATTATAACACCTTCTCTCTTTTCAATGATGAAGAATATATTCCTTTTTGTATGTAGTGCAAGAAGCACTTTCTCTCGCGACGTAGTTACCAACAACTTTCTGGAGGAAATAATTCCAATATCACTTACTTTTAAGTGATTGTACATCATTCCAGCGAGATTTCAAAGTCAATTCTATGTGTTCACAAAACAAGCAAACTCAAGTTAGCTTTCCCACTTTGAGATTGAAGGGGCCTAAGGAATATCGAGAGACTATGTTGGAGCTTTCCAATATTCAAAGACGCTTGCTTGCACCCCGGATGGTTAGGGGTTGTTTGTGGAGAACCATAACTTTTTGTTGGTGTTCTATTTCATTTGGTATATTTCTTCTATTCAGGTTATTCACTTTGTTAAGAGGAACGTTTGAGCTTTTGCCTAGTGAAACTGAATGCCCTTGAATTCTGGAATTTCTGCACTACTATGAATCTAATAAGAGCAAAAAGTTGTGCTATGAGTTAGGTAAGTAAGCCTTAAAAAACGGTCATTCAATCAGCAAGTGATAAAGGCATGAAAGTGACAAGCTCTTTGGGGGGTAAACTGATGCATTTAGTGCCTTTTGTCTGTTGATTATAGCAGATAACCATTTTGGTCACAGGCCCTAGTTAAATTTGCTGTAGTCACTTCTAAGGAAGATGAATGAAAATTTGGATGGTATGATTTAATAAAAAAAAACTCAAACAATATGTGCAGTAGTTTCCATAAGATGTACATAGTTACTATTACCTCATCAATAAATTCCTGACTAGGAACAGCAGATCGCCTTTTTATTGCTACAAGCATACCATCATGAAGCAATCCCTTGTACACCTCCCCAAATTTGCCTTGGCCAATTAAACTCTTATCACTAAAACCTTTTGTGGCCAAAGACAATTCTTCTATGTGGAAGGGCCTGGCATCTTGTGAGGTCAATTCAACCCCAGCATTTTTTCCAACTGCAAGTGATTCAGATTACTTGAGGAATTGGGAGAATAAATATGAAATGTTTGACTTAATAAGAAGTGAGATATGACCTTGAACAGATGGATCAGAAGATCCTGTGTCGGAAGTTGTTGAAATAGTCCTTTTACGAAAAATACAGAAGCAACAAATGAGAAGCAGAATCCCCACCAATGCCACGGCTCCTGCAGCACCTCCTACAATTGCTGCAAGAGTCCTTGACATTTGGCGACCACGAGCACTTCAGCTGCAAAGGTTGGGATATATATTTTGACACATTGAAGCTGAAATATGAAAGAGGGAATTAATCCTAATATTAACATTGTACTCTTTTGTGATGAAACCTAAAGCAACAAAGACACTCACTAAAAGCAGCATATCTGCGATAAAATAAACTAATTAGGGCACAGCACATAGAAGATAACGATAATAAAGAGAAGTGAACCTGATGAATGAATTAGAGCCTTCATTCACATTTGATTCCCTCCCACATTAACGACTGAAACTTAATCGCCGATGTTAGTTTAATTTAATAGACAAGGAAGGAAAGGGTTTCTTATTCTTTCTTATAATAATCATCACCATTGATGCCGACAGAAAGCGACCTGCCGCCGACAGATAATTAGTCCTTCTGCAGCTCAACAAAATTTAAATACTACTCTTTCCCTTTTGATTAAAAAAAAGTGTTTTTCAAGCACCATCTAGGGTGTGTTTGGTACGAAAGAAAATGTTTTTCTATAAAATATTTTTTGAAAAAGTTTTTAGTGTTTGATTTATGAATGAAAAATATTTTTGAGAAATATCTTTTATTTTTACTAAAATAGAAAATAATTTTTGAAATTGAAAATATTTTTTAAAAATAAACATAAATTTTTTTGGGGGGGCTTGGTAGGGGTGGGTGGGTGGGGGTCGAGGGTAGGGGTGAAAAATTGAAATTTTAAAGTTGAAATATTTTTTTAAAATAAACTTAAATTTTTTTATTTTTGAAAGAGGTGGGGGTTGATGGGGGGTCGAGGGTAGGGGTGAAAAATTAAAAGTTTGAAGTTGATAATATTTTTTAAAATCAAACTTAAATTTTTTTTTGGGGGTGGGTGGGGTAGGGGTCGAGGGTAGGGGTGAAAAAATGAAATTTTGAAGTTGAAAATATATTTTAAAAACAGACTTAAATTATTTTTTTTGGGGTAGGGGGTGAGTGGGTGCGGGGCAGGTAGGGGGTGGGTGAGAGGGGTCGAGGGTAGGGGTGAAAAAATGAAATTTTGAAGTTGAAAGTATTTTTTAAAAACAAACATAATTTTTTTGGGGGGAGGGGGCTGGTAGGGGGTGGGTGGGGGGGGTCGAGGGTAGGGGAGAAAAAATGAAATTTTGAAGTTGAATTTTTAAAAAATTAACAAACTTAATTTTTTTTTGTGGGGGGGGGGGGGGGGGGCTGTGTAGGGGGTGGGTGGGTGGGGAGGTCGAGTGTAGGGGTGAAAAATAAAATTTTGAAGTTGAAAATATTTTTTAAAAACAAACTCAATTTTTTTTTTGGGGGGGTGGGGGGGAGATTGGGTGGTCAAGGATCGGGATGAAAAAATAAAAATTTGAAATTGAAATTATTTTTTAAAAACAAACTTAAATTTTTTTCTTTTTGAAGGGTGTGGGGCTGATAGGGGCTAAGGGAGGGGGCGAGGGTAGGGGGTAAAAAATAAAAAATTGAAATAAAAAATATCTTTTAAAAACAACTTTTAATATTTTTTTTTGGAAGGGGTGGTGGTAGTGGGGTGGGGGTAGGGGTGAGAGTGGGGTAAAAAAATTGAATTTAAAAACAAGCTTTAAAATTTTATTTTATTTTTTGGAGGGGTGGTTGGGGGGCTGGTTTGACGGTAGAGACAAAATAAATTGATTTTTTCAACAAAAAAATAATTGTAATTTGAAGTTGGAAGAGAGTTTTGAAAAATGTTTTCATTAAGTTTTGAAGGGAAATCATTTTCCTTAAATTTGAGAAAAATGAGTTGATTTGAAAAAAAAATTCCAAAATATTTAACCCAACCAAAATGAGAAAATTGGAAAACATTTTCTGAAAAATGTTTTCCTTCATACCAAACACACCCCTATACTCTCACTCTTTTCTGTGGAGTAAGAGTATAGTTGCTGCTTTAAAAACACTTTTTTTTATCAAAAGGGAAATAGTTTATATTTTTTTAAAATTGATATAGGGTGGACAGAAGTGATTAAAAAACTTATTTTTTTATTTTATTTTAAAGTTTTTAACAAGATTTCTATTATAATATGGATAAATATGGGTGCCCATATTATCTATTGCTTAACTCGTTTTTATCAATTTAAAATGTGAGTCGAGTCGAATAACTTATCCATTTTTTGATCGACTCATATTCTACTCGACTCGCTCATTTGTCACTCCTAGTTGTAAAGTACTCCCTCTTTCCTAGTTACTTGTCCAGATTTCTTTTTTTTAGTTGTCCATAATTACTTGTCAATTTGACAAATCAAGGAAGGACAAAAAAAAAAAAAAAATACCCTCCTCAATTAATTACTTTGAAAAAGGTAAAACTTTTTGAAAATTTTTAATTTTTAATTCACCCCACTTCAAAATTAATAGGGAAAAAATGAAAACTCACTATATTAATTATTATTATTTTAATAGGTATATTAATTTAAAAGTTGATAAATAATTAAGGACATAGGGAATATCATTCTCCGCTACTCCAACTAATTGTCTTGTCCACATTATTTTGTAATATCATTTTTTTTATTACTATTATTTTTCTGCTATTGCTCTTCTTCTTTTCCTTCCGTGGAAATGATATTATTTCATCAAGGAACTACATTTTATCATCTAATAGGGAAAACTTTTCCTAACAGTATTAAAATATCTATAAATTTATATAAATTATATTTGATCATATTAATAAAGGGAAATTATATAAAATAGCAAATTATTAATTCAAATTAAATATTATAACCATAATTTGATTTAATTGTAACTCGTAGCAAACTGTTGCCATTTCGCCTCTCTCCCTTAATTTCTCGCTTACCACTCTCGTTTCTCGCTGAGCAGTCTCTCCTCGCCTCTCTCACTTTATACAAACACAAATGTATAAAATGTGTTTGTGTTTGTATAAAGCGAGAAAAAATTGTATATATACATATTTTTTCGTTCCCCTCTCCCATCTCCCTGATCTCGCTCGCAACTCTCACTCGCCTCTCTCACTTTATACAAACACAAATGTATAAATTGCGTTTGTGTTTGTATAAAGTGAGAGAATATTGTATATACAAATACAAATACATATTTTCGTCCTATACACTTATGATTATACAAATACAGATCTTCCTCTGCCCAATTTTCTTTTGTTTTTCTCTCGTTCTCGTTTTATACAAACACAAATTATACAATTGATTCTTTTGTATATGTATACCGAAACAAATTATAAAGTTTGCTATGGTGCGCAATTATACAAACTATAGATATAGCATACAAATATGATTTTTATGTTTGCTATGTGTGAAAGTTGTACGGATATTTTTAAATGCTATAATTGTTAAACTAAAAGTAATTTATGAATTTTATTTACTTTTTAATATATTTTTTAAACAGATAAAATTTATTTACTTGTTAATCTTATAATATCATTGATTAATGGATAATTTTTGAACAAGAAACCTTAATGATACAAATACAATATATATATATATATATATAAATACTGATTTAGCATCAATTAAACGTAATTATCAGTCTTAATGATATCAATACATTATATGATACTGATTATCAGTTAAGGGAGATTAGTTAGGAGTATATAATGTAATTATTTAGTGGAGTATGAATGTATAGAGATATATGTTTGCAATTATTTAGCTTTTATGGAGTATTTACTTAGTTTCCCCTAAACAATATGTGTGTATATATTGCCAATATTTTACTAATTATGGTCCTACCAATATTTGTTAGTTATTGCCTAATATATGTTAGGCCCGCGAAAGACGAAGGTGGTAAGCGAAGTGAGCTACACCGGTCCTCCGGAGGGGAAGTCGAAACCCGTGTTCAAGTAAAGGAGATATTGATTCATTAATGAATTTTTATAGGCAAAATGTCGCTGACAATGTGTTGAATTGACAGGTTACCTGATGAAGAAGCTGGGAAGGTACCAGCTACCTGCGTGGTGTTAAACCAAAATGCTAAAGAGAGCGAATGGGAAATCATGAACTACCTTTCATGTAATGTAGTACACTATAAGCGCGCATAGACAACCACGTCTAGTTCATTTAATTCATATGTGTTCTTTCTAATATTTTTAATAAATAAATTGTAGACTTATTTACTAAATTAACCTCTTGACTGCAATTGTAATTATTTTACTTTTATGGGGTATTTGCTTAGTTTCTCTATGTATATATTGTCAATCTTTTACTAATTATGGTCCTACCAATATTTGTTATTTATTGCCTAATATATGTTGGGTCCGTGCGTGCACAGACAACTACGTCTAGTTCATCCAATTCATATGCATTATTTCTTATATCTTTAACTAGTTTTGAGACACGTGCAACGCACGTGAATATCAAATCATGTACTACAACTAATTTTATGACATAATGTCAATATTATTGAATAATAAAGTATAATTCCCTATGAATAGTGGATATGAACTTTTTGATGAATACTATTGAAATTGTCGAATGAATATCCAAAATCACATATAATTATTTATAATAGAAGGCTAGATATAGATAAGGTAATGTGACACCTCTCTATGGCCTCCAATTAGATTTATCTTTTTCCTTCTTTTTTTTTGACTTTTTTCTCGTTTTAAAATTAATTGTGATATGTAAAAAAATAAATGCCACTCTTAAAATCTCTTAATTACACCTCTTAAATATAGTTTCTCCTCTTTGCCCTATAGTGCAATACTTGGCTATTATTGTATTTGTTGGAGTTCCCACTTTTAATATAATATAATTAAATAACTATTGATATAAAATATAGAAGATATAAAAAACTCATAGTTTAGAAATGTAAGGAAACTCCTCCATTTATAGTTAACAAATGTAATATGAACATGCGCTTATTCTGTTTAATCATCAAAGTCTTATCCCTTCAAAAAGTCACAATCCTTTGAAAAAGTTACAACCCATCGAAAAACTCGTAACCATTCAATGTGAAAAGGTGCATGCTTTTAAAATAAAATAATATAAATAAATAAATAAATATAATATAATATAAAATATAGAATACATACTAAATTGTGTGTTTTAAGAAGAAGAAGATGAAGAACAATAGAAAACTTTAAAAATTGGAAGAAACCCTCAGCGGAAAAGTCATAACTCTTTGGACTAGTCTTACCCTTCGAAAAAGTCACCTTCCTTTAAAAAAGTCACAACCATTCGAAAAGGTAATAACTCATTGAAAAAGTCATAGCTCTTTGGAAAATTCACAATCCTTTAATGTGAAAATTAAAGGTGTCTGCTTTTGATATAATATTATATAGTATAAATAAATATAATATAATATAATATAAAATATAGAAGATATACTAAATTTTATGTTTAAATCAAGGATATTATAATAAATTAATATTTAAGATCTGTAGTTCATACTTTTAAGGTAATATAAATAAATAAATTGCGGACTTACTTACTAAATTAACCTCTTGACTAGAACTTTACTCATATTTTCTTTGAAGATCAACTACACAAAGTGCATTTTGATTGTTAGTTGAACAAAAAATAAATTAATCATCAATAAAAGATAAAGTCCCTATTCTATTCCACCTATTTAATTTTATCTGACTCTTATAGTAAAATAATTATTTTACTTATCTAATTTAGCAAATGAAGATGAATATAGTATTTGCTTTCAATATTATTTTTACACTTTGCCCCTAATTACTTATCCATTTTTTTTAGTTGTCTACTTTGACAAATCAAGAAAGGATAATTTTTTTACCTATTATACTCTCAATTAATTACTTGAAAAAAAGTAGAACTTCTTGAAAATATTAAGTTTTTTAATTCATTCACTTCATAATTAATATGGGTAAAATGGTAAACTCATTATGTTAATAATTATTTTTTTAATAGGTATATCAATTCATAAGTAGACAAGTAATTAAGGGAAAATGAAGTATTATTAAATAACTATATTATAAATAATACTAATAGTAGGCAAGTTTAAGATTTATAAAATATAATTAAATGAACACGTGTCAAAGTAAAATGAAATGGAGGGATTCAAAATTAAAATAAACCTTCTTCAATGACCTCGGGCTCTTTTAATTTAGTTGGAAATGTGATAAATAATGTTACTTTTGCTTGCGAGAATATCGCCGGTTTCCTGTAAGCTGCCCTGCATTCACACTACACTTGCAAATCAATTTCTCGCTGTACAAATATTAGAGCTCATAATTTCAAGTCGCTAAATGCCGAGGGAAACTGATACTTGTCATAGTTGTGGCAAATTAGGGCACTGGGCAACACAATGTCCCAACAACAACGATTTCGTCGGAGCTGATGGTAAGAAATTTCGACGTTCCCTGCCCTGCCGTTGCGGCGCTGGCTCTTGCAAACTTTTCACCTCTAACACCCTTAAAAACCCTGGACGCAATTTCTACCGCTGCCCCGCCAACGACGTTAGTCTCCTGCATTTCACTAACATACATACCATTTTCTCTCTTATCCATGTTTAATTAAATTGTTCCCTTTTGTGTTTCAGAAAACAAAGTGTCAGTTTTTCAAGTGGGCTGACGAGATAAATTTAGACGAATTTATCAACGTTCCGCTTTGCCGTTGCGGTGCTGACTTTTGTCGCGTGAGACCTAATGCGGATCGGATCTTCTTCATCTGTCCGATACAAAAGGTGAAACCTTTTCTTTTTACTATTCCCTCTGTCCCAATTTATGAGAGAATTTTCGTTTTTCGACAGTCAAATTGAGAATTTGTGCACGAAATTTTTAATTTTTTAACATGAAATTTATATATTTAGAAATTATGTAAAAAGTAATATAAGTCATAATAATTTAATTTAAAAATGTTTAAAAGATTTATGAAAAACTTACTATCAAATTAAAGATAGAATTATTTGAATGTCGAAATTCGAAATGTGCCACATAAAATGAGACGGAGGGAGTACATAATTTGAGAATGACTTTTTCTCCTTCACATTTCTACTTTTGAATCTGGCAAAGGACATTAACATAATAAATATACCTAAAGATATCCTTTTTGACAAATCAGATGGAAGAATAGTGGTATATACTTATAACAGAATTTGGTTACGGGATCTTAAGAAGAAGATAAGAAGGCAGATTTGAACTTGTTGCATCGTCCCTGCTTAGTCACTGATATAAATTTTGATTTTACCTACATTTTTAGAACCATTGCTTGACCACCGATTCATCCACCGACATTAATACTGTATAAAGAATATGAAAGTTTGCCTCAGTGGACAGAGCTATTGTTGGTAGGAGGTAGAGGATATCCCATAAAATTAGTTGAGATGCGGAAAACCACATTTATGAAAAGGAGATAAACAAAAAAAAAATAAAAAAATAATAAATATAAAAGCTACTTACCATTCAATGCTTCTTTAGCTGGATACAATCATTTTTTAATATAATGGGAAATCCAGGATAGCCTTTATATAGCCTTTATATGGAAGGTCAGTTTTAGAAATATAAGAGTAAAATATTATTGAATTGTGTATCTACATTATTACAGTGAGACTTTTTTTTATAGACACTACATGATAATCCCTTTTCAAGTAGGGTTTTATATAATTATTCATGTTCATGCTCATTTACCTATTCCAACCCTACCCCTCAAGCGGGTGCATACAAGTCATCTATACCAAGCTTGTTACAAATGTAATTGATACGTGATTGGTGAGGGACTTGGTGAATATATCTACAAGAACTGATCACTCAACTTCACAAATTTTGTAATAATATGTCTTGAGAGTATCTTTCTCTTATAAAATGATAGTAAATCTCAATGTGTTTAGTTCTTTCATTAAATATTGAATTTGATGTGATATGAATGGCTGCTTGATTATCACACACAAGTTCCATCTGACCAATTTCTCCAAATCTTAGTTCTCTTAGACACTATTTGATCCGAACTAGCTCACAAGTTGCTACAACTATTGTTCGATATTCTGCTTCTGCACTAGATCAAGCAACCACGTTGTGTTTCTTACTCTTCAAGGACACCAAATTACCTCATAGTAAAACACAATATGTAGATGTAGAACACTTATAAAAGAGTGATCATGCCCAATCAACACTGGTATATCCAATGCTATACTCATGCTCTCGATCCTCGATGAGTAGTCCTTTACGTGAAGCTGACTTTATATATTATATTGCAGAATACAAACAACTACATGGGGAAGTCATAAACTGACTTACAACACTCGTAAGAAAAGATATGTCAAATTTAGTCATTGTGAGATAATTCAACTTTCCAACCAGCTAGCCGCCTATACCTTCCAAGATCACTTGGTGACTCTCCCGATCCAGACAAGAGTTTAGAATTCGGATTTGTAGGATTGTCAATCTTCTCTCATAGTGCTTTGACTTTTGCATCTTCCTCACTAACCTTTGCCTTTCCATTTACCACACAAACATTGTTCATTAAGTGGTCTTGGGCTCCTTGACCCTTATAGCTCAACTCAACTGAGGAAGCCCAAACTAACTTAGGTTGAGCTTCCCATTGACGTTTCTGAAGTGATCATAGAGTTTGAACTTCCAATTCCCATAATTTTGGTAGAGTGCATTAGAAAAAATAATGCATACATTAGCTTTGTGTATTACTAATATCTTGTTGGTACAGTTTTTCAACATAGGTATTAAGGTATGTATAACTAATACATGAAAATTCATGGTATTAGTAATACAAAAGGTTTTAATGCATGTATTAACATGATTAAAGATACCATTGCCCCTCAAAATCTTTTTTACATCCTTTCCACCATATTTGTGGAGGGTATATTTGTAAACAAATATATATTTTTTTAGAATTATGCAATGCATGGCATTTTTAATCCACCAATTTAATACACCAAACCAAACACTGTATAAGAATCAATCGTAGCATAACTATTGCAAACATAATACCAGCATTACTAATACGCTCTATTCAACATTATTCTAATACACCCTACCAAACAACCCCTTAATGCTAAAATAAAGATTGCTTAAGATAGCGGTAGAATACAAATTTGAACTTATCACAAAAAAAAACTAAAAATTCTTAATAAATGAATTTAGAATCACTATTAAGTACAAAATGACATCAAATTGTAGGTAAAAATTGTAAGATAAAGGGGCAAAGGGAACATAGAGTCAAGTTGATCAATTTCACAAAGATGAGAAAAAAGAACGAAAAATTATCTTGACGCATAAGAATTTACTTAAAAAGGGTCTGGAGATTGGTAAATTCAAAAGTAAAGTAGACACTGTCTTTCTATGATCACCGGTCAGTAGCTGATATTCAGATATGAAGGGAAGAATGTTTATAGTCAAAAAACACCTGATTTTTCATGTTCGAATGGGGAGGGGAGGAATGGTAAGTTCAAATAGGTCATTCTTAATGGAAATGCCTAACTCAAAAATAACTAGGTTTTTCAATCTTGGTGAAACAAAGAGTGTGCATAAGCGTTGGCAGTTATACTTCTGTAGATTATTAGAAAATTACATGTTAAAAACCATTATGTATGGATATACATACTGCGAAACAAAGAGAAAGTAAAACAATTAATACTATTGCCTTGCAACATATTTCATCTTCGACATATTGCATCGTCAAATTCAGAGATTGGATCATTTCGAAAGAAGGTGATTGAGTTGGCTTCAAGGTAAGGAAGTAGGGAATGCATATCTGGCAGAAATGCTTTCTTCATTTGTCATACATGGTTATTAGTCTATGATCTACCACCAGTACGACTAAGAAATGCATTATACTTACTTGACTTTGGAAAATAGGTTCTGCTTATTTGTTTGGGCACTATGGCAATCCTTGAAGTTCTGTTGCTGGGATCTAGTCATTGTATCAGAATCCCGCTTTTACTTGTTTTATATCTTCTCATAGTTAATTTAAAAAGGATTGTTACATTTTAGCTCTTCAAAATTCAACTGATGTTGACCAAACTCTTTTCAGGGACATGGAGCTTGTGACTTCAAACTATGGCTAGATTCTGAGGAAGCAGTAGCACGAAGCACCAAAGTAAATGAAAGCACTAGTTCATATCTGTCGACATTGACTAGCATTGATGTCAGTCATGTATCTAGTGACTTGGTTGAGGAATGCAATGTAAGATTTGGAGTCGGTCATACGGACACATCCCCTGAAGAGATTTATAATCACCTCAACACTTTTCCTGCAACAACTGGACCAGTGAAGAGTCACACAGTAATTTTAGAGGATTTAATTGGAGAGGACGAGGTGTTGGATGAACCTTCAAGAAAGCACTGCAAAAGATTGCGATATGATGAGCTGAAATTTGGTGATACTTCTCTTCTCTCTTCAATTGGATGTGTGCAATTGCCAACAACCAAGTCAAGGAACTGTTTGGCTGAAGAAAGGCTTCATCTGTCTCTTCTGGAATCTGAGGGGGAGATTCATCCAATACAGACTAAAGTTCGCAAACAGATTCTTGTAGAGGTTTCAGGTTTGTGTAGAAACTTACTTTTCTTCTCCTGTTTTCTGATTTGTTTCCAATGGTCACTCACCTAGTAGACATGAATCCCTGACAGGTATTTATGTTTCTTTATTTTGTTCTTTTTAATCCTTTCCCTTGCAGGTTCATTTGGTTCTTCCGTAGCTCATTCTTTTGCCTCACCAATGCATTTGGTGGCAACAGTGGATTGGATGTTGAATTCTATTCATCAAAATTTAGATCTTACACTTCAGGGTTGGTGGGGAAGGCTTGTGTTCCATCCTCCTCGGTGCTTGATGGTACCCTCGGTAGAGCGTTTTACTTCCTGTAAGTTTTTTTTTCTGCAACTGCATAATATTTTATGCTCCCTCTACCCCCTACTCTCTCCACAAAATGAACCATGAACCAAAAGGGGTGACTTCATTTTTAATCTATTTGCAGATATTTTTTCTCCTGAGCCCATTTTTATCCTTCAAGATATGGGTGAAGAAGATGATGCTTCCCTAGCCACTCAGCCAAGAAATCTTTTACCAACTGAAATTAACATTTGTACAGTGCTTACTGTTGATGAAGATGTGCAGCTCATAGACTCTCTCAAAAAAAAGTATGATGGAAAAAGTTTCCATGGAGGTGGACAAAGCAACATTATGAGGTGCTCGATCTCAAAGGTGTTTTTGCAGGCTGTTGATCGTCTTTAGAAGGATCTTCTTACCCTTTTTGAGTCTATGGATATCAAAGATCACATGACCATGATCCAGGAGGCAGATGTTACTTTTGCTGCTCTGGACCACTTAGGTGTTGATCGCCAACATTTTAGTGAACGAGTGAAGGCTTTTATTTCTTCTGTATCAGCACTGGCTAAAATTGAATGCTCTATATCCAGTGATCAATGTTTTGAAACCCTTGTTAATCACTGGATTTTGGAGAAATTAAAATTGGATGAGCCTTCTCATGTTCATTTTGAGGCAATTAATGTTTCTACTCTTGCTGAGCAACACCATCTAAACCTTAAAACTGAAGCTTCTGTGGTTAGAGCCAGGCTTTCTCAAATCGAGGCTGAATTATCCCATTGTGAGGTGGAGAACTCTGCTCTGTGGTGCAGCTTGGAACATATCAGGGAAGAGAAGAAAAAATCTGAGGAGTGTCTTTCGATTGCATTCAAGGAGCTGGAGAATGCTCAAGAACTCAGGAAACAGAGAGAAGTGGAGTGAAATGTTGCAACGGCAACATATGAGACAGCAAAAGCTATGCTTTGTGAATAAATCTGGTTACTATGTGTGCTTTGTAACAATGATGATGTATAAGGGGTGCAAATCCTGTATGGTTTCAGTTTGCGAGATACCTTTGTGTCAACTTCACTACCATGATGAATTACATAAATCTAAAGTGGTCCATAGTTTCTGATAAATAACTGATTGGTGGTGATATGGTAATCAAATTTTGCATTTCGAATGCGGTTGCTTGGAACAGGATTGTAGTGGGGCCGTGGTGGTCATGACTCCATTTATGTACATTGAACTGTATGAGCTAGGGAACACAGAGGGACCATTACTCTTGAAAGTGTATATTTGGGTTTGTGTTTTGTTACGTGTTATGCAGCTTTCACCAATCCTTTATCCATAGCAGCAGATGTATTCACTTGCGCTATTGTGTATTGTGCTATGTGTAGATGTACTCTTCCGTCTTTCGACAAGAACTAGACCAATATTTGTATATACTTGGATCGACTTTCCAACTTTCATGCATTGCGTGCACTAATGTAATAGCCTCTGTAAACTGTATTTTTATTGTGTGCAGAAGAAGAGTAACTGATCATCTAAATCATGACATCTTCAGTTATCCATGTAGCCATTCGTAGGCACATGTTTGTTTCCAGAATAGAAAATGTACCAATCCATTTACTTTAGAGTTTCTTTCCTCTTTTAGTTGCTACTTGATATATATTGGGAGTTGCCATTAGTAGTGTAGACCAGAAAGGGAAAGTCGTGCTTTGCACGGCCCAATCATCATTATTTGAAAATTCGTAATATTTATTTGTGGTACATTTAAATTTTTAAATTCAATAATATTTTTTCTAATAATAATATAATATTAACGATATAACATTAGTATTCAAAATAAAAAGTAATTTATAGATAAAAAGATGGACAAATAAATAAAAAAAATTAAGTTTATAACATTGTAAATATTTAATATGTTTTTTATACTAAAAATCCATTTATGTAGATTAGGTTTCTTATAATAATCATCATTATTTGGAAATTAGTAATGTTTATTTTGTGGTACTTTTAATTTTTAAATTTAATGATACTTTTTTTTCTAATAATAATATAATATTAACAATCTAACATTAATATTCTAAATAAAAGATGTAATTTATAGATAAAAAATGGACAAATAAAGCAAAAAATTACGTTTATAATATCGTAAATATTGCTACACTTAATTAAGTAGTACTTATTTAATATTTCAAAAAATTATTAAATACCTCTATTACTTGATAAATAATTAAATTATAATGGAGCAAATAGAGACCTTTTCTTTCCAAAAATATGTTGAAGCTACTAATTCTTGCAGGGATCCCACATGAAAAAGAGATAAACTACAGAGGAGGTGCCTTTTTGTCTATTATGAAACATGTTCATACAATATAACATATAGTACAATTAGGGGAGTTTGATTACTGGTTAGAGTTATGCAGGGTTTAGTTATATAAGTATTTATTATGCAGGATTTAGTTATGTGGGTATTAGTTATGCGAGCATTAGATATGTATGCATTATTTAGTTATGTAAAGATTACATTACATGAATTATTAACTATTGAATATTGATTTTAATATAAATTAATATATATTATTTACAAATAAAATATGTAAGCAAATAGTATAATTTCTCCTTTAAAAAAAATAAAGAAAGGAATTTTCTCTATACTTAACTAGGAATTATGTGTTTTTTTTTCTCTTTGTTTTTTTAATGTTTCTTATAAAAATAAAATACTACTAGTATATTTCAAGTACATTATACTATTCTATTTTATATAATGTAAATTTCTATCAATATGATGCATGTGTTGTTTGTACATTTTTAGTATACCAATTTTATAAATGATATATTAATTCACATTCTAAATAAAAATTTAATACATGATAATTAAATATGTGGATATATTTAGTAATATCTAATGCGAATATATAATTAGCATATGCGCTATCAAAATTATACATTCATATTCATAATATTAATAAATATTTATATTTTGATTTTAAATGAAAACAAATAAAAAGTTGTTTGTATAAAATAAAAAACAAAAGTAGTTGGGAAAATAGAATAGTTATGTAAAGTTTTTAATAAAAAGGATTTAAAAATAAATTAATAAGGACAAATGTGTAATTTATCTTTCTAATAATGTATAACTAATACCCATATAACTTATTCCACATTCTATCCTGCATAATTTATACATAGTTTCCCTCATAAGTTATGTAAGCATTAATTATGTAGGATTACAAAAAACGCAATCAAACACTGTATAAAATTAATATATGAGTAACTTTTATACAATATTTATAACTTATCAATCAAACATAGTATAAGTCATGTTGACTTTTCAACCTAATAAAAAACTTTTACCAAATATAGTAAAATAAATACAATGTTTTATACATGAATAACATGCCCTCTTATACCGTAACCAACGGCCCCTTAAAGCTCTCAAGTGGAAAGCCTTAAATAACTAAAGCACTCCTTAATTCAATTTTATTCTAAAAAACAGACACGTCAACGGTATAGTGGCCGCTTAATGCCACTTATATAATAAGAGAAAATCAACACATAAACTTTGCTGATTTTTCTTATGTAACTTGGTATATTTTTTATGTCATAAAGGAAAAAGAAAATCAAAAAATCTTCTACTTCCTAATGATTTGCTATGGAAAGAAGATATGAATTTGATCCAATGTTATTATGAAATCATTAAGATACACATTAAACATGTACTATTTAGTTTCTAATTAGTGTGTTGATTGGTATTTTACTCAACTTAAAGTATTACTCCTTTTCAATTCAATTTGTTTGTTTGTACCAAAGTTTTCCTAATAGTAGACATATATGAAAAAATTAAGGAGTTATGAATAATGTTAGTATTTTTTTTTTTTTTTGCTCAAAACAGAATTAAAAAAATTGAATACCTACATTCTTTACCCGTGGAATATATTATTTAAAAAAAAAAAAAAAAAACCGGCGTGGGCGTCAGTAGTACATCACGTTTCGAGGGAATAGATAATGTGGAAAACATTGATGCATATTGGTGGGTAATTAAGCTTTGCTTTGAGAAATTAGAATAAGTCTTGCTCTTACAAGTTTATCCATCCATGGCTGCAAAGGCCTCCCTCTTCTTCTCTCCCTCGGAGTGCTTTCTCACAACTCGTCTCTGCAAACTCTTCCCCACTACTCAAAAACCCTCTTTTCCCTCTCCTTCCTCCTCTTCTATTACCTTAACCAATGTCCTCAATGCCGATGCTGTATATACCAAATTGCCTCCCCGACTACGGAATGCAAGACAGGAGCAGGAGCGAGACGCCATTTCTCTACTCAACGAGCGAATTCGCCGGGAGCATGCTAAGAGAGATCACTCCCCTCTTAGACCGGCCATGGATTCCGAGGAGGCTGATAAGTACATTCAGCTCGTGAAAGAACAGCAGCAAAGGGGCCTCCAGAAGCTCAAAAGCGACAGAGCCAGACAAGGTGCTCCACATGATGCAGCTCAACCTACTTTTAGCTACAAGGTGGACCCTTACACTCTCCGTTCCGGCGATTACGTGGTCCACAGGAAAGTTGGAATTGGACGATTCGTTGGCATCAAATTTGACGTTCCAAAGGATTCCAAGGAGCCTATTGAATACGTCTTTATTGAGTACGCTGACGGTATGGCTAAATTACCCGTTAAGCAGGCATCTCGTTTGCTCTACCGTTACAATCTGTAAGTACAACACTCCTTCTTTATTTACCACCTTGTTATAGATTTGTATGCAGTACTTGTAATTCCTTGCAAAACTACTTTTTATTACCATTGGCTTCATTGTCCCAAGCTCCTGAGCTTATTGAGCCACAACTTATTACACTGCTGGTCAATTCCCCCTTTTGGTATTTAAAATTATGCAGTAGTGGAGAAGATTTTTGCATACTCACCAATACGAATACTGCTTTGATCTCCAATACAACTTGAAGGGCCTTCTTTTCAGTTCCTAATAGAGGGCATAGCTCTGACAAAGAATCATGTGCTGTCCAATTCTCTTGTCATAAATTCCCACCAATAGACCATCCCCCCAAACAATAGGCAAATTTCCTTAATACTAAAGGAATTTTGATTTTTCAAGTATAAACTTTGCGTTGCACCTCTCGATCTAAGCAATTTCTTGAATTAACATTTTTTCCGGTTAGGATGATACTTCCTCACTAGATCACTTAAAATGCATTTTCCATTCAAGTTAGCCTCTTTTCCTTAGTCACAAGCTACCTGCTTTCCAACCCTTGTTAGTCCAGCATGCTTCTTCGTGCCAAGGAAGTAGGCATCTAGCGGTGAGATGGGGGTCTGATTCTCGTTTTGGAAGAAATAAAATTATTGATAGAGAGAAACACGCTTTGCCTTTTATTATCCTTTATCACCACCGTTGGAAAGACTCTCTTGAGTTATGAATAAAAGTGGAGCCAAGGGAAACCTGGAAATGTCATTTATTATCAATTCGTGTGCCAGAGAGATAGTCTAGATTACTATTTGATTAGTGCTTTTTTAATTATTCAGCCCTAATGAAACCAAAAGGCCACGGACTTTGAGCAAGTTAAGCGATACTAGTGCATGGGAGAGGAGAAGGATGAAGGGAAAAGTTGCAGTTCAGAAAATGGTTGTAGATCTAATGGAGCTATACCTACACAGGTTAAAACAAAAAAGGCCTCCATACCCAAAGACTCCAGCTATGGCTGAATTTGCATCTCAGTTTCCTTTTGAACCCACACCGGATCAGAAACAGGTTTTTAATTGTCTCTTCTGTATCATTTAAATTCTGACGTCCACCTGCATGCCTTCTTCCGCAAAATATCAGCCGTTGTTGGTTCATTCCATGTGTATAGTTTAGCTGCAATTGTTGTTTTTCATCCAGTTGGTTCAGCAAGACATATATGAAAATTGTAACAACACAAAAAAATTAACAGTGTTGTTGTCTTGCCACATTCTATTCAGAATAACTTATTGCTTCTCATTGTGCGGAAAGTGTAGTTATCTTGGGACATTTTAGTCAGAGTAACCTATTGCCTGAAAAGTTCAATCATTTTTACTGGTTTACCTATAATGGAAAACCTCTTTTGTTTCTTACAGTTTTGAATTCCAATGACAGGCTTTCTCAGATGTAGAAAGGGACTTGACAGAGAGCGAAAATCCAATGGACAGATTAATTTGCGGAGATGTTGGTTTTGGTAAAACTGAGGTTGCACTGCGTGCCATCTTCTGTGTAGTCTCTGCAGGGAAGCAAGCTATGGTTCTAGCGCCAACAATAGTTTTAGCTAAACAACATTTTGATGTTATCTCAGAGAGATTCTCAAGATATCCTAACATAAGAGTTGGACTTCTTAGCAGGTTTCAGGTGCATAACTTGATTTTTATCAATACATTGCTGATGCCTAAGAAGCACTTTCTACTTGAATGTCTACTCTTCATCATTTGAATAGTAGGTGGTTTTGTAAAAGAATGTGGTTGCGCCCGACCTTCGATGTTAAATATTTGCTCATAATGTTTTCTTGCAAAACCTATCTTCTCACATTTCATGATTTCTTAAGATTAGCTTTCTTGACAATAGGTCCATGGCAAGCAAAAATATCTTACGTTCATTGGAGTGCCTTATAATAAGGGATTCTGTTGATATACTTCCATGAAAGTTAAGCTGACATAGACGCATTAAATCTTATGTCCATTGAGGATTTTATGCAGTTTGAGATCGTTTCACAAATCATGCTTAATTGATTTTATTTTTTTTCTATAAGGGTAACTTGTATTCATATTAAAAAAAGACTTAGATCAAACAGGTTCTTTGCTGATTGTTATTTATTTCGAACTTACATAAATTAAAAAAAAATCACCTTGTTGAAATGGTTTAATATTATTTAATATATGTATACTCCTCTTAATTATTGTCTACCTCTTTGATTATTAAGAAGAAAAACCAAAAGAATGACCATTTAAATATGCAAGGAAGTGCACCAAACTAGAAATGATGTCTTCTTCTCTTTCTTTTTAGTATTTTCCTTCCAAAATCTGAGTGGTTATGGTTCTCAATGTGAACTTCTTAAATATGTTATTTTAGTTTTAGTTCTTTGGTGTTGACATTGTTGTTCACCTTGTCCAAGTAAACACCATATCCTTATTCAAAGTCCTAATTTTAGCTTTCTTTGCCACCAACTTTTGCTCACTCAAGACCAAGTCAGAGAAAGAGGAGTACTTGAGTATGATTAAAGACGGACGTGTGGACATTATTGTTGGGACTCATTCACTACTTGGCAATCGGGTTGAATATAATAATCTGGGTCTACTTGTGGTTGATGAGGAACAGGTATTTCCAGATATCTAAATGCCATTATATTTTGGATTTTCTTTATATAACCGTGGTATCGTGGCCAAATTGCGCGCACCTTGACTAATCCCACGAGATGCCACCTCCCACCAGCAACAAGCACCATATACCAGGTAACTCTATCCACCCAGGCTAGCACAAATGGGAAGACCTAGTGTTCCTGTCTCTGCTGGGATTTGAACTTGAGACCTCATCATTCTTAACCCAGTACATTGACCACTAGGCCACACACTTGGGTGCCATCATATTTTTTGATTATTTTCTTGTCATTTGCATCGAAAGGAAGTAATGTTTCAAATTTAGTCATGGATGAATAGGTTGGTTACTTCTGTGAGTAAGGCCTTATAACGAGGAAAAAGTATGTGTAAACTCACTCTTTCTAATTTTTTGTTTCCCTTATATAAATCAATCTCATTGATCTAAAACCTGATAATGCATTCTTCGTTTGATCTATAATAAGGCCAACTATGACTATTTTTTCTTATTATCCCGTGTTTATAAAAAGCTCAAAAGAAACTTTATCCAAAACCCAAAAATGAAAAAAGGTATATTAGCCTGAATAAAACCATGAAGATTCAAGGGAAAGGTGTATTAGCTTGTTAGATGGGGCAGGCCTAGGGTGCTATTTCTTTCTTTTGATAGGGTCCCATGATGAAGTGGAGGGTTATGGCCAAGCTGGTGTTCATTTATTCACGGTACTAAGTTTTCTCGTTATCACTTAAATGGATAGTAAACTGAATTTGTTGAAGAAGATAGTTAACCCTTAACCTTTCCCTGTTAGTGTGTGTGTGTGTGTGTGTGAGAGAGAGAGAGAGAGAGAGTGTGTTTGTGTGTGTCTCTGTGTGTGAGTGTCTGTCTTTTGGACATCCTTCATACCTATAACCGATTCATCATATTTGATCTCCCTCTGAATTACTCTTTGTCCTTTCAGAGGTTTGGCGTAAAACAGAAGGAGAGGATTGCTTCATTTAAAACTTCAGTGGATGTACTCACACTTTCAGCAACGCCTATTCCAAGAACTCTTTATTTAGCATTAACTGGATTTCGTGACGCTAGGTAATACCACCGAGTTTGTTTCAATTTATCCAAGCCCTGGATGGCTGTGATGAAGTATCCACTGTACTGTTGGGCAATCCAGCAGCTGAAATTGGGTATCATTCATTTAGCTGTGTCAATGTTGGCTAGATTTGACTAATTGTGAAGTTACCTTCAAGTCAATGTTTTGCCTGCTCAATTTTTTTGACTGTTTTGCTTTTTGGCTGCCTTCATTTTCTTTTCCACTCTAACAGTTTGATCTCAACACCGCCTCCTGAGAGAGTTCCGATAAGAACGCATCTTTCAGCTTACAGTAAGGACAAAGTAATATCAGCTATCAAGCATGAATTGGACCGTGGTGGCCGAGTTTTTTATGTCTTGCCCCGCATTAAAGGTGATGCATTCTGTTCCTTTTATGCACATTAATTGTGAGTAGCATTATGTAATTTGGTGGCCAGGCTGTAGAGGAGTTTGCTGAAGTTCATCCATTGTACTCGTTGTAGTTACATGGGTTTGTCTATTACTTGCAGGTCTTGAGGATGTTATGGAATTCTTAGAACTGGCATTTCCACATGTTGAAATAGCTATTGCTCATGGAAAGGTAATTATGGGATTTAATGAGTTGGCTTTAAGTTCTGCAATTGAAGGTCAATCAATCTATCATTTGATCAATCAACTGTGTGATACCCTGTGACTTAAGCTGTTATGGAACTCTTTAAGCTTTCTTCCATAGCTTCCGCATTTACTAAACCTTGTTCTTCATTGAAGTTCTCTTCTGGACTGTCTGATGCCTTTTGACTAAGCATACATGAATCTAGGAAACTTTATGAGGCAGAACACCATAAGAGAGGAATTGAGAATTGATTTATCATATGGGAGTAAAAATTTTCGGGTATGAAAGTCAAACGCTTATTGTTCATAGGTCTTATGTTTAGTGGTACAGTTGGAGGGTATATTTAGACCTTTTGAGATAGTCCAGGGGCATTTTTGGCCCTTTTCCGTACAACTTATTGAGATTAAACTAGTCACTGCAAATTATTTAGTATTGGAGTGAAATGGGCCTGAAGAGAGAAGAATAAATGATTCATGTATCCAACTCCAATTGACTTGGAACTGAAACAGGGTCGATTGATAGATTGATTATTCTGGTGGGACAATATGTTGAAAATTACTTTCAGTTACTGTAATAATTTTTAGCATAATAAGTTGTTAAGTTTAGGGTAAATTTGAAATTTAAATTTCTATTAGGTTGTTTTAGCTGTTGAGTTAATTTAGCTTTTTTGAATTTTTGTTGTAAAGATTTTCTACGGATTATGTTTTCAAGTTGGCTGTTCAAAGCCCTTGTAAAATTATGGAGAGACATTTTCAACCCTTTTTGTTGCACCACTTCAAAAAAACCACCACTTCCGGGATCTATGAGTTCTTCTAAAGAACTATTTTTAACCCGTTAGGGCTAGTTTTAACCCTTCAAGGCTAATTTCAACCCGTGCTTATTTTCAATGCGCCGATTATTTTCAACCAATACCAATTTTTAACCTATTTTCAACCATGACAAGCAATCATCACTTTTTCAATACCCCACAAATTTTCACCGAAGAAAATTATCAAATTTGGTCTGTGAGAATGAAATGATATTTTGAAACCTATGATTTATGAGATGTTGTAATGGAAGAAAGATCCTTACAAACACTCCTTGCAGGTCCTATCACTGTCCAGATGAAAGAACTTTCAAAAGAGTTTTCAAACAAGATAAGATTATTGAGGGTGTTTTTTAAGTACAAAACCAAAAGAAGAAAAAGAAAGAAGAAGAGGAAGATCAATATAAAAAATTGTGCAAGTTTAAAATAATCAAAAGAATTCAGCCCCAATTGCCAAACAGAAATTGAGGAGGAGCAATTTTTAAAAATTGCAGTAACTAAAGCCAAGGAGGAGTGTTGAAAATTGCTTTCAGTTACTGTAGTAATTTTTAGCATAATAAGTTGTCTAAAGTCTATTAGATTGTTTTAGTGGTTAATATTACTTAGCCTCTTTGAATTTTTGTTATGCAAATTTCTTGTAGATTATGTAATCAAGTTGGCTATTTGAATCCCTTCTATGCTTGATAAAATTATGGATAGATGTTTTTAACCCTTTTTTGTTGCACCATATTTTAAAAAAAAACCCAACACAATAATGAGAGCAAATTTCTTTAAAGAGTCATGTCACCTTGTTGCAACAGCAATGGTGGCTGATATTACATATTCTGTATCACTGGTACTAAAGTAGAGTTTAAGTTATTGGTGCATTTGTTCTTGCTATTGCTCTAAAAAGTTTATGCTTTTTTCATAGTATTAAACTTTGATAGAATACTTATGTTCATTCAGTCTTTAGACATAATCTAAGATATGAACTCATATTTACATAGTATCTACACTGCATTATTCAGTTCTAGTGGTCTCACATGCCATTTCATCTTTTTTGGCAGCAATACTCAAAACAGCTTGAGGAAACTATGGAAAGATTTGCACGGGGAGATATTAGAATTCTTATATGTACAAACATAGTAGAAAGCGGCCTTGATATTCAAAACGCAAACACAATCATCATTCAAGATGTTCAGCAATTTGGACTTGCACAATTGTATCAGGTTTTTACATTCTCTTGCCTAAACGAACAGCAAGATTTTGGTGTCATGTTGTTTTCCATCCCTATTGGTATTTTTTTCCTCCACTGTTTCAGTTACATTAAACCAGGAAGCAAATCATTTGTTTTTATCTGTTGAATTTTCTTCGGCATAAGTGATAGAAACATAGTTTATTTTGACGCAGCCTTTTGTTCAATTTTACATGAATTTGATATTCCTTGACAGCATGTGCTGTTTTCCCAGCTCTGAGTTATATAGAATCTCCCTGCTTCCTTAATATACCTGTTTAATCACACTAGACAGTTAATGGTGCTAAAGGAGAAAATTTACCTTTTGGGATAACTTAGGTAGCTGGGGTTTAGTGTAGCAAGTATTTGTTACATTCGAAAACTCCTTGTAGTCTTGGGATTACTTGAAGTTCAATAGCATATTAAGTATTATTTTCCTTGTAGTGGCATTTCTGTCAAGCTCAGATTTTTATGAGACGAGGAATTGTTACAGAGAGAACAAATGTCGTTGAACCAGCCTTTCTGTGATATTTTGTGAAGTCTTCTCTTGTTTCTTTCATGAGGAATTTCTGGGGTTTGGTTCTCTTGTGATGTTAACCATGGGAAACCACTGGCCTGCTATTGCAGCTGTGGTGATGAAGTCAATCAATTGTCTTCTACTTAGTTAATGTAGTGACTTAAAACTCCAGTAAAGAAGCATCTTTTCTATCTTTACCAGTTTCTTTTTCATTGTATTGATTACTAAAGTTGATTGGTCAAAGATTTTCAGCCCTTAATTTCTTAACTTGGCCCCTGCCGCTATTAGCTAAATGATTAACTTGTCTCTTAATAGCTTATGGTCGACACTGTAGATTTTGCAGTTAGATGTCTTTTAGCAGATTTTATGAGACTCATATCATGACCATGGGATAATCTGGACATGATGATGTGCTTCTGACAACTCCATATCTTTACTTTGCAGATTCTTAGCTATTGTTGTTATTGATTGTTATAATTTGAATTGCTGTGACTTCTATACTCTTTCTAATTCCTACTCCCTCTTTGATTATTGTAGTTGCGTGGAAGGGTCGGACGGGCGGATAAGGAAGCTCATGCACATTTATTCTATCCTGACAAATCACTTCTTTCAGACCATGCACTAGTATGCTCTTTTTCCTCTATATTTTTTTAATGACAGGATATGTAGGAGATGGTTCATATATTCTGTCTTCTTGCCTTTATTCTGGTAATGTTGTGGTATTTTCCAACAGAACAGGGGTTGTAATATATCAAGGATGAATTCCATGATATGCATGTTGTGTGAAGTTATTTGCAGAAGATTGATCTTTATTATGGCTGTAACATGGCATTCATTTGACAATTTAGGAGAGGCTTGCTGCTCTTGAAGAGTGCTGTGAACTTGGTCAGGGTTTTCAGCTTGCAGAAAGAGACATGGCTATTAGAGGATTTGGCAATATTTTTGGCGAGCAACAGACGGGGGATGTCGGCAATGTGGGCATTGATCTATTCTTTGAGATGTTGTTTGAAAGCTTGTCAAAGGTCTGTTTGCATCATCCTTTTATTCCATTAGTACTGGTTACAAAGATAAAATTCACTGGTATGTGCCTAAGATAGGATTGGTTTCTGCATGCTATCCTCCCTTAGTTTGAGATTATGATATTTGTATGCATCAATAATGTACCTTTCACCCTTCGGGGTGGCCTAGTGGTTTGGGCTTGGGACTTCCATGTTGGAGGTCTCAAGTTCGAAACCCCTTGCCAGCGAAAGCAAGGGGTTTTGCCTTTTGGGTCGAGCTTGTCGCACCGGGCTTGCCTAGTGCGGGTTACCTCTCTTATGTGGTTTGCGAGCTATTGCATAGGAGCGGGGGTTTTACCTTGTGCGCACCCAAAGGGTAGCGGCTGCGGGTTTCCTTGTCATTAAAAAAAATAAAATAATGTACCTTTCAAAATAAAAGGTAATGAGATCTGTTATCTTATGTTATTCCAGGTTGATGAGCATCGTGTAATATCAGTTCCTTACCCTGCAATGGAGGTATTTAGTGCTCTCTATATTTTCTATAAGTTGATACATTAATCGAGTACAAAATTGAAAATCCATTGTACGTCTGTGGTTGTGTCCCATTCTCCAATATCTAATCTGTGCTGCTCTTTTGAGGAACTGTCATTAATTGATTTTTAAAATGATTGGTTAGAATGTCAACTAGAGATATTCGGATCTTAAAATAGGAAAAATTTTGGGACACTATTTTGAATTAGTGAATGTTGAGTCATGTACAACCAGAATTTGCCTAACTTCTATAGTGAATTATGAGCTTTTCATAAACACACCCAATTAGGCTTTCATTATGTTTTATCGTCGAAAGATATACTAGTCTACTATGGATCAGAAAGAACTTTATCAACTCCTTAACAGACAAGAATCACAAACTAGACTTGACAATCGAGATGCATATGCACGATCATGTTTTTTCTTTGTTCTTTCGGTAATTATGTATAAGTTGCAGTTATAAAGAACATATGAACAAGTTCTCTCACTATTATTTCAAAATTAAAGGGTGTCTTCTTGAGATTAGCTATTAAATATATGAAAAGTTCTGAAAGATTAGGTACTAAAGTATTCAATTTTCAGAGTGGGGTGAAATTTTTCAAAAAAATTCATTCCATCTCAATATATATGACCTGACTTGATGTATGTCGACTGTTAGGAGTAAAGTATTTGATCAATTAGTACTTTGGGTTTTGATAAAAGAGTGTTGAAAATAATAGTTTAAACACTAGGTGATTTCTTCTAATCTTGTTAAGTCTTGATGGACAGAATTACCCGATACCTGTGCTGGTGGGGAGGTAGTAGGTACCTCTTGAAATTAGTCGAGGTACATGCAAGCTGACCCCGAACACCACGGTTATAAAAAAGAAGTATGGAAAAGTGAAGTTGTTAGTTTAAACGATGTGGCATCAAGTTTGAATTATCTAGGATAGCATCAATTAGATTATTTCATTTTGTTGGAGGAGAGGATTTTCAAGATTGTGAAAGTTGTCAACTATTTTATGTTTCTCCAAAAAAAATAATATGTCAAGTGGTTTGGTTATATGGAGAATTAATTAAAAGTGAAAAAATAGTTAGTAATCTAGAGGTTTTTTAAGTAATTGGGCAATTATACGTCTTATATGAAACGTTAAAGGTATAAATCACTACGTTATTGCATGAATTTTAAATAATTGTTAAAAGGGCACAAGAAAGAATGCAAGGAAACAACGACGAAGATAAGAAACTATACAGTAATAAATTATCAATCGGAAGACTGGAAGTCATGCAATATCTAGTTTCTTCAGTTGAGTCTCTAATTTACTGCCTTGTCATCGTCTCTTGCTTCGGAACATGTAATAAGAGTACTAGGTAGAAAAATAAAGACAAATTGCTTGGAATTGGAATGCATGATCAGGGAATTAAGCTGGGTTAGTTATCTAAATGTTGAGCATGACCTCACTGGTCCGCTAGGCATGTGACTTGTAGAAACGGCTTCGTATAGGAAACTACAGTCTGGTGGTTCTACAAATATCTTGTAAGAGTTTGTGTCTCCTGTTAAAGTTATTCTACTTTCATATCCATTATGAAAGATATAGCTTATAGTTTATCTGCTGAACTAATTCCATTGGCAATTGCAAATACCATTGTGAAAGATATAGCTTATAGTTTATCTGCTGAACTAATTCCATTGGCAATTGCAAATAATGGGTATAACCTTTCAAAATTCTTTCACTTCCTCTTCAGCTTGATATCAATATAAACCCTCATCTTCCTTCTGAGTACATAAACCATTTGGAGAACCCCATGCAAATCATCAATTGCGCTGAAAAAGCAGCTGAAAAGGACATTTTCAACTTGATGCAATTTACGGAAAATCTGAGGCGTCAGTATGGCAAAGAACCTTACTCGATGGAAATCCTATTGAAAAAGCTTTATGTCAGAAGAATGGCAGCAGATTTAGGAATTAGCAGCATTTATGCTTCAGGAAAGATGGTTGGCATGAAAACAAACATGTCAAAAAAGGTTTTCAAGTTGATAACTGATTCAGCAACTTCAGATATTCATCAGAATTCTCTGATATTTGAAGATGGCCAAATAAAGGTGTGGAATTGTTGATTTTACTATCTTCTCTATACCTATACTAATGCACTAAGGTTGCATAATCTTCATTTGAAAGAAATGGAAAAAATAATGTGCAAGGCATGTTTTCCATATTTAAGTGGCTGTGTAATGATGTGTCTTATTTCAGGCTGAACTGCTCTTGGAGCTACCTAAAGAACAGTTGCTGAATTGGATCTTCCAATGCCTTGCAGAATTATATTCCTCATTGCCGACCTTGATAAAATATTAGTCCTTTCAATGAACTGTGATTCTTACATCTAGTAGGCAGCCGCCCCATGGCCATTGCCCATCGCTATAATAGGGTCCTGGGGGGTGGTTTAATTAAGAGTGTTAGAAGCTTGTCTGTCATCAGCGGCTGTCCCCACATGTACAGTATGAAAACTTGAGATAGATCTGTATCATATATTCAAGCAGATTGTGTTAACCAACTGGCACTTTCCATTCCTCGCGGGCAGTCAATCTATATCAGAAGTAAAAGCCACGATGAGTGCATTGCCTTCTGAGATGAGGTACTTAACTTTTGAATTCAATGAGGTTTATCTTTGGTCTGTTCATTTTCTATTTTTACATTGTCTCCTAATCGTCAGAGACCTGGTTTGCTTTTCACTGTGCAGGATTAACAGAGTTGTTTAAATATAGGATATAGGATATATTGATGGACTATAAAAAATTAGGATCCTGAATAGGGGAAGAACACGGATCATATATTGTCTTTCACGTTCCCTGGGGCTGGACCCATGCCTCCTTTCTCTTTATGTTAGGTGCACTCTTCGTGACATTTTCTTTCTTCTGAATTATGGCGCTTCAAGGAATTGTGTTACATATTTATTTATTCAAAAAATTTGGGACAAATGTGATTATAAATTTAAGAGCTAATTTCAAATATATACAATAAAGTAATTTGTTTACAACAAATATAGTCATATTTTATTTACTTAAGAACTAGCCAAAAATGATAAAAAGTATACACTGTCTATCCGATATAGCTTACTAAAAGTCATAGAAAGTTACATATACATGTGGTATTCACAGATTATACATTATGATATACTCAAAAAGCTAGATATGCCCTAACTATATATGAAATATATACATGAAGTGTACACTAACTATTCAATCTTGATCATCTCAAAGTCAAGCAGTTTCAAAAAATTAAATATGATATGTCTCGATATTTCGAGTATTTTAATATATAATTTACTTGAATTGATTTACGTTTTTTGTGATACGTTGAATTTACAAAAGAAAAAACGATGGAAGAGATGAAGAATGAATAGCAACAAAAGAAGAAGATGATGAAGAACAACCAAGAAACATAGGAAGAAGAATAAGGAATGAATTAGCAACAAAAGAAGATCAGAAGTCGACGGCCATTTTTAGGAAATTAGAATAGCCTAATGGCCATATTAAGTAATTAGTAAAAATTGGGTTTAAAAAGTGGTAAATAAAGTTTATGGGCTGATATTTTGCATAATTTATCCTAAATTTTATTGGTGCTTCTTATTAGCTAAAAATCACAGATAGAAATAAAGAAATTTAATGAGCTGAATGATTCATTTGAGACCAAAAAAGAAATACATTAGTTATGGACAATACAAAAAAAAAATTGTCAATTACTGACATTGATTCCAGGGTCTGGTCTAGTCCACAGAATGTCAACCGAAATGAATCCTACCTTACTGCAAAACTATAGTAAGATCACTAAGAAGTTTCAACAAAAGAAAATATTTCCATACTCATTTCAAGCATATTACACTTGATACTTACTACTTTCATGTATTGAGAAACAAAACAACTCTACCAAATATTTAATAGATAATAAAATATCTACTTCGAGTATTTGCAACATTCTCGAATTTAAAGGACCGTCTGAATTCTTTATAAGATTTCTCTCTTCTCTAAGCTTTGGTAGAATATAAGAGCCAATGTCCAAAAAAATGACAAAATGCTTAATTAAGACTATGCAAAAATCTATTGTCATCAAAATTAATTTACACAAAATGCTATGATTTTATCCAATCGCTCGGCTTGTTGCTTGAGGTGCACAAAAAGGTGTGGTTGTCTGCAGAAGACGACAAGGTACAATCAGCGAGCAGCTCAATAAACCTATTTTCTATTTCTCCCTAATGAGAAGGATAAGTAATTTTACCACCAAATAAAATGGTATCACATATTTAAAATCACAAGTTTCAAAAGTCTTTAATTTTTTTTTTACATTTTTCTGCTCAATCAAACTATGTTATATTAGATTAAAAAACACAAGTATTTCTTGCACTTCTTATCGTTCTTTGCCAAACCACTTGGTTAGCTGTCAGCTATACAGTATTGATAAAATGTTAGTTTCTTCATAAGTCACAAAGATGAAACTACAGCTTTCACTGCTTCATTTGTTGGTCCTGATAGATAAGGATTTACTTTAATTGAATGAAGTAATGTTATCTCTTCATTAAATATATTTACCTGTAAGTTAGTGAAGGAGCGAGTAGCCTCTCCCTAATAAAGGGTGATGCAGCCGATAAGTACATTTACCCTGAAGCAATCATTAATCTAAAAGTGAAGAAGATGAAATGACGTGTCCAATTATAACCTTAAGTGATCCTCAGATTGATCACCGTATCTGGTCTTGTAGACAGCAATCTACATTTGGAGAAAAAGTTGAGACTCTGAGCCTTAAGAAATGCAATAGTTCGGATCGAATGAACAAAAAACACAGATTGTTGTAGACCTCACTGACATTGTTGTTTCTGTTGGTTGTAGACCAAAACGTCTCAAGAAGAAAGACCAAAAATTCTAATTTATGTCTTATCAATAAGGTACTTACAATTTATGGGAAGAGAACAGTACAATCCATGAGTCCGGAGCCTAAAGGGCAAAAAAAAATTGTCAAAAATTTCAAAAGGGCACATCATTTTTTATTCTAGCCAAAAGGGACGCAGCGATATTCCTATGACAAAATGACGAAATAGCAGCGATTTCGTCTAAATTTTTTTTATTTTTTTTAATTGATTTTGTAAAAAAAAATAAAAAAATTTAATTAAAAATC
Source organism: Solanum verrucosum (assembly GCF_900185275.1). Taxonomy (NCBI): domain Eukaryota; kingdom Viridiplantae; phylum Streptophyta; class Magnoliopsida; order Solanales; family Solanaceae; genus Solanum; species Solanum verrucosum. The sequence goes on from NW_026020569.1 coordinate 4,099,054, forward strand.
GCTGCTTTTTCTTTAAAAAAACTAAAATGGCACATTAAAAAAAAATTAACCAAAAGGGCTTCTGACAAAACAAAAATAAAAATCGCTGCATATTTTCTCAAAAAAAAAAAACTTTTTTTCTTCAAAATCGCTGCTATAGCAGCGAATTTGGTTAAGAATTTAAAAAAAAAAGTTTTTTTTTTAATTTAATATTCTTTTATTATTATTTATGATATATAATTCAATTTTCCTCATGCTTCAACAATTTTATTGAGTATACTGTCGTCTTGTTTATCATTTTTATATTATTAATAAGTAATAATAGGCACGAAAATAATAGCACTTGGCATGAAAAACGCTGCCCCTGCAGCGATGTGTAAGAAAAAAAAAAATTCTGACTTAAAATTGCTGCCACAACAAATTTTTTTTCTTTTTTTTTTACAATGGCAGCGATTTTTAATTAAAAAAAATAAATAAAAATTTAGACGAAATCGCTGCTATTTCGTCATTTTGTCAGAGAAAAATCGCTGCTGACACATCAATTTTGCCCTTTCGGCTAGAATAAAAAGTGATGTGCCCTTTTGGATTTTTTGACAAATTTTTTTGCCCTTTAGGCTCCGGACTCCTAAAAAAGGACGGAGGAGAAGCAACATGCAACAAAACCAACAGACAGAAAAATTAGAACAGGTCAACACCCCTAAATTCCAGTCTGAAGAAGCGTTTCTCATGAAAACCTAATCGATTTTGCTGCCTGCAAGACCAGAGATTGAGGAACTCGAAAAAGATCGAACAGAATTCTGGAAACACCTTCAAATTGATTGAGAAATTCTAGTAGTAATATTAACAAATCAAAAGCCAATGGGAAAGAACAACGTGAACTGAAAGTATGCAAAACAAAAGGCGAGATAGATGAGTATATTTAGGCAAGTAGAAAAGGCACCAATGTTTATGTAGTAGTTGAAAGATAACCAATTCTCATTTAGAATAAGTTTAAAAGGCCTTTTTTTAGCCTTTTGCTCTACATCTCCTTAATCAAACCCTATTTACAAATGAATGAAGCTCTAGGACATTGGTTGGACTTCTGAGTTGCAAAAAAATTGATTACTACGACAAATTCCTGGGATTTAAAACTACCTTGCATGGAAGGCAATCAACAAGAATGGAGGCCAAGAGATTTTTGACTCACCATGCAAGCTTAATAGAGAGATTAAAAACATTTTTTACAACTGTATAACCACCACTGTCCATTCCCATTTCAATAACCTATCTAATCCACTTCCTAATCTTCAGAAGAATTAGAAAGAATAGAATAACCAAACTAGACAACTCCAGAAGAACAACTCCTCTTTCAGGCTTTCAGCCACTGCTGGAAGTATGATTGCATCTTGCCACGATTAACAGCATTTCCAACATTCACAGTAGGAATTATCTTTTCTGGCCTCAGAAACTGCAAAACCAAATATTTTCATAATTGGGATAGAGCAATATTTTGTAAAATTTCAAAGGGAACTAGCTCCAGAAGACTGAAACATCCACTTGGTATTTCTAACAGTTGGCAAAGATGACATTAACTAAATATTCAAGAAGCAAAAAGAATTGTACAAAAACATCTTAACCTGCACAAATTCCTGCAGCTCTATGAAATTAGAATGCTCACTATATGGAACACCTGCAGGAAATTAATGCAGTAGAAGGGTTGATTCAATGCCTCAGCCAACTAGGAACCACAAAAAGCAGTCGTAACATTAAGTAAATAATACAAATTATAAATAAAAATATGTAGAATTTAAACCTCCCAAGAAGCACCTATTTATCTCACCATAAATAGTGATGTTGCCCTTAGAAGTGGGTTTTATTAAGTTTAGATTCTCCCCAATGGTCTCTGAGTAAGTCCAACCTGTATAAATGTAATGGTAATTGGTAAGGAACTTTTGCATGAAATAAGGGACAAAAACCCACTAAAATAGATGGGTCACAAGCTATAAGTAACAAATATGAGTCACCTGTTGGTCGGAATGACAACATGCTAGTGTACTGTCCGTCTTGTGATGCCAAATAACGCTGCAGAATCTTGGGAAACATCAACAGAAGAAGTTATAGAAAAGGAAAACCCATCAATCATCTAAAGAAGGTGCTCATGCAGACCTCAAATCTCAAGGATGATATAGGCAATATGTGCAAAGGTGTATCTTTTCCATTTGTTGACAGATTTTCAGAAATTCCAACCCAACCAAAAGATCGAAGAATGCGCCTCCTGGAGGCATTTGCATATATTTTTACCTATGAAATAGTTATTATAAACCCGGTCAGCTAATATTTTGTATAGAAGTTCACTTTATTATGCAAATAGACAGCATAAAGTTCAGCTTTATTGAGCACATTGTAGGCAAACTTGTAACAAATTGTTGCCTTGTCCCAGAAAGACAAATGAAATTTCAATAGTTTGGTGCCATATGGCATGCTATTCATCCAGAAGGAATTTAGAAACCTAAGTTATAGTAGCAAAGCAGTTTCATCTTCTGCAAAATGGTCAATGTATTTTTTTTTCTAGCAACTCATTAGCTCTTAAGCCTTTGATGCCTTCGTAGAGTTGCTAGATATTCATCAAGTCATAATATGGATTAAAAACATAAAGATATCAAGAAATTCTCAGAATCTAAGATACCCCCAGTGCCTTGGAAATTGCAGAATACACATGTTCTTTTCCAATGCTGTATGCACCAACAACCACGATGGTTTTTGGATGATTATTCAAATATCTTCTCGTGACACCTACAACAAATTCCAAAACATCTTCTTTTGAAGGAAACCTGAAATAGATATCTCCAAGAAATTAACATCTAGCACAACTGTTAACAACATGCATCCACGACATAGAACAAAGAGAATTGCACCTGTACTTTGGATTGCAATATGTTGTGTCAAGGTAAAGTATATTAATACGTTGGCTTGCAAGAACTGGATATGCTTGCATCAGCTTTGAAGCCCTAAAGTCTCCAGTGTGCAAGTAACATTGTCCATTTGGGAGACGGAAGTGAATGAGAGCAGCACCAGGACAGTGATTAGCATCAAGCATAGTAATTTTGATTCCATTAAGGCTGTACTCAGTACCTAATTCCAGAGGACAGATAAAACTGCAAAAGAATCAGCAGAACCTAACTGCCCTGTACAATTGTTTGAGGTGGGAAGGAGTAAAATAACCCAAAAGAAATTTTTCTTGCTAATACACTTGACAAGGGGAAAAAGAGTCCTTACGATGGACTAACATAAAGACAGATTCTAAGCAAGCGAGCAGTGAGGTTGGTACAGTAGATAGGTCCATGTGACCATCCTTTGGTCAAGCCAATATAATGATCAGCATGGAAGTGACTAAGGAAATAGGCAGAGCAGCCTTTGACTGAACCATAGCAGAATGCATCAACAGTGAAGGGCGTTCCTGCATGAATGAAGGACTAGTAAAAAGTTGAATAAAAGATGATTGAAGTAGTTGATATATGAGAAAATAATGAAAACCAGGACATAGGTTAATATCAGTCAAACAAAAAACATACAGAGCTTAGAAACTGAAACAACAAGGCATGTGCTTGGAGTTTTAGGCTAAATTCATCCCTTAATTATGGCCTAAATATAAGATACATTCTTGTATTATCTCATTGCACAAAAAATATCCTTGTACAATTTAGAAAGTTGCAAGTTTCCTCCTTCCATCCATTTCTGTCAAAAATCTCACGGCACAAAAACAAATATGTCAAGCACGTGGCTTTACCCTTAAATAAGGCTTCAAAATCTTGCAGTTTCTTTTGATGGGAACATCAAAGAATACCAAATTCACCCCAACACCAAAGAATATTAAGTTTTATTAGTCCAGGTTTATGGCACCACTCCCAGAAAGTATAAAAAAGTTAATCAATACTTCATCTTTCTCTTAACTTTAATAGGAAATTATATATATAGAGAGAGAGTTGAATTCAGAATTTAGAGTCAATATAATATTTAAATTTTTATGATACCAATGCAAATGAGAATGGTGCCTCTCAAGGATACCAATCTTTAGAAGAAGGCAAAAATAATCCTACTTTAGTTTTGTTTTAATCTATCTAGCATCCAAATTCTTCTTAATGTATTGTTAAATGAATGCAACATTGGATCTATTCAAACCCAAAATCAGAAAAGAAAATAAGAAAATTGGCAAATCTTCTCTGACATTTCATCAAACACGTAATGGACATCTTAACACTGACTTAGAAAATCTTGGTTATATCTAATTGTTCTTAGGAAACTATAATTTCTTTCAGAATAATGACAAAAATGGCGAAAACATTTAACAATTAAAGCACTATAAGAACAAGAAAGAAGAGAAATTTTCAAAATGACAGCATCTAAATGAAAATTTCGTCAAAAAAGCTTTAGGTTATTTTAGAACTAAAAAGCTAAGTTTTTGAAGCCTCCTACTTGCTGGATCCTGGAGGTGGAAGACAATCAGGACTAGGGTGGGAAAAGTCACACATCTGGCACGTTCTTTTTGGTTGGTGTCGTTAGTTAAGAAGAATGAGTAGAAGTAGAAAATGAAAAATATAGAGTATGGTGGTGGAACTTGGAATCCTCTTATAGAAGGGGCAAAGGCGCTGTTGGTTTTTGCGGGAAGCAAGAGAAGTAGCTGTGGAAGGTCGCAGATCAAGGTTAGGATTCTCAAGCCCCCACAACTGGAATAGATTCTTCTGTGTCAGTCTCCTCCTCTTCTTGTCAGCGCCTCCCTTACAGCCGTCAACACTATCGGGTTGGGGTAAACAGTCGTCGAAATAAGAATCCGTCTCTTTCAGCTTCTCCATTTTCGATCGAAAAATCTCTTCTACTCAAATGGAGTTTTTCTTCTCATTTCTTTCTGATTCCAACGTGGACCTTTCTAGTCCTTTCCTTTAAAAGAAGGGCTCGAAAATACATCACTTTGGGCGGGCAAGTTAAAAATTCAAATTTCAAGACAACTTTGTTGAGTTTCATGATTTGTTTCTAGAATTTCACTTGCATCATTTCAACCTCAACGAGTATTTTCAAAAGCTCCACGGTAGTTCCAAATGCACAAAAAAATCATTGGTAACTTCATGAATAATTGGGTAATTTCACAAATGATATCTAATTTCGGGGATAAATGTTGCTAGAGTTTAAACTGCACATTTCAACTCTATGAATTTCACTAGCAAAAGCTTCAAACCCAAGCAAGTAGTACTACAATTTCTTACAGATAACATTAAAAATTTAGAGCTCGTTTGGATTGGCTTAAAAATTGATCAAATCTACAAGTCATTTTTAGCTTTTGAAAGTATTTGACAAAGTTAAAAATAACTTTAAAAAGTCGGTCATTTTCAATTTTATTTTAAGTTATTTTTATATTTGTCAAATACTTAAAAATATATGTGACCAATTTTTAAGTCAATCAAAACACTCTCTTAGAATGACAATGCGAATATTTGCACAAATTGGGAAAAGACATAAATTCCCCCTTAACTTGTATCGAAAAGTCAGTTACACGCTTAAACTGTCATGATGACCTATTACACACTTATACTATTTAAAAGTGAATTTATTTATCCCTTAAAATTGACCTGGCAAAATTGAAAAAAATAAAATAAATTATGAGCGTTAGATAATTATTAAAATTTTAAAAAAAACACATAATTTTCCTTATACCCCACCCCTCACATGTCTTCTTCTTCATACCCCACCCTTCTCAATCTTCTTCACACCCAAATAAGCTTCAAATGCATCAGTGACAAGAAGCAATCTAATAACGAGTTATTCAAAAACGCATCTTTTTTATCCATAAACCTCCCAGCAAGAAATCAAAACAGTACCAGGTGTGGATTTTTATTTGTCTTTTTCACATCATCAATGAGGTAAAAATTTTGGGGTTTCTCAGTCGCCGAAGCTATGGCGAGTTTTTTTGAGTAAACAAGATGAATGATCAATTGAAAAGGGGAAGAAAATTATTTTTCTATTATCCCTATCTTTTAAGAAACCTACATGACGAATATAGAAAAGGAAAAAATAATCTGCCCAAATATGAAAAATATTTGCAATTTGAAGCTCGATTTTCATGGTCAATCAATGGAAGAAACTGTAACAATTTTCTTGTGGTTCATTTTGGAATGGAAGAAATTCTTCCACTCCACGAATCAGCTTCGAATTTTGGAAAGTTTTCTTGACGGCCGTTGTAGAAAGCTTCTTCTTTGCAATATGAAGATATAATTATTAGAGAATTTTACTAATTAATTGGTGTAAAATATAGTTAACAAAAGAAAAACAAAAAAAAAAATAAAAAAATTATAATTTTTGACATGGCGTTGACGTATCGCTAATGTGGCAACGAGCGTAATACATCACATATTATAAAAGTGGTGTTACACGTCCTAGAATGATATTAAATTCACTTTTAAGTAGTAAAGTGTATAATATGTCGTCATGATAGTTTAAGCATGTAACTGACTTTTCATGATAAATTCAAAAGGGATTTTATGTATTTTCCCGCACAAATTGGATGATTTAAGACCCCATTTGAATTTTGACTAGTGAGAAATTACATCATGAGATGTGTTTGTTAATAAGAAAATAATTGTATATCAATTTTTTTTTAACTTACCTAAACATGAGATTTGTTTAATGATTATAACAATAAACAAATGACTCCTAATAACTTCAATATAGGAGAAAAAAATGTTTTATTATTCATTCACTAGTAATATTATGTTAAAAATAATGCTAAATAAAATGCATAAAAATGATTCACAAGTATTAAATGTTCTGATACTCAAAGTTACTAGCTTTAACAACGTAGGTATTAAAAAATAAACTTTTTTGGTAGCTTGCCAATTAAATACATCAGAGTTAGGATAAATATAGTTATTTACTATTTATTCCTCGCAAGTTAATTCGTTATAATTTTATTATCTAGTCAATTCAGTATATGTTACTGTAAACCACATGTACAAATTCAATTGTATCATTTTAAGTTAGTAGTTGCCTATCTGTGTGATTGGTGCTTCGGCTTCGTAACTGCATGCTAAAATTTTGGACTTCATTTAATTAAGAATGTTTCTGTTCAGGACCTTTTGGGACATGTTATAAATAAATTCTAAATGCAAGACTTTTGAGCTTTAGGGGTAGAGAAAAGTTCACAATACAAGATTCCTTGTTTTCTTTCAGATTTGATTCAATACGTAAGTTCTAATCAATCGTTACAAATAATATTTTTTTATTATAATCTTTGATGTTCTTGTATTCTATTATATGAAGTGATTTTCTTATAGAATCTTGACAGACACTATATATGGATGGTTAACTTTGGATTTTAATTTTTTGTTTTCATGTTTGAATACATTTATGAAGTTCTAATTATATTGAGAATCTATTCACTATTTCTTTAATCGAAAGAGAAAAATTTTAGAGCAAAAATTTTCATTAGCTTGTTTGGTTTAAATCTCGATTTGTTTTAAGTACTCGAAAAAGGTTGTTGAAATTACTGATTGAACCAATAAGAAAAATATTTGGAAGACGTTCATGAGACTAAACGCTAACCATGTTTTTGCATATATATGTCTGCTGCCTATGATTAGTTTATTTTATAAAGTTTAGATTCAATCGAAAGAAGTATCTAGACTTTAGAGGAATACTCCAATGGACTATTGAATTCGTGAACAATAGGACTTTAGATGTGACTATAAAAAAGAACCATATCTCAATAATAGTCTTGCTCTTGTCTTGTCTACTACCCTATTATCATATTGCTAATATTTGTATTTGTCAATGATTTGTTTACCGTTTATTCCTGACTAGTTAATTTGTTATAATTTCATTATTTGAACAATTCAATTGACGTGTCCTTAAATTACATGTATAGATTTAATTGTATCGTTTTAAGGGTAAAAAGATGAAGTAGGCATTTGACTGTAAAAATCAAATATTGTTCATTTTTATTTGAAGTTGTAGTTTGAGTTGTGTTTGGTCGTACTTTTACAAAGAATTTAGAATTTGAATGTACTTTTAAAAAAATAAATGATTTATACCTCAAATTTCTAAAACCAGCAAATCATCCAACCTGACTTGAAACATACAACTAAATTTGAAAGAGATATTCAATAAGTTAGATTTCATATCTTAAAAACCTGACTCGAAAGATAAAAGACAATTTAACTAACTTTTAAAAATAATATTTCACAATAGATAGTGATATAATGTCATAGATATACGAGCAACTACATGCTATTACAGTTTATAAATCTCCACTGCACATATGTCCCATGCATTAATTGTACAAACATAATCCTATCAACATAAATAAATATTTCATCAACTTTTGCTATGAATGATACAACAAGATCGAGAATAAGTCAAATTAAAAATTAATAAACTCACTTATTTACTATATATATATATATATATGAAATTTAGGGATGATAAATACAATAATAATAAATAGAAAACAAGTGTAAAATTGTAGAAATCTTATTTTTAGTTTGTAAAGAGAAATAATATGTAGAAATTGAAAGATAATTTATTTTGACTTATTAACAGTTTGAATTCTAGCTAAACAAAAAATATATGAAGTTGTTTTTATAAAAACTAAAATAAATGGGGCAAATTTGAAAATAAATAATTGTCAAAAAAGTGAGAATAAGTTTGAGTTGTTTTTCAAATTTCAAATACAATGTGCCATTGTATTTGAATTTTTGATGGTAAAACATTAAATTAAAATAAAGTAATTTTTTTCTTGAGAAAAGTCAAACAGAGCCTAATATATTCAATGGAAAAGGGTCATAACTATTTCTACCCTATGGAAAAAGACTCATAAATATCTTCCTTCCACCTTTGAGATCTAAAAATACCTTAAGGGTTGTTTTGGATTCAAACATACCTCTCGAACTAACTAATACATTGAGGTCAGATTCAAGTCTTTTAAAAGCGAGATGACACTTGTCCCTTCGGGGACATCCGATAAAAAAAGCGAGATGACACTTTTTAATTAGTCTTACATTTTATTTCAAAATAATAAAAACTCACCCAAATTTTAAAACCTGAACCCATGCTAATCCATTTTCAACCCCCCACAATACATTTATTTCCTCCCAAATCATCGATCTAGGTTCTACCTCATGTGACTCATCCTTATGTTTTCCTCCTCAGATCATTTCCTTGCTTTTGTTTCTCAAAACAACATTCAATCCATAAACTTAGTTTGAATCATTGGTAGAAGATTAAGTGTCGAGGTTGAATAATGTGTTGAGAAACGAAAACAAGAAAGTGAAAAGGAAGAAGGAAGTTACTTTGAAAGTAGAAGATTGATTCACACGAGGTAAAGAACGTAGATCGATGATTTTTGAGGAAGAAAAAAAATATATCCTTTAATTTTTTAGGTTGAAAACGGATCATTGAGATTCAAGGGTTTCAATTTTAAAACTTGGGTGGATTTTAATTATTTTGAATTAAAATGTGAGACTAATTAGAGAGTGCCACATGATTTTTTGAAGAGTTATTTGTTAGTTTGAGGGGTATGTTTGAACCCAAAAACATACTTTAAACACCCTGTTTGGATGGTTGTTACCCATTGCATTGTATTTTTAGTTTAAATACAATGTTTGTTTTGATTGTTACTTAAATTCTATTGTATCGTTTAAATTCATAGTTAGGTAACGATGAAAATAACCATTTCGTGTGATCGCATCGTTACCATGATATTTTCTTCTCTATTTATCTTTACTTATTATTTAATAACTATATTTTATCATTTTCCTTACCTTTTCATAATAGCTCTACTCTATAACTTACAAATTTTTGTAGGTTTATTATTTAAATTATGAATGTGTAACATTATATAATGACAGAAAATAATACTATCTATCATTAGGATATATTATGAAATAATATATAATAACCATCCAAATAAAGCGTAAAAGTATTTTTTAATCCAAAAGTGAAAAGAGGATTTTTATAAGGAAAAACTACCTATATAGACATACTTTCATACCATAAATACATATATTTCCACTAGTTTAAAAATATTACTTATAATACCATTTTTTAATAAATATACCGTATCTTTTAGAAAATATAACCAGATACACAATTTCATTAAAAGTGGTACTTAATAATTATCCTAACATTATACTTCCTTAATTATTGGGACTTTTTACAATTCAAATCAATTTCTCTCTTTCCAACACCATTGTTTCCCTCCCCAGTCACACGTCTCCTTTGTATCTCTACCCACACCTACACGTTATTATCCTTCATCTTCCATTACCCCTTCTTTACAACCTACTCAATGCATATTTTGGATGTAAGAATTTCATACCCAACTCTACATAAGCAACATTATATATAGAGGTAAAGTAATTATTATTTTTTCGGTTGATGTATTTTTGTTTGACACCATTTTAATGTATCTAATTCACAGATGTAGTAGTTTCAAAGTTCAAATTTAGGATTTTTTTCATTGGTTGAATTTGTTAGTTCTTCATACTATTTTAATGGTCGCTCATTTTTAATTGTATGTTTTCATTAACAGTGTTGCAATGGTTGCAGGTTCTGACTATTCATCTTCCAACATTCGAGCGGTGAGTAGAACTAAGTTTAGGAACGATCCAATTAAAATGGTTGAAAAATGCCAAGAATCAATTAATCGTTCAGATAACTCTTTCTTTCGAACGCCATGCCTTCATGTAATTAATGTCTACTCAATTCGGGTTTCACATCTTCTTGGATGTCCTTTGGTGTGTGCTTTCTTTGATGATTCACATATTTTGGAGCAACTATTCCAGATATCAAACCAACTGTTGCTTGACGCTGTGAGCACACTTTATCCTTTAACGGACTTGTATGCTCTCTATTGAAACATCTAACTTGAAATAAAGTTGTCTTATTCAAACATGAGGATTTGAATATCCGTTGGCACTCCTCAGACATACATCTCAAAAAGTAGTTGCACACAAAAGGCACTCAGTTATAATCGTTGAGGCTAACAGATACATGTTTAATTGTATAAGATACAACTTAATGAACTTAACAATAAACTAAATTATATATAAATATACACTTCATTTTCCGAGATACACTTCATTTGTCCGAGATACGCAGTATAAATCATGAAAAAAATTGCATGTATCTATACTACTTTATTATCTAAGACACATGTGCAACACGATATTAATGCTACAAAAACCTTTATTACTCTTCAACAATAGATCTTTTTACTTTAACAATGATGTCTACATTATCTCTCCGAGATACACTTCATTTGTTCGAGATACACACTATAAAATATACATGTTACAGAAACATTTATTACTTTTCAATATTTTTTTCAAGATACATTTTATTTGATCGAGATACACTAACATATGACACATTTCTATAAACTAAATTATATATAAAGATACACTTCATTTGTCCGAAATACTCACTATAAATCATGCAATTTTTTGCATGTATCTATACTACTTTATTATCTAAGACACATGTGCAACACAATATTAATGCTACAAAAACCTTTATTACTCTTCAATGATCTTTTTACTTTAACAATGATGTCTACATTATCTTTTCGAGATACACTTCATTTGTCCGAGATACACACTATAAAATATACATGTTACAAAAACATTTATTACTTTTCAATATTTTTTTCAAGGTACATTTTATTTGATCGAGATACACTAACCTATGACACATTTCTTCATGCTTCTACAATACACAAATAACATACATATCATGTATCCAACAAAATAACAAATATGACTAACATCTTCTTGTCTGATCTTAAAACCTTGAATTGAAATCAATTGTCTATAGCATATTTTTGCGTTACAGCCACGATAGTACTCTTGTCCTTATACAACTGCTTGATTTTAACTACTTTGTGGCTACGATCACAAATAACATGATCTGAATTACTATCCAAAACGCACAACGCATTTACACTACGATTATCTGCAAGAGCTACTACAGATATAGTCCCAACGTCACCTCCAACTTCAACCGTGGATGTATCTTGGTCAAAAGATATTTCACCATTGTTGTTGCATCCAAAATTTTGCTCTTCCATTGTTATGCATAATGGATACAAACCACAATTGGATTGATGTATTTTCAGTTCCATAAAAACCTCATACCCATCTCATTTCGAATGTCCATTGGAGTTACATTGCCTTCCAGTAGCTTATCTCCATTCTTTTGCGTGAACAATCGATCCTCAGTTGTGTTGAAATACCATCGACTAGATCATTGTAGGTTGCATACTCTCTCAATAGTATTTCATCAATTCTATAATTTGCGTAATCGCTTTCAGAGATCCACGAACTCGAATGTCGTAACAATATGGTTATATTCGCCATTCAGACAAAATAACTTTGAAAATTCAGTATTCAAGGGAATGAAACGAAGAAGAGACGAAAAAGTTTAAAAAGCCATATCTGTTAATCTATGCGATTTAGTCCTTTTTCAGAAAGCTATAACAGTTTGATATCAATTAATCCACCTAATTCATGGTTTGTTACATCCCATATTTTAATCCTTTAATTGTGGAATTAAGTTACAACATTCAATTCAAATTTAATTAAATAATGTATCTCTTCCCTTTATTTATGGTAGATACATGTATCTAACCACTTTTGATTCATATATTCGACTGAAAAAAAGTGATATATCAAGTAATTTAAAAATCTACCGAAATTCTAAGTAATTATAGTATAAAGTAGTGAGATTTATGTAATTTGCTCTTTTCCGTAGATTAGTGATATTTACGAGCCAATTCCGTACTTTCAATTTGAAAACTGTAGTTGGAGTTATCATTTTTTGTTGAGCACCAAATGAAGAGTCTTTACCGACCGACAATCATTTAACAGGCAGGGCAGGGGTAACTCCTGAAGGGTTGATAAGTCGTCACGCTGAAAAATGGACCCCTCAACCACAGCCTGTTTTTTAATTGAGAAATGGCATGGCTGTAGGGGTATTTTTTTTTCTTCAGAAAACAATACTTTGCCAGGAACGCAAGACAGTCCATCGCCATCATCTTTGAACAAATTTGTCAACTCCCTCTGTATGTTAAAGCTTCAAATATCATTTTTAGGGTTAGATATAAATCCAAAGATAAATTTGATATCTCATTATTACAAGAAGGAAGAATGAAGTTCATTGTTTGATCCGCTTTCCTTCAAATTTCACGCAATACATTGCCCCTTTTAACCTGCCGGTCCCCCTTTCTAGGTGAACTTTCTCAGCTCCTCCTCAATTTCATTTTCATTATTTTTACATTATGATCTTCAGCCCATCTCTTTTTCTATATAATCACCTTTCCGCTTTCCCATACCGTGTCTGCCTATTTACAGTTCCTAGCCTCACGGATCTGATTATCTTCGGCGGTGATGCTCCTGCTCCTCGAAAGTCGACCAAAGTTGCAAAAACACTACTCACTTCACTCTGAACAATCTTTGAGGCTCTTCCTGATCTCTTCCATCCATGGGCGAGTGGGTAATTGGAGCCGTTATCAACTTGTTTGGAAGCATTGCCATTAACTTTGGAACCAACCTCCTTAAGTTAGGTCATGATGAGGTACTTTCTAACCTTTATTTTGAGGTTCCACATTACAGAAATATCTGCCCTGTGCTTTGATGTTCCTGATCTCTTCCATTAGTTTGTGCTCACATTGGTTGTCTTAAAGTGTAGGCAAATGAATAATTGCTTAACTTAGAAAAGAGGAAATTGATTAGGTCAAGGTCTAATTCTGGTGAAGTATAGTGTCCATGTCCACGCCAAATTAAAATAATTGGGGACTCCATATTTGAGCATGCAATGCAACACTTGTCTCTTTTTTTTGTTTAGAAGGAAAAAAAAAGTCTCGCAATTCATGCTCAAATATGGAATGCAACACGTGGTGCTACAAAGGGGATATACTCTCATTTAATATAGTATGGTTCACTTTTACTATTGTTTCTTCGCTCTCTCTATTTTTTTTTCGTACCTTTTTTTTTTGTGTAATGGAAGGAAGTAGGATTCCAAATGGTACCTTTGAGTTGATGGATGACTTTAGACAAATAACTTGTTTGTTTGTACACTTCCATTCCCATTACACCTGTCTATTTATGGGTTTCTCTTTTTGTTGCAATCATTGATTGGACGCATTAAGAAGTATTCATGATGCATCAGTGTTGAATTTAATGTGATATTATCTACTTAGGCATTAGTTTTCATTTCTGTACAAACTTTGATGAGAGAGATGGACAACACATGTTCTTTTTGGCTTACTAAATCTATCCAACAATCTTAAATGCAAGTATTAAGGCAAATAATAGTGACTCAATACTGTTGGACTAATAATGGAATTGTGATACACTTTGGTTATGCGGGTTGATAACATGGCTGCATAAGAAGTGACTCAAACACTTTTGATTTTACGAGATAAAAATAGGGTTGGATAGAGGACACGTTGAAGTTGATCAATGTTTTCCGTAAGTCATATTACACATATATGAAGCAAGATTATTTAGGGGGTGATAGGTGCGTCCAATATTAGAGGGGAACATGAAGTAAGAAGAGGGGAACAAGAGAACCAATAAAGTTATGACAAACTTCCAAAGTTCATTGAGGACATGAAATTAGTAGACTTGATATGGAAGGGGGAAAGTATTCATGGAAGAGGGGTGATAGACATGTAAGTGCAGCAAGATTGGATAGATTTCTCATCTCTTATGAAATAGATGACATCTTCGGACACATCAAACAATCTATAATACAAAGAATAGTTTTAGATCATGCTCCCATTGTGCTATAGTGTGGAGAACGGAAAAAATTAAAATCTTACTTCAAGTTTGAGAACTAGTGATGGCTGCAGCCAAAAGGCTTCAATGAGAGGGTAAAGGATTGGTGGGACTTATTCAATTATGAGGGCAATCCTGTATTTATTCTAATGGCAAAACTGAGAGCTCTAAAAATTAAACTAAAGGAATGGAGTAAGACAATATAGGGGAACTTAGGGACTCAAAAACAAAATGTCTTGGCTCAACTAGATGCAATAGAGTAGATACATGAGAGCAGAGCTTTACAGTAGGAGAATATTGCCTCCATATTATCTCTCACAATGGAATTTTAAGACATAATAAGGAAGGAGGCGATTGTTTGGAGACAAAGATCCAGAGCAACATGGCTAAAATACGGGTATAAGAAGACAAGCTTTTTCCACAAAATTGAAAATGTCCTTAGGAAATTCAATACCACTGACAAGTTGAAGGTGGGTAGGGTAATGGTGGAGGATCCAAAAGAGGTGAAGACAAAGATAGTCTCATACTTTGACTATACGTAGAAACAAAGGAATGAATACCATATCTACAAATGGAAAACTGTCCCAAAATTATTGATAAGAACTTGTTATTGATGGCACCTTTTGAATTCCAGGAGATTTTGGAAAGCATTAAAGCTTGTGCAGGGGACAAGGCACCTCACCTAATGGATACTCTATGGAGTTCTTAAGTAGTGTTGAGAAATTATCAGAATGGAGCTTGTAGCAACAATTCAAAATTTTCATGAGAAGGATTTCTTAAAAAGAAGTATGGAAATGCACCTAAGGGTGGCCTAATTGTCAATGAATTGGTTGAGAACCTTGATGTCTTAGGTTCAAAACTCAGTGGAGACAAAAAATACTAGGTGATTCTTTCCATCTGTCCTAGCCTTGGTGGATATAATTTCTTGGTACCTGTTGCTGGTGGGAGGTGGCAGGTTTCACGTGAAATTAGTCGAGGTGCGCGAATGCTGGCCTGGAACCACGATCATAAAAAAAAAGAGAAGTATGAAAGCTACCTTTGTAACATTGATTCCAAAGGAAGCAGGGGCAAAAGGGCTAAATGACCACAAACCCATAAGCTTAATTGGGGGAGTGTACAAGATCATAGCCAAGCTTCTGACAGAAAGGCCGAAGAAGGTAATTCATGGTTTGGTTGATAGACAACAAATGACCTTTCATCAAAGGTAGACAAATAATGGATGTAGTGTTAGTTACAAATGAATATGTGGACTCTAGACAAGGTAGTAGGAAGCCATGAATTGTTTGCAAGTTGGACATTCAGAAGGCTTATGACCATCTGAATTGGAAGTTCTTATTATCACTGCCGGAGAAAATGGGGTTTGGTCCTAGGTGGATCAAATGGATATCACAATGTATACACAGAGTCAGATTCTCAATATTAATCAATAGGGAACCTAATGGGTTTTCCCCATCTCAGAGAGGTCTGAGACAAGGTGATCCCTTGCCTCTTTTTTTTTTTCATATTAACTATGGAAGGAATGAACAACCTATTGAATAAGGCGAAGAGGAAAGGATGGATCAAAGGTTTCCAAATGGGAGAGAAAAATAGTTTGGAGGTAATACACCTTCGGTATACATATACAAATGACACCTTGATATTCTGTGAGGCAATAGAGGAATAAGTCCTAATTTTGAGGGTTATCTTTATTATTTTTGAAGTAGTCTCTGGGTTGCATCTAATCTGGGAAAATAGTTTCATATACCCCATCAACACAGTAGATGAGATAGAGAACCTTGCAAGTAGACTTGGGGGTAAGGTGGGAGAGATGCCAACAACTTACCTTGGAATGCCTTTGGGAACTAAAAGTAAATCAACAAGGATTTGGAATGTGGAGAAATGAACAAGGATATTAACAAATTTGAAGAGCCAATACCTATATAGGGGTGGTAGATTGATACTAATTAATAGTGAACCGGACACTTTACTTTCTTATTTGATGTCTATCTTTCCAATACTTGCTAGTGTAAGTAAAAGAATAGATGCATTGAGAAGGAACTTCTTCCGACAGGGAAAAGAAGACAAGAAGAAGTATCACCTAGCCAATAGTTTACTGTATTTAAATCTTGAAACTTACATACAAATAGAATGATGCCAATTGTCAACCATGTTGTACCGTCTCAAATGAAAAGTGTGCCAAATAAATTGGAAAAAAATGAGTCATTATCCACGGAAAATCTCCCGCTGATGAATTATTTAAGAAGCTCTTCAACGAATAATATGCTTGACATCAATATAACGGAGACATGCCTGTTATCTAACAAGGAGGCATAGGTTGGTGTAGAAGTGTTCACTTCCATTTGTTCAGTTGTTGGAATTAGTATAATCTTGTAAGAGCGTCTGCATTTGTTTTTGAGTTCTTCTTTGTCGCATGTTATGAGAGGTTTGCGTAATGATTTATTGGTATGGCTGTATTTTGATATTCTTTTGTTCTTTTCTTTCTTTTCTTGTTATCCTCTGTCACCAGAGGCTCAACTTGTATTTTCTTTAGTAGCTCTAATGAATCATAAATATTTCAGAGGGAGAAGTACTCTGTGCTGGGTAATGAGGTAACAAATGTAAAGTCTACAATGAAGCCAATTATATACTTCCAAACATGGAGAGTTGGTAAGCATTGCTTTTGAGTTTGTCTCTTTACAAGTACTGATCCCATTTTAGTGTATTGATGGTGTTATCTTTTACACAGGTATTCTATTCTTTGCTATAGGAAATTGTCTCAATTTCGTTTCATTTGGATATGCTGCTCAGGTCCGTACTTATTGGTTCTTGTCTAGTTTGTCTTCAAATTTAGTGGGCTGTGTTGACTTTGGGCACGAAAAGTAGGTAAACTAGGGGCAGTGTTATCAAAAGCGAAAATCACAAAAAAGCTTTAAGGTCTATTGGGGCTTTAAGCACCAAGCGCTAATAAAGGGCTTTAAAGAAAAAAGGTGTAAATTGAGAAAAAAAATACTAATATATATGTTTAGTCCAAGACTAATAATGTTTTTTGAGAAGACGTCCAGGACTAATACTAATAAGCATGAATCATCATATATTTATATAAAAGAGAACCTAGGCCCGCCTACGTGGCGCCACCACAAGTCAGGATTTCCTTTTAAATTTATTTATTTCCAAAACTAGCCTTCCCCTTTCATGAAAAGTTGTGACTTTTATGAAGAGTTGCAACTTTTATGAAAAGTTATAACTTTTATGAAAGGTTGTCACCTTTTCGAAGGGTTGTAACTTTTCCAAAGAGTCGTGACCTTTATGATATGGCACAATAAACATTTGTTCACACTACTCTTTGTTGTCAATAAATAGAGGGATTTCCTCTCATTTTAAAACAACGAAAATTTTGAACTACTTTTTCTTCTTCTGCACAATTAAATATTCGTGTACTTTACTCCTGTTGAGTGGTTCACTCACACCATTGTTTTTGTATCAATACACTGGTGAATAAAATCGTTCTATCCTGAGAGGATCTATTCCTTTAAACCTCGGGTACTAGAGGGGAATAATTTCCTTAAGGAGACACTGTATATTCAGTGGGCTCGATTTTTCCTTTCTGTTTCATTCTATTGTTATAGATCCTGGTATGTTTTTTAACAATTATTAATTTATGCGTTATTAATTGCTGTTTTTGAGTACATGTTTTAAACTATGTTGTTTATGTTTCTACAAAGTTATTGTTATAAGTATTTGTTAGTACAAATTAAATAATATACGTTAATTGAGTATTTACACATGTTTTCTCTACTAAAATTGTTGAAGGTACAATAAAAAAATTTCCTTAAAGATCTACACTACCATCTCTGGAAGACAAAATTCAAATTTGGTATGCCATTGTAAGGACATAAAGACCTTAAAAGCTTCATCTCACCTTGATGTGCGAAGTGAACTAGGAAAAGAAGACAATAATTAATAAACTTTTGACATGGGTTCAATGATATGCCGGATGACCTATAGAGGAATATGACTAGACTGGAGCCTGTTTTAATCGCAAATACATAGATAACTACACAATAAATTAATTGCCAATATTCAATATGAAGTATGGACAAATTCTCAAGTTTACTGTAAGTTGTAAATACTTTTCTTGTAGTAATAAAAGGGTTTCTTGACACTGCAATTGGAATAGAAGTGTATCAAATTGAACTTCATCACTGCGGTATGTTGATTTTTAAAGAACACCCAAACAAACTGAATAGTTTTGTGTAATAATTTTTCCTTTCAAGTATATATAATAAGTTGAATTGTTGTCCAATTTGATACATTCTCTGTTTAATTTTCCATTTTAATAATTACTTCTGATACATTTGAATGAGGAACTTTAAAATGATATATGTAAAGCAAGAGGTAGGGCTGAACTTTCTACACGATAGAATTAGAATATTTTTTCACTTTTTTCGGCCTTTAAAATTTTATTTATCCTTTCACCAACGATTATTTATTTATTAGAAAATTTAATATCTCAGGTTGATGTTCATTTGATTCCCCAAAATATCAAATAGTACCACTTCCTAGAAGCAAAAGGATAAATTATAAAATCAAATTAAAGATGATTGATTGAAGTATAAATGATAAGATGTTATAATTATTATTTTCCTTTAATTTTTTTTTTTTGGAAAATAAAAAAATATTATTTTCCTTTACATTATTAATGTTCGTTACTACGTAATCTTGTATCTAAGATAATATAGTATTTTAGTTTTAATGATCGATAAGTTTTAAGTATTATTTTATAAATCCCGTCATATTAAATTTCCTCGCGAGGCGCGGGTAATTTTACTAGTTATAAATATATGGATAAATTTTCTTAAAAATATTATGATAAGTGAGATATCAATTGTTTAGTGCCAGCCTCTTTCGGAGCGGCTAGGAAAAATATGTCTTAGAGCCTTAATAATGACATTGAAGTGTAGCACTCACCATGTTTTGTGCCTCACTTCAGGGCTTAACCACATTTTTAACAACATTGATCAGGGGAGAGGGAGAGGGGGAGGTTACAACCAACTTGCCTAATATTATGTTGAGGTGTAAAACAATTGAGTTACTGCTGCGTAAGGTTTAGGGTATAACCCAACCGACACAACTTATTCCTATTTCTTTTTCTTTCATTGAATCTCTTTCAGAAAAGGTCCAACATCCATAGAATAAGAGGCAAATCAAATTGAGTGTTCTTGCTGCAATTCTTTGCATTTTCCTTTTCATTTTACTGTAGACAAGCTTGTGAGATGGTGTGATTGATAATCTATTTGAGAAAGAAGCCTCGTAGGTAATATCTGTTGAAAATGATTCTGTGTTGAGTAAAAATGTTTTTTGATTTATTTATGAAGACCGAAAAAGGGTAAAAAATGCCCTTAACCTATGTTAACGACAACTAACACATACTAGTGTAATCCCAGAGGTCCGGTAAGGGTGGTATGTACGCATCCTTACCCCTACCTTAAACCAAGTGATATGAACAAAAATGCTCTTTGTTAATAGTTTGGTCCAAAAATGCCCACATTGTTAATAGTTTGACCCCAAAAATGCCCCTATTGTTACTTAATTCAGCCAAAAATGCTCCTTTCCTAATAAAGATATTGTTTCTTTTCTTTTTAGCACATTCTTTTTCCTGATAAAAATGATGTTTTTAAAGAACATTTTTCTTGTTTCGTTTCTTTGAAAATTCCCCTTTTTAATGATAATTTTTTTTAAAAATAAAATCCCTTTAACTAATAAGAAAAATAGAATAGATCTTTTCTTCTTAATCTCGTTTTATCAATTACAACAAAACAACCTCATGCCCTTTTTAAACTGATAATATATGTATATATATATATATAAAAGATCAAGTAACCCCACCATTAATTTTCCTATAGGTAATGATAATTTTTTTTCTTGATAAAATATGAAATTTTTTTATTTCTTAATCTTTTTCGATTTGAAATAAGATAAGCATTAGCTAATATATTCCTTGATTTTTAACTCAAAATGAAAAAGGTCAACAATAATAACCCCATCATTGATATTTTAAAGATATTTTGTGATTTGAAACAATGTAATAATTTTCATTTTTTTATTTTTTATTATCATTATAGAAACGAAACTAATGATGGGTTATTATGATCTTATATATACGACCTATATTATAGGTTAAAAAATAAATGACATTATTTGATTTTAATTGATAAAACGAGATTGAAATGAAAAGTAGTTTCTTGCCGCTTTTTATTAGTAAAGGGATTTTAAAATTAAGAAACAAGAAATGGGTCCTTCAAAAACATTATTTTTATTTGGAAAAATGTGTTTAAAATGATAAGATACAATATGTTTTATCACAAAAATGACTTTTTTGACTCAATTAATTAACAATAAGGGCATTTTTGGCAAAACTATTAATAGAGGCCATTTTTTGTTCAATTTCACATAGTTTGGTATTTTTGACTCTTCTCCGTATAAAAAAAGGTTTTTTTGATTTAATTTAACCTCCTTTTTTGGTTTTCATTTTTTGCTTTAGAATACCGACTAACTTATTCCCCATGAAATGGTACTCTCTCTGTCCCTAATTACTTGTCCACTTTTGAATTGACACACATATTAAGAAAGCAATGATTGACATAGTAAGTTTACTATTTTACTATTAATTATGAAGTGGATGAATTAAAAACTTAAGATTTTCAAAAAGTTGTACCTTTTTCAAAAGATATATTGAGCACCTTGTTGATCAGACAAGTAGAAATGATACAAAGCAAGGGTCATCAAAAGAAACAATACAAAGCAAGATTGAATAAATGAACCTTCATCCAAGTACGAACAAGATTGAAAGAATCAAATCACTTTAACGAAAGCATTATGGTTCATCACAATCCTAGCTAGAACGTTTAGTTACAAATCATATCCAAGAACAACGCAAAACATATGTAGATGAAAACTATCCATCAAAATATTCTTCGTATCGAAGAAAAGCCCAAGAGTTATTCTCCATAAAAATGCTTAGATCTTAAGAATCAAAAGATGACTATTTAAGGCTTGCTGTTAGAGAGTTGAAGTCACAATGGCCCTGATAAAAAAGAAAAAAAAAGGAAACGAGAGCTGCAGTCACAATTTCCATCTCAGTTTGAATGCTAGCTCAAATCAATTTCAGCACTTCAATTTGGCAGTCTGCAGTCGGTAATTAAGGTGCTGCAGTTGATGCACTACTTGGAACTCTTGTCTGCGGTTGCAGGCTCAGTGGGACATCCCTTTTTCTCACTCTGTTCTCATTGTCTAATGTTTCCTTCTTGCTTTCTCATTACCACTTTTCATCTATCCTTCTTCCCATGCATAAAAAACACAACCATGAGATTCATCCTCAAATTGATTAAAATTCACTAAACAATAAGCGCAAAATTGTTCCTTGATAGGGGAATTGCCAGACATTATGCAAAATATCACATTTATCCGGTGGTTCATGCAGTTCAACACTATCTGTTTGTCATTTTGACTAATTTATGAAGTAAATCATGCATGACTTAATTTGTATTTTTAAAATATAAATCTACATGCATATAAAAGATATCACCAGCCAAAAGGGTTTTGTTTCCATTTTGTAGCGTAAATCGTAATGGTAAAATCATAATACATATAGCTTCTTAGCTTGTTTTTCAACATAAGTAAGTGAACTTTGTAGTGATGTTGCTACTTTTAGATAAAGAAAAGAATAGAAAGAGATTGGTCTAAAAAGGAAAAAGGCTTCAGTTTTTATTTAATGAACATGCTTATGAGAAGTCTAATGGTTGGGCACAAGCATGTAGTCAGATGGATTACAAGGATGCAACCTGTTGGGTGTACGACTGACTACAAGATTGGGTGTACAAACTATCAAGACTAGTTTTCCGCTCTCATCTCTGATTTTCTCACTCTTTCAACACATCACGCATGGTGTTGCTTTAGTTGATTAGAATAAAAGGGTCAAAACTGAAACAGTTATTCTTCCTGCGCATCTCCTTAAATGATGCATTATCTGTTGTTTTTTACACAGTATCAGTTTCAGTGCATTAGCAGCAAAATTTACCTTTCTGGATGATGTGTATTTTGTTTTTTCCTTTATCATCTTGGTGTTTCCTCTTTGGCAGTCACTTCTAGCAGCTTTGGGATCTATACAATTTGTCTCGAACATAGCTTTTGCCTACTTTGTTTTGAACAAAACAGTGACAATCAAGTAAGATAACATTTAAATTTCTTCTATTAAAATCAATAAGGACCTGAGTATAGACTACCAGCAATTCATAGAATTGATTGCTGATGTATGATACTTATTATCCTCATTATACAAGTTACAGTCTGATAAATATCTTTCGTATTGCAGTGTACTGGTAGCCACTGCCTTTATTGTTCTTGGAAACATCTTCCTTGTGGCCTTTGGCAACCACCAGTCACCTGGTATGTGATGGAAGGTGAAAAGCTTGTTGTTTTAGTTGCTTGTATTTGTACAGAATATTGGGTGTCTTCCATAGAGTATCATATTTTGTATACCTAAAAAAAAGAGTACCATATTTTGTACATTCAATCAATTTTTGGATACTACTTGTATACGGGAGTTGTTCCAATATAAATAAAATTATTTACCTTACAAAAGAATATCTCATACCATGAAAATCTGTTATAGGACTGACATATAGTCGACTCCCTACTTGATGCTTCTAAGTTGATCCCGTACTATGACAGTGCCTTGTATATATCTTGGGCGAAATGGTCTGATGGACCCTTATACTTGTATCAGTTTGTAATTAAGACCCTTTTACTTAACCATTTGTCAGTTGAACCCTTAAACCCTTAGACTCGATTAAAATGATACTTTTAAGCCCCTCCAACCATGTGTGTAGCTCACTCTCCTTTACATAAATGACATGTCATATCCACGTCATATATATTAGTGCCATGTCATAAATTTCATCTTTTTTTAAAAATTATTAACCAAAATTATTTAATAAAAGGTAAAATAATAAAAATTTAATTTATTCTTTAAAGTAAACCTCCATACATCTGATTCTCCTCATTTTCTCTGTTCACGGCCAACATCTACCGGAGAAGCCATCGCTGGCGTCGTCGCCACTTTTGCTGGCGAAATCACATATACTCTCTCCCTCACCTGTCTTCATCTCCGCCGCACACCATCACCATTTCCTTTCCGCCTCCAACCATCACAAAACCAACAACCTAAGCCACCGCATCACTAGATCTGGCCGAAAAACCTCTTCACCGCCATGACCATTGGGATACAAAACTGTTCTCAAGACTATTAGAAGCTCCAAAGCAAAACTTGGTATCATTGCCAACAACTGTCCTCCTATCAGGAAGTCTGAGATAGAGTACTATGCTATGTTGGCAGCGGTTGGAGTACAGTATTATTGACCCAGGTGATTCTGACATTATTAAAAGCTTGCCTGCTGACCAGTGAAGAGGCATTTGATTTGATGCTGTTTTGGATCCTATTCGGAAGTTGCCCGATTGTTATTAAGAAAAGTAGCTACGATTGATGAGTTTGGCAACTTTATTTATCACTTGTTGGAAGAATGCTTTGATGATGTGTAATCTGATTTTAACAATTTTCTTGAGTAATTGTTCAATCTACTATGTAGACTTTGATCTGTTAAAAAAATAAATAAAATTTAACCCAAAAATTTGCTTTTCCACCTTGCTTGGAAGACATGGTTGATTTTCTAGGGTTAAGAGTTTGGATCTGTTGATGATAACTCTCTCCTAACCCAAATAGTTACGTTTTTGTTAACTTTTGGGATGTTTCTATGTTCACTGAATGAATCAGGATGGGGCACTTGGTCCTTTCCAATATATACGGACATGTATTGTGGTGCCTTTGCCTATCAATAATTCATATTGGCGTTAAAAAAAAAAAGTTATTCACTCGCCTAAAGGAGCGTGGAGTTACACACTTTTGCCAACTCAGACATTTTAATGCCACATAAGTGTGGTCAATGGTCAGAGGGATTTGTTAAATTGTGTTTTATTGAGTCTAATGGTTCAGTTGACAAATGATTAAGTAAAAGGGTCCAGAATACAAATTGATACAAGTACAAGGGTCCATCATACCATTTCGCCTATATCTTGCTACCAGCACTTTCGATCTTATTTTTTGTAAAAAAACCAGGAACCCATGTTATTTGCTTATGAGACTGTTCAGACCATTTTAGCATATACACTCAAGTAAAGTGAAATTTATGCTAGATGATGGTGGAAAGGTTGTTGATTTATGCTAAAACAACTTTGTTACTCTTGTATTTTGAAGCCTGTTTTGAACAACATTTTTATTGAGCCGAGGGTCTATCGGAAACACCCTCTCTGCACCACAAAGGTAGGGGAAGGTTTGCATACACCCCACACTTCCTAGACCCCACTTGTAGGATTACATTGGGTAGTTGTCTTATCAATAACCCGTAAGACCTAAAGTGGCTGAATTGAGAAGGGGAAGAAGGCCTATGAAAGTTGCAGGAAAAGGATTGTACATAGTATATTCAGCAGATGTAGGCTGCATATTATGTCTATAAGTTGCCATAAGGTTAAACTATTTACCTTATCAAAAAAAATAAGTCGCCAATAAGGTTGCATGCTACTAGACTGCTTGAGCATTTGATCTTTTTCTGATTGTGTTGTACCCTGATGTGTCTTTTCGCTGCTCGGTGATCTTCATACTTGAATCAGTTCTGGTTACTTGAGTCCTTGTGCATGCTGCCAGCTTAAGTTGAAAATTTACCCACTTTTCATGTGACGTCAGTAACAAGCCTTATTACCCCATAATTCTATTGTTGTTCTTTATTTCCTTTTTTTTTTCTTGCTAAGAAATTGGAATTTCGGGTATTACTCTTAGAGCATGAGGCAAATTGTTCAAACCATTCAGAGAGCCAATTCCTTACTTAAAAATGGGGATACTAAGATAATATATTTTCCAACAAAGAGAAATGTGTCATTCTTTTTGGTACATACTAACTATGCATTTAGACAATCATATGCTCTGCTTTATAGTAATGTATGATTGTATATGCTTTCATGTTTACCTTATCGAACCAAATAAAGTAGAAAAGAAGAAAAGATTGTTACTTGCTTCCAACAGATTATATTTTATTATCATCCTTTCTTTGTAGTTTACACGCCGGAGCAGTTGGCTGAGAAGTACAGCAACATTACGTTTCTTCTATACTGTCTCACTTTGGTCTTAGTTGTTGCTTTACATCATTCAATATACAAGTAAGTCACAATGGCACAGTCAATAATCTCTGTACCTTTTTTTGGTGTCAAGTAATAGTATTTGATGCTGTTCGAGTTCTTCAAAAATACCATTGGGTGTGTGTCGGATCCTTCAAAAACTATGCATTTTTGGATGATATGACATGGGTGCGGCAACATTTTTGGAGGGTCTGAGCAACATAGATAATATTCTTTATAAATAACATGTCAAATACTTCAAAAAAAGAAAAAAAAATAACATGTCAAATACCGTGACTTATAAAAACTTAGCCTACTAGAAGTAATGAATTGGGATATATACCTTCAAAGTAAATTTCGAAAATTTAACATCTTTAACCTACTTATTGACCAAACGAGTTATTGATGGCTATAACCAGGTGAAAATAAAACTCTTGCTATAACCTGTGGCGCTTGCTCCTTGTGATGTCTTTCCTGCCTTCATCTCCAGTTATGGACTTCAACTTCTCTTTGTTCTCCACGCATGCTTATACATGCCACAACTAAAGTGACTATGCTAAGGATTGCTGTGTGTCCCTTTTGATTCTTCATGGCTATGATTATAGTCAATTATCAACTTAAGTGGGACTAGTTCTACTTTTGTAAGTCAGGTTCATTGAATTTTGTCAGAACATGAATACGTATATACAATCCTACTTAGAATAGGAACAGTAATCCTAGTTAGAAAAGGAGTCTAACATTGTGTGTATAAGTAGGGTCTCAATGTAACAATGTAGATACACAATTGAATAGTATTCTTCTCCTATAATTCTCACATGCAAACTTCACTTAACACCCATGAGGTCGTGTGTTTGAAACTTGCCAGCCCTTGTTTTATCCATTTTTAAAGCTTCTTTTAGCTAAAAAGAGAAAAACCCAAGGAAAAGTTGGATACAAAATTCGAACCCACTTCCTTTAGGTGGAGAAAAGGAGCTTTGCGGCAATTTCAACCAGTGCACCGAACTCCTCTGTGTCTTAGGGTGCCTACTAAAATATATTTTCATATCTCAAGGTATATATATACATATATATACATAACTTTCTTTCTCAAGAAAAATATATACATAACTTTTCCGAAGTTAACAGGTGCACGTACACTCCACCCTTCCACGTGGGTTCACCTCTATATACTGGTAAATTTAGAAGTGGATGCTAAGAGCTGTTTGGTCAGAAGTTTTACTCTCCCTTCTTTTTAGGTTCTTCCTGGTTTTGGAAGTACAATGTTCTCAACAATCGGAATTACTTCCTGATTTTTTTGGATTGATCCAAATTTCCAATCAACATAGGACTGTTTTAATGAATAAGAGAATGCTAGATTTGCTCACACTCTAGAATCAGATTTTGTAACCAGTAAAAGCCTATAGAGATATCACTTGGCCAGCCTTATCAAAGGTAAAAAAAGAGATTGCCACTAGGGTTTAGTAGTTGAAGAAATGTCGTGTTCGTAGAAAGAAGAGAAGGTTGACATATACCGGACGAGAACTCTAGCTTTACTTGTTCCCAGAAATGTCTGTGTCATTTGAGTGGAGTGGGATCATATTGCTTTTCCTAGAAACATGTAAGGTCGAGTGATTCAATATAAGCTAAAATGGGGTAGTGTCACAACCTAAAGTATACCCTAGGCGTAACATGGCGTATAGAACCCCGAGAGGCCCTAGACAAGCCACTTAACATACATCATTACATTGTACAAGATAATAGAATTAAAGCCTTAGATAATATTTCATACATCAATAGAGTTTGACAAAAAGCGGAAGTTTAATCATAAGTCTCAAAGCCATCTAATACATCATAAGGAAAGTGATTGGGACGTAACCCATACATCACATACAAAGTTGAAAACAAAAATGACATAAAACAATAAAGAATCTCAGTCCTCAAAATATGAGGACTCACCAGTCTTCGAAGCCTATGAAGGATCAACTAGCCACGAGTATGAGAGGTAGGAGCGTTAGACCCTTCATTAGTGAAACAATGTAGGCACACGTATGCATTAGCACATGGAATGTACTAAGTATGAGGCAATATGCATAAACATGAACATGATAATATACATGACTTAAAACGAATAACGAAACAATTAAAAGCTTATAGAGAAGAAATGACATAAAGATCATAAAACATAGTCAAATACATTAACATAAAGGATATTAGAAAAACTTGAAGAAAACATAGTCATTGTTTGGGATATTAGTTTTAACCGACAATAAGACCATGAGAGCTATATCATGTAATCTGGTATATTCCTCATACCGAAAGAAGGAAAAAACTACTTGCCAAGGTAGAATCCGTACATAATCCACTCGCTAGGTCACTTAAGACATCCTACGGGGCACGTAGTTTGGGACTAGAGGTTGCTAGTAGAGAATACCCTATTTGAGCCTCCACCTCGAAGCCCTCTTGGTGCTAAGTCTAATTCCAACGGAATAGATAAAAGTCAAAATACCAATTTAACATAGGGAAATGCAATGATCACTACCAATCCATGTCTTTCGAGATCAAAACATAGAATAACTCCTTAAACATAATTCAACATGAATGAGAAAACCTTTCAGCAATGTGAATTCATTTGTGAGAAATACCTTTCACAATCATGATCATCATAGTAAGTGAGAAATCCTTTCACAATAGCATCAATACTTTCCTTTCAAAACATCATCAATTCATTTACAATAACTTCATGAAAACATGCATATCTTCATAAATTCATAATTCATAGTTCATGGATTCATCATAGGATCATGGTTGAAAAACATAATTTAGGCATGGGTAAATGAAATTTCAACTAAATATCATAGATTAACATCAAGTAATGCATTAGAAGACTTTATTAATGATAATCAATCATAATTGGATGAAATCCACATTTATTGAATTGAAACCCTAACTTGAATCAATTGAAATTGAATTGGGGAATTGAAATCCTTGGGGACCCCATGGAGGAAAGGACTCCATGAGTGAATACACACATACCTTGATCCTTTAGGCCCAAGAAAAATGGAGAATTGGTAGACTTGAATGGAACCCTAGCTCTTTTCTTCTTCCTTAAAGTTGAGAGAATTGGGAGTATGAATTTGGTCAAGTTTAGGGAATTTAGGAGAATGAGTTGAAATGGGTAAATTGGGGGCTTAAAACGTTTATATAGGGCTCAAGGTAGAAGGAAAACGACATAGTTTTGGGTTAAAACAATTAGAAAAAGACCCAAAAGGCCTTTCAAAATAACTTTCGAGCCTCTCCTACGGTTCCTAGGTCCTTCTACCGACTGGTCACCGTAGATAGGTTCAGAAGCTATTATTTAGAAACTATTATTTAGACCAACTTTTGACGGACCCCATGTACGACTTGTAGGTCTTCTTGTGGTCTGTGCATGCCATCCGTAGAAACCAACTTTACCCCTAAAAATTTCACAAAGTCTTGGACTCACCTACGAGACCTACCTACGACTCATACAATGGTTAACAAACCGTCCTGGTGAACCATAAAAAGGGGTACTGGGACGTGATTTTTTTTTGAAATTTATTTCCACTTCCTACGTTGCCATCTACGGACCGTAGAAGCATCTACGGTCCGTAGATGGGACCTGAAACCAGACTTCAGTTCAGAAATTTAATTTTCTCCTTTTTCCAAGTTCCAAGGTATTACAGGTAGTTTGGTGGTGAATTTGGATGTAGTCCCATTCCTTTAAAAAATGGTGTGGTCAGGTTAGGTCATAAAATACAAGATGTGTATTGATTATTTTCCTAATAAAAAAAAGTAAAAATACAGGATGGCTTCCAGAGAGAAGCTCATACTTCTCTCTAAATTCTAGGAAGATGGAGAACATGTCTTTCAAGGAAGCTTTAGCTTGACCAACTTTGGATTTAGGAGGAAGATGTCAAAGGAAGGAGCCATCGAGAGAGCCCATCTTCTCTCTGTCGGAAGAACATACTTTAAAGAGAAGGACTTTTGAAATCCTATTTGGTTGGGCTTTTTCTAAATGGGTAGGTTCATCGAAGGTCGTTTGAAACTGTGTAGTGGCTATGTTGAAGATTACGCAAATGAACGACACCCATTTCTTGTTTCGTTTTGTTAATGAGGAGCAAGCGCTGGAGATTCTCAATGGAGGAAAACGATGGTTCAATGGTAATTTTCTGTTTTGGACCGGTGGACAGAGTATGAAGGATGTGTTGATCCACACTTACCTGACGACATGGTGATGATCAATATGGTGGGTCTTCCAGTTCATCTATGGCGTATTGATCTGTTTAGAAAAGTTGGGATCTCTGGGGCTTTTGTGAATGTGAAATATAGCTCGCACGACATGTCTAGGGTGAGAATAATGGTGAAAAATGTGGGGAGGGTACTTGTTTCCTTAGAGGTAGTTGATGGTGATTTGGGTTATAGAATTTGGTTATTATTGGAGTTGTGATTTGTGAAGTTGTCGATAGAAGTGGAGGAGAATAAGGAAGTAGCTAGGATTGGAGAACCTTTAGTTGGTGGGGATGATAATGGGGTGGCTGGCAAAAAGGTCTTTTGTTGCCGATAGTAAGGGGAAGGCAAACTGTTGTGGAGAGGAAGAGGGAAAACGATGGTAAATATGAGAGGGAGGCAAAATGCACCCAAGGGTGTAGCCTAGTGGTAATTGAAGTGGTTGAGAGCTATGAGATCTCAGGTTCAAACTCAACGGAGACGAAGATACTAGGCGATTCTTCCCATCTGTCCTAACCTTGGTGGGCGTAGTTACCGGGTACCTGTTGTTGGTGAGAGGTCACATGTATCCTGTGAAACTAGTCGAAGTTCGCGAAAGCTGGTCTGGACACCATGGTCACAAAAAAGAAGAAGGGGGGAGGCAAAATCCTATAAAGGGGAAAAGCTTCCTTACCCATGAGTCGGTGAACAGGGGTGGAAGTAGAGAGTGGACCAGTTCAACCACTTGAAAACCCCCCTTCTTAAACCTATTGAGCTGATAGGCTCACAGAACTGTATGAATAGCCAGAACCCTAATGTTTTGGTGTCAGAAATCAATTGTCAAGTCTAGAAAACCCTTGATCGAGGTTCGACCTTGAGTTGTGAGGCATGTGCATGGTCTGGGCGCTTGATTCCAGCAACCTGGGGGCATCATAAGATGGATTCCATGGATCATGCAGCTTCAACTAGCCAGTATCTAGGCTTTGATGAGAAGGAAATCACAAATCCAGTCCGAAATGGGGGCTGTTTTGACCACACGAATTTCTTTCTGGTGTTAGGGCAACGGGAGTTGCAGAGTTTCTAGGGCTGTGCACTTGAGTAATAACATTTTATCACTCATTGATTTTGGCTTTCACAGACAATCGCATCTTCGAGACCAATTCCAACAATATCGAGGTTGGAATTAAATTCTAGTTAGACCCCGACCGCTTTCTTGGAACTAATTGATAGGCACTTCGTTTTCTATAGAACAAGCAGGGTGATATGCAGCATCAATCAAGGTAAAGGGGTAGTCACCGCCTGTGCTATAATGCACTAAAGCCCTCCACCCCACCAAAAAGTAAAATAGCCGTGGTGCCTACTTGTGACACATATGGCTTGCTATAGATGATTGTTGTCCATTATTGTTATCAAGTAAACAAAATCACTTCATAAATCAAAGGCCAAAAAAAGACCATAAACAAGAAGTATACCAAAAAGTAAAGAACCTATAAAGATATATGGTTCTCTACAAAAGACACCCAATTGTCTGAACATTCCTGAACTACATGAGTGCACCAAAAATAAATCAGGGACTGCCCCCAAGGCCTAGCTCAAGTGGCAAAAGGTGGAGGATTTGTGGCTTAGGTCGCAGGTTCAAGCCCACACCATGCAAAGCGAAGCCCGGTATTTAAGTGGAGAAGGGTAGAGGGGAGGGCCCATTATCCACCGAGTTTAGAAGGCTGTGATTGGTCCAAACGGCGGGTCACAAACGGATTTCTCGGTTATCAAAAAAATAAATAAGGGACTGGAGACTACTCCTTAACTGCCCAAAACTCAATTCTACTCCTTTAAAAGCCCTCCTATTTCTCTCTCTCCAAATTATCTACAGCAAAGCTAGAGGAACAACATTTCATGCTTTGCTCTTCTCATTGCTTCTTTCAGCTTTCTAGTAAAACCCCAGATCCTTCACAGACTTTGGCATCACCAAGACGTACCAAACCAACTGAATATATCCCACCAGAGTGTTGTTGCCAGGCTGCAGTGTAGTAGAAGATGAACTACATCTTCACTTGCCTCTTTGCATAAGTAACACCTGCTGATACAAACAACTTTTCTTTTCCGAAGGTTTTCTGTCGTCAAAATCACCCCTGTAGCAGCTAACCATGTGAAGAAACAACACCTTCCTGGGCACCTTAGGAATCCAAATCTACTTTGCACGAAAGCCTCCTTCATCCTTGCCAAAAGCTTCTCATAAAAGGACTTCACAAAAAAATCACCATTGTCCCCAACTTCCATCTCACGGTACAAGGTCTTTTGAATGGCTCACAATGCTGATGGAGCAAAACTAACAATCCTTGAAATTTGTTCACCTCCCAATCCTGGAAATCTCTCCTAAACCGCAAATCCTAGAACGTATCTTCTCCTTGTGTCCCCCTAATTTGCTGGATTACCGTCTCCCTTTGACAAGGTAACCTGTAAATGCTTGGAAACTCACATGTTACCCCAAAAGCTCTCTCTACTCCCATCCCCTATCCTAAAGGATATATCATAAAAAAAAATCTACCCAACCCTTGATGATATTCCTCCACACTCCACATCCAAATGGTAATGTTAGATGATTGGTGTCATTGTAGGGATTATATCTTTTTGTAAGGTTTTTGCTTTTTGGTATAATTTTTGTAAATGAGTGGGTCTTGCCATTCATTGGTGGAATTTATTATGCTCTCTGTGCCACAGTTCCACTTTATGTGTCCTAGTTACTAATTGAAGTGTCAAAGGATACTTTCCTTGACCATAATTTTTTTAAATTCTTTTAAAATATTTTGAATTGTTTACTATTGTGACCTATAATACTTTTTATATAGTTTCTAAATATATAAATTTATTTCAAAATAAATTTAAATTGGATATCCTTCTAAACATTGCAGCAGTAGAAAGCACAATGCTAAGTTTGAAAAACAACAAATCATTAATTTGTCATATTTTCTATAGATCTGTATTGGAGAAAGAGGATGCTTATCTCGGTAATGTCAATCATGCAGGAGAGGAGAACTGATGCTTGCTGTCCCTATGAATGAAAGTAAGCCATATTGGCACATGCTGCTTCCATTTTCGTATGCAGTTGTTTCAGGTGCTGTTGGATCATGTTCGGTATTGTTTGCGAAGTCTCTGTAAGTGGAATATATGGTTCTTTGCCTTCTATGGAAGAACTGAATTTTATACATTTGACGCTGATTACTTCTATTTGTAGTTCAAACATGTTAAGATTGTCCATGTCAAGTGGTTATTCATTGCACAGCTGGTTCACGTATTCCATGCTCCTGCTGTTTCTTAGTACAGCTGGATTTTGGGTAATAGTGATGGACTCGTTCATTGCGTTATCGTTCAATTGTTGTAAAATAGAATACTTGAAACATGTGTAATTCAACTGATTCTGTTCTTGAATTTATCATCTTTGCAGATGGCAAGGTTAAATGAAGGACTTTCGTTCTTTGACGCAATACTTATTGTCCCTATGTTTCAAATCACTTGGACGTTTTTCTCCATTTGTACAGGATTTGTGTACTTTCAGGAATACCAGGTTTGCTCGTTCTCCGTGTCTACGGCAGGGCATGTTCTCCTCACCCTTTCCTTTTCTAAAATGGATGTAAAGAATTAGAAATGAATGTGTGTTGGGCATAAATTGCTTGATTATTTCCTCAAACATGTTTGGGTTTAAAATAGCGTTTACAAGTAGTCCTAAAGAGGAAAGGGAAATAAGTCCTAATTTTAGTTGCACAAATATAGGGATTCTAAATCTTTCCCATATTTACAAAGAGTAATCACTTCTCATACTACTAATTTTCAAGTTCTAACAGCCTTTCTCAAGTGGGAATGTACATATTATTTGCTCTCAACATGCCACTAATACAGATTCAACACTGGAGTTACAGTGACTTTATGATAATGCCTTCTAACTGATCACTGGGGTTGATAAAACCTGTCGCAATGCACCTTGACTCAATTTTTTGTTGAATGAATGACAATTTACTTCTATATGCTTTGTTCTTTCGTGAAATACTGGGTTAAAGCAATGTATATTGCAGCTTGATTGTCACAGATCAATTGCATTGGTGCACCTCCTGTACCTCTCAACACTTCAAGATCTTTCTTTAGGATATAAGCTTACATGTGGCCAAAGCCATTACTCGATATTCCACTGTGGCTCTTGATCTAGTTGCTACATCTTGCTTTTCCAAAATAATAGATTTCCTCCTGTAACAAGAACTTAGTTCTAATTACAGAACTATTAGGATTCCAAACCTTACCATATTTACAAGGAGCGTGCTCTTGCTATATTGACAATCTAACAATAAAGTTGGGAGAAAGATCTATGGTCTCCATTTTGGTAGTCTAGTTGATTGCTGTATCTAGGATGACAATTGTTTCAACTTTGATTTTCAAGTGAGTTTGCAGACTAAAAACCTAAAATTGTAAATTTACACAGGTCTTTGATGCATTAAGAACGACAATGTTTATTCTTGGAATGATTTCTGTATTTGTGGGCATTTCTTTGCTTGCCCCAGATGAATCAAAAGGTATTGTCATTTTAAATCACAGGTTCTTGATAATAAAATGTGCCTAGGGCATGAAAGACTTAAAAGTAATATCTGCAGGAGGTGAAGTGAAGGATGGTTCTTTAGTTTCAACAACTTCAAATTTGTCACAGGATGAGGAGAGGTATGTGGTCTCCACCTCTTATTATGTAGACATTGATTATTGGAGATTGAGTAGTAAATTCTTGCTTTTATCTTGTTAGAATAGAAATAAGTATTTCCTACTTAGAATAGAAATAAGAATAGGAATAGGAATAGGAATAAGAATAGGAATCCTAGTTGGAAAAGGATTCCAATGTAGTGTCTATAAATAGGGTCTCAATGTAACTATTTAGATACACAATTCAATAATATTTTTCATATATATTTCTCACATGGTATCAGAGCATTGGTGAGAACAAACAAGTCACCGTATGTCTATGTCAATTTTCGGTGACTGTTGGGTCTGATTTTGTTATACTTTTTTCTTTCTGTGGGTGTTGTGCGAAAACCAACACCACCACGAGGCTCGGAAAGCCCCCGCGACCAAACCCCAGCCAAAACCACCGGAAAAAACCACCCCACGCGCTCTCACGCGCCTATCGGAGGTGGCAGTTTCCGGCGAGATCTGTCTCACGCGCCGGCGCGTGAGGGCTTTTCTGATCATATTTTTTTGAGATTTTTTTGACAGTTGGGGTCGTCCAGCCAATCCGACCAGGCCCATACTGTTTTTGACCAGATCCGATCGCCGGAATTAGAGTTCCAGCTATTTCCAGGCAGTTTCCGGCGACTTTTCTTCGAGATTTGAATTTTCCGAGACAAATTTAGCATAATGTCTTTTGGGTGTGATGTTTTTGGTTCCAAAAATATGGGGATTGGAAGTTCTAGCCCTATAATCACTTCAGAACTTTTATTGGGAAGTTCAAACTATTTATCTTGGGCTTCCTCGGTTGAGTTGTGGTGCAAGGGTCAAGGTGTCCAAGATCACTTAACGAACAAGGCTTATGAGGTAGATGTAAAGGCAAAGACTAGTGAGGAAGATGCAAAAGCCAAAGCACAATGGGAGAAAGTAGATGCTCAATTATGTAGTCTCCTATGGCGTTCTATTGATTTCAAGTTGATGCCCTTGTTTCGCCCATTCCAGACGTGTTATACAGTTTGGGAAAAGGCTCGTGCTTTATACACTAATGACATATCTCGATTCTATGATGTGATATCTCGATTGACCAACTTAAAGAAACAAGAATCCGATATGTCTACTTACTTAGGACAGGTACAGGCAGTCATGGAGGAATTTGACACATTAATGCCAGTTACTACGAATGTGGAAAAACAACAAGAACACAGACAAACATTGTTTCTAGTTCTTACTCTTGCTGGACTTCCTCCTGATCATGATTCTGTACGTGATCAGATTTTAGCTAGCCCTACAGTTCCTACAATCGATGAATTATTCTCTCGTCTCCTTCGTCTTGCGGCACCTCCCAGTCACAAGGTAGTTTCATCACCCACTGTTGACTCATCTATTCTTGCATCTCAAACCTTTGAAAAGCGTACATATCAATCTATGGAGAATCGGCGAGGAGGAGGGCGTTTTGGGAAACCTCGATCCAAGTGTAGTCATTGTCATAAGCCTGGACACACTCGTGATATATGTTATATTTTGCATGGTCCACCACCCAGTTATGATCCTATTGTTCTAAAGGAATATAATGAGTTCCTTCGAAATCGCGCAAGTAAACAGACATCTCCACCAGTAGCATATGGTGCTCAACCTAATCAACCATCCAATAATGCTCATATTGCTCAGACAGAATATGATGAGTTCCTTCAGTATCGTGCAAATAAGCAAACGTCTCCACAAGTAGTTTCGGTTGCACAACCTGATGTCTCTGTTGCGGGTAATTCTTTTGCTTGTGTGTCGCAATCTAGTACTCTTGGAACATGGGTCATGGACTCTGGGGCTTCTGATCATATCTCTGGTAATAAATCACTTTTATCCGATATTGTTTATTCACAATCTCTTCCAGCTATTACTTTAGCCAATGGGATCCAAACCAAACCAAAAGGGGTTGGAAAAGCCAAACCCCTATCTTCTGTCACCCTAGACTCTGTTCTTTATGTCCCTGGTTCTCCTTTTAATCTAGCATCTGTTAGTCGTTTGACGAAAGCCCTACATTGTAGTATAACTTTTTTCGATGATTTTTTTCTCATGCAGGACCGCAGTACGGGACAGATGATTGGAACAGGACATGAATCACAAGGCCTTTACTATCTTACCTCTTCAAATTCCTTAGCAGCATGCTCCGTTACAGATTCCCCAGATTTAATTCACAAACGTTTGGGACATCCGAGTCTATCCAAACTGCAAAAGATGGTGCCTAGTTTGTCTAGTTTATCCACATTAGATTGTGAGTCGTGTCAACTTGGGAAACACACTCGTGCTACGTTTTCTCGTAGTACTGAGGGTCGTTCAGAGTCTATTTTTTCATTAGTTCATTCTGATATTTGGGGTCCTAGTAGAGTCAGTTCCACCTTAGGATTTCGTTATTTTGTTAGTTTCATTGATGATTATTCAAAATGTACTTGGGTTTTCTTAATGAAAGATCGTTCTGAGTTATTTTCTATTTTCAAAAGTTTCTTTGCTGAAATACAAAATCAGTTTGGTGT
Organism: Solanum verrucosum; assembly: GCF_900185275.1. Classification (NCBI taxonomy): domain Eukaryota; kingdom Viridiplantae; phylum Streptophyta; class Magnoliopsida; order Solanales; family Solanaceae; genus Solanum; species Solanum verrucosum. The sequence continues at coordinate 4,136,468 of NW_026020569.1, forward strand.
TTCTATTCGTACTTTTCGTAGTGATAATGCCTTAGAATACTTATCCTCCCAATTTCGGGAGTTTATGACTCACCAAGGCATTATTCACCAGACTACTTGTCCATACACCGCTCAACAAAATGGTGTAGCTGAAAGAAAAAATCGGCATCTTATTGAGACCGCTCGTACTCTTCTCCTTGAATCCAATGTTCCATTGCGTTTTTGGGGAGATGCAGTTCTTACGTCTTGTTATTTGATAAATAGAATGCCCTCTTCTTCTATTCAGAATCAGGTTCCCCATTCCATACTGTTTCCTCAGTCACATCTCTATCCTATCCCTCCTCGTGTCTTTGGGAGCACATGCTTCGTTCATAACTTAGCCCCAGGAAAAGATAAATTAGCTCCTCGTGCCCTCAAATGTGTCTTTCTTGGTTACTCTCGAGTCCAAAAAGGGTATCGTTGTTATTCACATGATCTTCATCGATACCTTATGTCTGCTGATGTTACATTTTTTGAGTCTCAGCCTTACTATACATCTTCTGATCATCCTGATGTCTCTATGGTCTTACCCATACCTCAGGTTTTACCTGTGCCAACCTGTGTGGAATCTACGGTTACTTCTACATCTCCAGTTGTAGTGCCACCACTACTAACTTATCATCGCCGTCCACGTCCAACCCTAGTCCCAGATGATTCATGTCATGCGCCAGACCCTGCTCCTACTGCGGACTTGCCTCCTCCTAGCCAACCGCTTGCACTTCAAAAAGGTATACGATCCACTCGAAATACTAACCCACATTATACCTTCTTAAGTTATCATCGTCTATCATCACCCCATTATGCATTTGTGTCGTCTTTGTCCTCTATTTCCATTCCTAAGACTACAGGTGAAGCACTTTCTCATTCTGGATGGAGGCAGGCTATGGTTGATGAGATGTCTGCTTTACATAAGAGTGGTACTTGGGAGCTTGTCTCCCTTCCTGCAGGTAAATCTACTGTTGGTTGTCGTTGGGTTTATGCAATCAAAATTGGTCCAGACGGTCAGGTTGATCGACTTAAGGCTCGCCTTGTTGCCAAAGGGTATACTCAGATATTTGGGCTAGATTATAGTGACACTTTCGCTCCTGTGGCTAAAATTGCATCTGTTCGTCTTTTTCTATCTATGGCTGCCGTTCGTCATTGGCCTCTTCATCAGTTGGACATTAAGAATGCTTTTCTGCATGGTGATCTTGAGGAAGAAGTCTATATGGAGCAACCACCTGATTTTGTTGCTCAGGGGGAGTCTAGTAGCCTTGTATGTCGATTGCGCAGGTCACTCTATGGTCTAAAACAGTCTCCTCGAGCTTGGTTCGAGAAGTTCAGCCAAGTCGATGTATCTATTTGGTTGTTTACGTTGATGATATTGTTATCACCGGTAATGATCAAGATGGTATCACCGATTTGAAGCAACATCTCTTTAAGCACTTCCAAACTAAAGACCTTGGCAGATTGAAGTATTTTCTAGGTATTGAGGTTGCTCAGTCTAGATCAGGTATTGTTATTTCTCAGCGCAAGTATGCCTTAGACATTCTTGAGGAGACAGGGATGATGGGATGTAGACCTGTTGACACTCCTATGGATCCGAATGTTAAACTTCTTCCAGGACAGGGGGAGCCACTTAGTAATCCTGAAAGGTATAGACGACTTGTTGGAAAGTTGAATTATCTCACAGTGACTAGACCTGACATCTCTTTTCCTGTGAGTGTTGTAAGTCAGTTTATGACTTCCCCTTGTGATAGTCATTGGGAAGCAGTTGTTCGTATTCTGCGATATATAAAGTCAGCTCCCGGTAAAGGACTACTCTTTGAGGATCAAGGCCATGAGCATATCATTGGATATACAGACGCTGATTGGGCAGGATCACCCTCTGACAGACGTTCGACATCCGGATATTGTGTTTTAGTAGGAGGTAATTTGGTGTCGTGGAAGAGCAAGAAACAGAATGTGGTTGCTCGATCTAGTGCAGAATCAGAATATCGAGCAATGGCGACAACAACTTGTGAGCTAGTTTGGATCAAACAGTTGCTGGGAGAACTAAAATTTGGCAAAGTTGATAAGATGGAACTTGTGTGTGATAATCAAGCGGCTCTTCATATCGCATCAAATCCAGTGTTTCATGAAAGGACTAAGCACATTGAGATTGACTGTCACTTTGTCAGAGAAAAGATACTCTCGGGAGATATTGTTACGAAATTTGTGAAGTCAAATGATCAGCTTGCAGATATCTTCACCAAGTCCCTCACATGTCCTCGTATTAATTACATCTGTAACAAGCTAGGTACATATGATTTGTATGCACCAGCTTGAGGGGGAGTGTTAGAATAGAAATAAGTATTTCCTACTTAGAATAGAAATAAGAATAGGAATAGGAATAGGAATCCTAGTTGGAAAAGGATTCCAATGTAGTGTCTATAAATAGGGTCTCAATGTAACTATTTAGATACACAATTCAATAATATTTTTCGTATATATTTCTCACAATCTCGTCATTAATTCCTCATGGTTAAAATTGCTTAGCAGAATGACCTGTTATTCCCTGATTCCTGCCTTTATATTGGTATTTATGCACATGTCAGGCTGTTAATGCCATCTGAAGACTCCCAAATTAAGGATATAAGATCATTTGGACGAGTTATGCTGATGAAAGCTGCTAATATGATTGTAAAGGCAAAGGTTCTGATGGTTGTCCGTATTTACTATTCCATGAAGAATACTGCATGCTTACATATCTAAAGAATATACTTTCACACAGGCTGCATGTTCAGTATCACTAGGCTTTGGTGAAGACTCACTTCATGCATCATCAGTGCTGGTGATGCCCATGGTTTCATCGAAAATAACAGGCTTCCGAGGAGGCGGTCTTGATCGGGCAAAAATATTATCTGTTCGAGGACCAGGTTGGAACAAATTCGCAGTTGATAAAGATAGTGAGACAATCCTGGAGACAACTGCGATGTTGCCCCAAGGTATCAACTTGGACTAGGAGAGCGTTGCATTGGTTTGTGGAGATGGACATGCCAATGGTGTTTATTTCTTATTCCTTATGGAGAATTGTGTCTCTACTTCCCATTTACTAATTGTACACTTTATTATTCCACTCGTAGTCTGTCAGAAGGCAGCAGATGCTGGGACGGGGAGGGGAACAGCATATGTTTGAAGAGGTAGGGCTAGCTAGCATGATTTGTAAGGGGAATATACTACGTTGATGAATGTTCATTTATCTCTTTTAGAGGCATAATCTTATAAATTGTTTTTGTAGTTTACGAGAATACTAGGTTTGACTGTAAGGCAAGACATTCTGCATTAGCTGCTGGCTGTTGATAGTTTGAGCTCGCGTGATTGTTTTACTAGTGTAATTAATGTTCTGGTTTCCTCTGTCTGGTGCTGGCGCATATGATTCTGGCTGCAACCTAATCAACTACATAGCCTTAAACAGAGAATTAAATGGTCTTTTAGAATCATGAACTCTAGATACACCAGCAGAGTACACTTTTTTCTAACTATTTTTTAAGTTTGAGTTTATTTTAGAGGTAAGTGTCAGAAATACACCTGAATTATCCTTTTTTTTTTAGTTTCATACCTAAACTAAACACACCTGAATTATCCTTTTTTTTTGAGTTTCATACCTAAACTAAACACTCTCTTTTATTTGAAAAAACATTGACACATAATATTCCACCTGGATTAAATCTTTCACCTTGACAAAAATTAAATAATAAACTATTAATATTAATTAAAAATTATCACTATTCCGAAAATTAATATTTTTTTAAAAATAAAATTTAAATTAATTTTCTTACCCTTTCCACCCTCCCCCCCCCCCCCCCCCCGACCCAACAATCCTCTATCCTTTTATTTTTTTTAAATTTCTTTTATAAAAAATCATACTTCACCCCACAACCACCCGCCCACTCATTCCCCCCAAAAAATTGATATTATTTTATTTTTTTAAAAATAAAAATTCTATCACATCCTATTTAACTCTCTGCTCCTAATTATTTTTATTTATTTTTTACATTTTTCTCATTTTGTGTTAGATATGTACATATGTTTTTAGGAATAATTTTTCTACTTGTGTACCGAATATAACATAAATAATTTTTTTTTAAAAAAGTCGTGTGGCAGCAAGTAAAAAAGTATTTTCGATACGTAATATCTAACACAAAACGAGAAAAAATTTGAAAGCGGAAGGTTAGGTGGAGTGGGTAATTTTTTAAATATAATAATATCTAAATTAGTATTTGAAGATGGGGAAGTAAACAAAATTAAATACTTTGAGAGGAAGTGATGAAATGGGGTAAGAAAAATATTTTACATTTTATTTTATAGAAAAAAGTATTTTTTTGGGATAATAATTTTTAATCTTTGATTTTAACTAACACATAATTTATTTAGTTTTTGTCAAGGTGGAATATTTTGTCTATGTGGAGTGTGATGTGATAATTTTTTTAAATTAAAGAGAGTATATTACACAATACACACTATGGTAAGAGTGTTATAAAAGAGAGAAATGTGTTTCTCAAACTAATAAGTGATAGTTTATATATGAAACACACTATCTCACTAGTTTAGGTATGAAACTTAAAAAAATGAGATAATTTAGGTGTGTTTTTAACCTTTATATTTTTGTTTTATCAGTATAGTCCTACTTTTTAATATTTAATCATTAGTGGTTGGTGCAAAATGCATTAGTGTCATCCTCGGTACCAATTTCAATTGTGCCAAATGTTCTGCAACATAAGCACATGATAGATTATAAAATTTTAAACTCCCCTACCCCAAACAAAAAAAAGAAGCTAAATGCATATCAATTGTGCTAGACGGTAAAAATAAACCGGACAAAAGTCTTCTCTACCCTTAGCCACCCCTTCTCTCCCATCCATATACCCTCCTTAAAAAGGAGATCCTCCAATTCACATTCAGACATTAAATAAGAAAGTCTTCCAACAACCAAAAAGGCGACTTTGGAAAGTAAGATTTGTTAGAATAATCATTATCCTCCATTTTATTTCTCTTTTGATGATTCTTTTACCCTACTAACCAATTGTCATAAATGGGCCATCAGTGCCTCGTTGATATGTTGTGTATTACAAGACTGATTTCTATATTACAAAATTGGGGATACTGTACAATGTACATTGGTACAAAAAATGCACAAATTTTCCAAGAAGTTGAAACTCCTGGAGAAGAATGATTCTGCATTCCAGGACAAAACTCAACTTAAATAGAATGAAGATGCCGCAGTTCCAATATTATTGAACCTATGGCAGCAATTGCTCAAATTTCAAGTAAAATTTGGAGAATTGCGATGCCCATCAGCAAATTCTCTCACTAAACGCTTCAGAATTCTCCCCCCTTTACCTTGCATATGCCCATAATCACTTGTTCCTCCAACGTTTCGCCTGCTCTCAATATAGTCTGAAGCAGCAGCAGCAAGTGCTTTAATCCAGAGAGGGACCAAAGACTCTACTTCGCCATGCTTTAGGTACTCAGCTGGTAAATTGTGTACCTGGAAAACGATTATTGGTCACACAAAAGAGTGTTTTGATACAACTCTCCCCACAAAAATATTGTCTCAATGCAACTCTCAACTTATCATAGTAGCAATATCACATCTGGAGAAGGAAAGAGAATCAACCTGCTAATGGGGTTGAAATAAGTGACAGAATAGCACACTGAATAAAGCTAATATGTAAGAAAAACATTTTTTCTTATAGAAGTAACAAATGATGACCATTTCATAAGGCTCATATAAGTGCTGCTTTCCTTCTAGGAAGTTTGCTGTGCATGAGCAGCAGGATCAGTTTTGATAAAATAAATGAGAAAGGCACTTAGGAGAGAGATAGATAAATAGTGATAGAGAGAGAGGACTGACTGCAGAATGGAGCCATCCATGTAAGGAATCCCAACAAAGATGAGCCTTCCAGGTGGTTCTTTCACTTAAATTGCACATAGCAGCCAATTGCTGCAAAAGTGTTGCAGACTTGTGAACCTGTTAAGGGAACAGTGTTAGCGAAAACGACAACATTGTCAAAAAGACCATAAAGATTGAAATCATCCAACTGTAGTGTTCAAAGACTCCTGCTTTTGTTCCAAATGGCTTAGGATGCTCCACAAATAATAGCGAGCCACTTGATCCTCATGATAATATTTCCTAGTGAAAAAGGATTCCATTCTGGCAAAATTGGTTCTACACGATCTTGCATATATGACATTTGAATTGTAATTCAAAGATAAGACTCTAGCAACCAACGGCATACTTGCAAAATAAATGCTTTTGATACAAAGCAACCTGCACCAAACTTGATTGCTACCAGTTCTTTCTATAGTATCTCGAGGAATAAACATGAGCTGGTTCAATTTACCCTTGACATTGCAGAAACACCAAGTAAAGCATACATTAGGTTTGACACTAGGCCATCGCCGCTGTGAGATATGACTTGTATTGCCATAGCATCAATTGAACTATCAGAAATACCAACTATGCCTTCCAGTTCAGAACCATGCGTAAGGGATTCAACCAAAGCATTTAAGCCAGTCTCTAGGAAACCTGAAGCACAATATCAAGTTAAGAGTTTCTCATTTAGACTAGAATAACAAATCATTAGATGTATACAACCGCATTTTTACTAAAGGTCAGAATCAGAAGAAAATTTCGATATGATGAATAGGCTATACTCAACAGACATAACAAATCATGTAAAAAAATGTGAAAATTCATTATGGTGCACTATCTAATGGACTTCACAAGATTTAGATTATGGATAAGGATCTGATCAAGATATTTTCATGTTTCACTATGACTTGTGGTTCTCATTAATAGCAGATCGTATTGGAAATATTTAATGTAGCAAGTTTCGACATTTAACATATTGCTGGATAGGGTAGCAGAGATGGTTCAGTGACGACAGCCTAAGCATTTTTGTTCCAATCACCTTCAGCAGCTCAAGTAAGATGGACACGACAATTCATCAAGTTCACAAGTTTCAAGATAGAGAAACCTTGTGGAATTTGACATTCAGAAGAAATCTACAAGATTAGGAGATAAGAGGAATTCTAGAACCTTATAGAATTATTATTTTATAACAAGAATATCATATTGTCCAAAGGGATAGTTGGAAATGCAAAGAGATGAAAATAAATTTTTTTGAACAAAATTCTTCTTACACAGGCGACTAAAAATGTGAGGACACTAGTTACCCACACCTACCAGTTTGGATTCTCAGAACGTCGAAAAAAAACATGTTTTCTCACATGCTTTGCAGCAATGGGTCTATTCTAATAGCAGGAAACTTTTTAAAAAAAGATTAACAAACATGTGTCAATATGGGTCAAACAGAGGATTCAACATCAAGTTCTAGACTTGACAGGTTTTTGTTATCCACTGCATGGGAAGAGACGGTTCCAAGTAAACCCCTTTGCCTAGATTGACTGTGGACCATTTTCCAATTTTGTTGGATGAAGCAGAGGAAGACACACAAATTCCCCCTACAGATCCGAGAACATGTGTTTAAGTGACAAACTTTGGAGATAGATGATGGGATGGTGGAATGGTCATCCGGTTACTGACAAGTCAAAATGCCAAAAAATTGAAATTGTTGCAAGGGGAGATAAGTGTGAAATAAGGAGGTGTTTAGGAGGGTTGAGGTGAAAATGAAGGGGATTCTGATAAATTAGGGAAGCCAATGATGGTTGAAGGGCAGAAGGACTTGGGAGGTAAGAGAGGAAGAGAGAAAAAAGGAATTGAAGAGGGTGTTAGCTAGTTTGGCCACTCTAAGAAACTAGTTGGAAACAAAAATTGAGGGCATTAAATTTGGGAAAATTATCAAACTAGTCAAAATTAGCAACTTATTTATGGGAAATAACTGTAGTTTCAAAATATTATAAAAAAGAGCAATATGTTCTTTTTACAAAAAACACTTCCCCTCTCTCTCTTGCCCTCTCCTCTTTCTCACTCTCTCCCTTGCCTGTCCTCCCTTTCTCTTGCCCTCTCCTCTCTCTCTCTGTTTTTCTCTCTCCTACCAATAAGAAGAAATACATTTAAATTTATTATGTATCAATTGTATTCAATCAAATATAGGTGAGAGTTTTGTATTTTATTTCAATTGTATTCAAAAAAATGTATTTTGTATTTTTTGAATCAATTATATTTGTATTCATACGAATACAACATGCATTTATATCCTCTCTGTCAAATATATTTGTACCCAATCAAAGAGAGGATGAATAAAGTTGTATTTGTTGTATTTCAAATACAATTGACAAGATACAATTGATACAAAATACAGAATACAATGCAAAAAAAATACAAAATACAATTATCTCTCCTCCCTCTCTTGATCTCGCTCGCCTCTCTCCTCTTAATATGTATTCATTTTGATATAAATCAATTCGTATTTGTATTCTTTTTCTCCAAAATCAGCGAAAAAATACACTCTCTCCTCGATATTGCCTGCCTCTCTCCTTCCCCCTCCCCTAACATTTTGCTATTATCCATTATTAAGCAAACTATATCTATAGAGTCCTATTTAAGGCCTAATGTTTGCTATTTTTGCAAGTTTCCCATTAAATTATGGTTGGAGTAGGGGAACTCTAATACTAATTTCTTTCAGGATAGAGGTGAAAAATAGGAGAAATTTTACAGAGATGATAGAGGTAGATTGGGTGGTGTGTACATGAGAGACTGTATAATAGGCTATAGTGGGGTTCTACCAAGTTTATTTATGGAAGAGGTAGATTGGAGAAAAAAGTCATGAGGGATGCAATTTAAGCAAATTTGGGATAAGAAGAGGGAGTGGATGGAGAGGGCAATTGGGAGGAGGAGGTGTGGGAGGTAGTAGAGAGTTACACAGGCTCGGATCCTATTTTTATGATATTTGACCGGACACAAAACTTAAGTAGTTAGTGTGCCTTGTGGATCATATACGTAGTAATGGAAAAAACAATAAATAATGGACAAGAAGTTGGCGATTAAAAAATATCCAATAAAATTAAAATTTGAAGAGAATAGCAGTCATGGAGTGGCTAACTGTGTTATCTAACTTTATTTTTAGGATGTCAAAAATGGCTGAAGAATGGAGGTGGAGTACAAGTATCCCATAGTACAAGAACAAGGGTGATATTCAGAATTACAACAACTATCGGATAAGAGTATCAAGTTGCTAAGTCACACTAGGAAAGTTTGGGAAAAAGTGATGTAACGGTGAGGAAATATGTGTTATTACCAAGAACTAATAGGGTTGCACCAGTTATCAACCCTTAGCCAATTTTTATTTGCCTTGATGATAGATGAACTGATGCGGCACATCCAAGCGGAGGTGCCATGGTGTATGTTATTTGCAAATGACATCGTATTAATTGACGAGATACATGACGGAGTTAATGCTAGGCTGGAGGTTTGGAGACGGACCTTGAAGTCTATAAAGGTTCAGGTTGAGTAGGACTAAGACAATACTTGGAGTCAAGTTCAATGACGTAATTCATGAGGCAGATGTGAAAGTGACTATTCAGACACAAGTCATCTCCAAGAGAAAAAGTTTCAAGTACTTTGGATCAATAAACCAAGGAATGCGGAGATTGAAGATAATGTTACACATTGCATCGTAGCAGAAAAGATGAAATGGAGGTTTGCATCTAATGTCTTGTGTGATAAAGATGTGCCACCAAAACTTAAGGGTAAGTTTTATTAAATGGTTCTTAGACTTGTATGGGGAAGAGTGATGGCTAGTCAAGAATTCGCACGTCCAAAAGATGAAAGAATCGGAAATGAGGATGTGAAGATGGATGTGTGCGCACACTAGGAGAGATAGGATTACGAACAAAGATATTCTATACAAGGTGTGAATAGGAGATGCACAAATGCCTCAGTGAGCCGGTGTGAGAGGTTGGCTATGGTGGGTATGATGAGGTAGAGGTAGGCTGAAGAAGTACTCCCCCTGTCCTTACTTACTTGTCCATTTTTCCTTTTTTAGTTGTTCCTAATAACTTGTCAATTTTGACAAATCAAGAAAGGACAATTTTTTACCTATTATACCCTCAATTAATTACTTTGAAAAAGGTTGAACTTCTTGAAAATCTTAAGTTTTTAATTCATCCACTTCATAATTAATAGGGGTAAAATGATAAACTCACTATGTCAATAATTGTTTTCTTAATAGGTGTGTCAATTCAAAAGTGGACAAGTAATTAGGGACAGAGGGAGTATGAGGGAGAGGTGATCAGACAATAAATGACACAACTGCAGCTTACCGAGGATTTACCCTACATAGGAGGGTATGGAGGTCTAGGATTAGGGTAGACGATTAATAGGTAGTCAAGTGTTATCTAGTTCTCTTTAGTTAGTATTATGATTATTACTCTCCAACTATCTTATTCTTTGTTTTTATTACTTGTTGCTTCTTGTGCTTCAGTTGTCGTATTATGTGTTGTTGCTATTGTCCGTGTCTCCATTATTTTCTACATGGCTTCTTTACTATTGTAGTTCCTTTTCTTACTGATTTTGATATGCATTTTTAGCCAAGGGTCAATCAAAATCAACCTCTCTACCTTCACAAGGTAGGGATAAGGTTGCGTACGCACCACCCTCTCCAAACCCAACTTGTGGGATTGCATTGGATATGTTGTTGTAAATTACATAATATATATAATTGGTGGAATGATGTCAAACATTTTCAAACTCCCCAAATAGAAAGAGGGTACTCTCTCGGCTTGAGCTTTCCAGAGGTTTTCTTTTTAGTCTGGATAATAGGCTGAATAAATTTGTTCCAACCTCATCAGTTACAAGATGCAATGAATTCTTTTGACAAGTTTAGGTGCTAAAAATGCATATAATAGTGGTCGATATAATTAACACATACACGTGTGTGTTTGTGTATATATATATATATATGGCTCTTGAGGTTGGGTTAGTTGATAACAATGGGTGTATGATCACTTCCTGCATTCTTTATGCATGCAGGTATGTGCAACACTTCAGGGAAAATGAGAAGTTAGTTTGATAGTTTTACATTTGCTTTCTCCCAACAATTCTGTAGCAGGGCCAAGGGGGAGGTGTTGGAGACTGGCGCCATTCTAATAGGTTGGAGATTTTGAGAGAAGTCTTAATGAATCTTCACAGCCATCATCCAAGAAGGGAGGAAACGCCGAGTATCAAAGGCAATAGACCTATTAGTTTAGTGAGAAGATTTTATCAGATCATTTCAAGGTTCTTTCCAATAGACTAAAAAAGGTCTCGAACAAGATAGTGTCTACTTTATAGAATGCTTTGAGTAAGGTAGACATATTGTAGATACAACTTTGGTGGCAAATGAACCAGTAGACTCCGGAAGTAAGCCAGGAGAACTGTATTTGTTGTGAAAGCTAGACGTTGAGAAAGCATATGTCTATGTCAACTGGAATTATTGGATTTCATTCTGCTGAGTATGAGCTTTGAGTACAAGAGGAGAAATGGATCAAAATTTGCATATCTATCGTCAGATACTCGGTATTTGTGAATGACCGTCCATGCAGATTTTTTGGTAGCTACATGTTTACATTAGTTGTGGAAGAGCAACAAGCAGAATGATGGATAGAGTAGTTGTATAGGGACATTTGAGCAGCTTCTCAGCAATGTTCAGAAGTCAAGGCATCATTAGAGTGACTCACCTATTATTCACGGATGACACATTAGTTCTTTTTGATGCTGATAGGATACAATTGGAGTAGAGGCAGCAACCGAAAATCTGAGAAAGAGGATCACCTATATTAGTTGGTGCTTCATTTGCGAAATTCGGGGAGGATGTGGACCACCTCCTATAGCATTTCCAGGTAGTTCACGAATATGCTGGAAGATATTGAGATGTCTTGGAATATAGTGGACCATACCCGAATGCCAGAAAAGGATGATTAATTAGTAGGGCAATCAAACGAATATGTTAGGCATGTGTGTTAGATCTTATATAAGTTGTATGGAGAGAGGAACAAAGGGGTTTCAAAGAAATCAAAATGATTTTGTACATTTGAAGAATAGCCTTTTATCTTTAATGTATTTTTGATGCACCCATGAGGTTCCTATTTGTATGGACAATTGAGTGTCTTTCATAGAGAAGCATTTATTTTTGTAGCTTTTCCCATTCTTCAACGAAATTATCTCTTGATATAAAAAGATTAAAATGTGTAAGCTAGCGATTCATGTGCAAACTTTCAAGTGAAGATGTAGACATTTGCTAATGCATTGTCCATAAGAGCTTGTTGTGGTGGACAATGCTAAATCTGTTTGGAGTACAGTGGCCAATGTCGGCAACTGTAAAAGATGTGATGTAAGTTAGACCTATAAGAGGAAAAGAAGGTGTAGAACATGTGATGTACCTCTGCACGCTCTTATGTTGTATATAGAGGGAAAAGAACTTAAGAGTTTTAAAAGATTTGTACAACTTGGGTGCATGACACTGCACTAATATTAGTTATTAATTTTTGTCCACCCATGAGATCCATCTTCATGTAAGTGCTCTACTTTTTATGATATATGTATATTGAGATTTTCCCACTATACTAACAATATTATTATTTTATTAGAAAAAGACATATCTTTCTGTAAAATCTCTACTTTTTATAACACTTCATACTGAGATATTTTGACAACATTAACAAAATTATTATTTCGTCAGGAAAAGGTTCATCAACTTGAGGAAGGGGATGGGGCTGAAAAAGTTGTGTTATCCCTTGATATTTTATCACAAAAATATAATCAACTAAAACATGCAGGAATGCTTGCTGAGAGAGGAGCAACGCCTGAATAGTCGTCCAGAAAGTAGCGGCACCAATTGCTGAAGAGAGGAGTAGAGAAGAAAAGAACACATTGGACATGTGGCAACATACAGTGGTTGGCATCGCTCACTGGTCGTTGAAGATAGTTGAGTCTACCAAGATTGTAAGGGGTCGTTTGGTACAAAGATGCATAATGCAGGGATTAGTAATACATGGTTTAGTTTTTATCAAGTGTTTGTTTCATTGCTTCCCACCTAATCTTGTGTTTGGTTTAAAAATCTATAAAAAGCTTATTTCCTATTATACTCTTGAGTTATTATGAGATTTCCTATGTCATGTAATTGGGTCAAGGTAGATAATTGCCGGACAATATTATTTTTTGTGGCCTTCTAACTAGGTAGGAGAAGAATAATGTTGTCGCCATGTTTGCTATTTTCTCACTTGAATTATTTGAGGATAAAACTCTACAAAAATCTTCTTTACAATTATATCCTTGAATTTTTGTTGAATTTTCTATTTCATTTAACTAGTCAAGTTAAATACTAAAATATAAGAAAAATATTATTATTTTTTGAGGTGTGATGTGCCACTACGGACATCATTGATAGCACAATGTATTTATGATTTTTTGTTGGTCAAATATACCTTAAACTTTACATAGATTTAAGGCTACTTAAATTGTTCAAATACCTAAAGCTTATTAAAAAAAAGAAAACAAATAGTTCAAGTGGTCAATCGACGAACTACATTTAAGAAAAATCCAAAAATAAAAGCAACCCAATATAGCAAATCAAACATGGAGAAAAAAAATATTAGTTTGTGAAATCATCAAATTACATTGAACGAATTTGAAGAATTAAAAGAACATTTATAACCATTCCAATATAAATAAAAAAGGACATTAAATTACAAAAGAAATTTAAGTAAAGGGATTGGGGGATAGTTTAGTCATTTAGGGGTCTTATCCAAGGATTCTCAAAACTTTAGATTAGTTATCCCTCCCTTTTCTAGGGTTAAAATAAGACCTTATATGGGGTATAACTAATCCGTGGATTAAGTTATAAATAAAGTAACCAAACAAAGTTTTTGCTGGACTAAATTTTAATCCATGGACTATTCTAATTAATACCGTCTACAAAACGGGTCCTAAAGGTTGTGATGCAATATGGAAAACTATATTAAGCTAGTAAACACAATATAATTAAATACAAGTATTTGAAGATAAATCTTTTTTACGATAAAAATCCTCAAGGGCCAGTGGTGCATGGTCTGAAACTCCAGATAATAGTCCGCTCTCTAATCTGTTCACTAAAAACCCTGACATTTACTTGTGGTAGGATTTGAACCTGTAAGGTGTGCCTAACCCCCACATCACAAGCTACACTCTTACTACAAGACCAAAGCCCTAGGGGCTCCTAAGATCAGTGTTTTGAAAACCAAAAAGTGCAAAAAAGTGACAAGGTCCATAGGGCTTAAAACAAAAAGCAAGAAGTGAAGCACACAATGTAACGGAATTAAAAAATATTAAACATACATGAATTTAGCACAATTAAAATGAAATTGTAATTAAATAATTAATTTCAGCATCCAACATACAATAATCTCAATATTAATCCAACCCCTCAAAGTTGAGATTCAAAGAAGCGACATTCTTATTAGACTTACTTTGTGCACCATTGTTTGAGGTGCAAACTTCTCTATATTGCATGTCTTTACCCATGAAGCAATAATCCCTCGCTTCACATACTATGTTTTGAATAATACTGCCGAAGATATCCTATAGAATATCCTACAATATTCTTTTTGATGACCAAATATTCTACAATTCTAAAATTGTAGAGAATATTCTACAACTTTTTTCCTTATTCAAGTACAATAAATCTAGATATGTATGAATATACGCACATATTCTCCATATATTCTAACAAAGATCAATAGTATGTAGAAAATTAGGTGCCACAAAATGAAAACAGTTAATGAAATGTTAGCAAAAGTTATGCAGGATATTTGATGGGTGTGGGGACTTCAACTGATTTTCCCGACTTACATGACATAAATGACATTGCTGCCAGTGCTGCGCCACGGTGCATAGCAGTGCAACATATAGCTGCCTTTTGAAATGATAATTCAAGGATGGAGCCAGAAACTACTAAAACTTCCTGAGACACATCCAGAATAGAAGGTGTCAAAGTTACAAGTTGTTTCTCTAATTATGAAAACAAAATAACGACGTACATGCTCTATTTTTTTTTTTTTTAATAAGCACCTGTATATAGGTAAACAATAATGGAAAAACCATAAATATCACTGCCATATTTTCATGAATGAGATGAGAAGAAAAACAGATAAGATAGACAAAGAGCAAAAATAAATATAAGCAATGATGATGAAAGGAAGACATTTTTGGGAGGTAAGAAACACAAAGCACAGAACAAGCAACAGAACTACAATTAGGTCTAATACACTTGTTTGGAAAAGATCACAGGCAAAGGAGCTAAACTGGTTGTATTTGCCCTTGAACTTTGCAAATGGTTTAAATTTGCACTTTAGCTGCTAATGTTAGCCCATAAGGGAAAAATTGACGACTTTGGGTAGGGCAGTTAACAGTGGGAAAACTTGTTCCGTTTCACATAGTTTGGGGGAATATTTTACTCTTTATCCATTGATAAAAGTATAAGGGTGATATAAGAATAAAAAACTATAACATAAAATGTTAAATCATCAGATATTAATACGTAATAAAACATGCATTTGGTTGGAATCATTTCACCTGAAGGAATTATTTTCCTCATATTTCAAGTTCCATAATCAAAATCAGTGTTTGATTACTACATGTAAGAATCAACTTTTTAACTAAACCTGTACTTCTCAGAGACCCTGTCTGGTTTGGATTACATTGCAGATTTAATCAGTTTTCCTATGATTCATTATTGTACAAAAAATAAGTTTAAAACTTGCAACTGTGATTTTAATTAATTTTGTGATCACATATATATAAACATAGGAAAAAGGTAACCAAAAACCTTCAGAGAGCAGCGGATGAAAATAGATGCGAAATTAGCAAAGGCCTCCACCAGATCAGGCTCTTGATCACATATATATGAGGAAGTAAGAGCCATAATTGATGTTGACTTGGAAAATCTTTCAAAGATACTGACAAAAAGATGTCCATATTCTTCTCTACTGCCAAATTCCTCAATGAGAATGGAAGCTGCAAAAGTTACTGATCAGCTGAGACAAAGGTAGTTGTATTGGAAATATGAGCAACTCAGCTAAGTTGACAGTTGCCAACTCTTACGACTATCAAAAGAAGATCAGATTCAAGCAGGAAAAGACACAATGACCTAAAGCTGTTTCCTGGTATAAATTTCCACAGCCAAAAAACCAGTTAAAGCCTTTGCTTCAGCACTGAAACTGAGACTTGTTCTAAGCAAAGTTCAGAGAAATAATGATACTGGTTTTGCAAAAGGGCATAGGGGAAGTAAAACACATCTAAGAACGAAGAATTGTACACGTCAAAGCTTTGAAGCAATCTATAACACTCTACCTGTTCTTATGTAGCAGTCATGGCTTTGGAATGATACAAAGTTAGTCGATAAACAATTAAGCACTCCTGGCAAAACGGACGTGAAGTGCTGACCTGCAAATGTAATGCACCCAAGCAGTAAGTAATTTATGTGATCAAGGTCTCAACTTTCTCTAGGAAGATACTATGTACAAGAGACTTTCAGTAAATAACCTGTTCTTGTATTGGTTTGGAAACCTATATTACCTTGGACT
This sequence comes from Solanum verrucosum, assembly GCF_900185275.1. Taxonomy (NCBI): domain Eukaryota; kingdom Viridiplantae; phylum Streptophyta; class Magnoliopsida; order Solanales; family Solanaceae; genus Solanum; species Solanum verrucosum. The sequence continues at coordinate 4,153,010 of NW_026020569.1, forward strand.
TTTAAATGGCTTATATGTATACTTGGAAGAGTGGGGGCAGGGGATTTTTGAGGTTTTGGTGGTTGGAACTTATCTTTCTTGACTAGAATTTGATTGGTTATTCATACTGATGTTAAACTGACAAGATATTACTGTGGGTGACCATAATTGAGGCTTGGCTGCTATAAATGAGGTTTAAGGTGAGTGGGAGCCCTCTCTTATGGTTGCTTTCAGGGCTTAATTGTGTTGTATGTAAACATGGTCCTATTTGTTGTGTTTGGACATGCTTGTATATGCATTTGACTAGTCTTAAATGTACAAGAGACTACACATGTGTGGTAACTGTATCACCACTTATTTATTGTGAAACATGTTGTACTTGCACTTGATAAACTCTATACATGACCAAAGACATTCTTATACGTGACATAAATGTATCAGTAAGTATCTTGTATTGAATAAGGCTATGGGATGGCGGGGATAATGGAGTTTTTTCTATTAAATCCAATTATGAAAAGCCTTGGGGCAGAAAGAGTCAATTTTTTCATCTTCCGGAGTAGATTCCAAGGGTACCGAGAAAGGTGGGCTTTCACTTGACTAGAATACGTGCTGTACGGGTTACGTCCCGACCACTTCTCCGACAACTAAGAATAAGAATTTGAGGAACAGGAAGATTACATGTGGCGGTTGGTGCTTGATGTGTAAGAAGCTTGCAAGAAGACATGAATCACCTCCTTTTACATTGCCGAAGAGCATCTCGCTTGCGGTTGCAAATATTGTCATGGTTTGGTCTTTAGTGGGTGATGCTAGATGCGGTTAAAGAGAAAAAATGTATAATCTTTAGATGAAGGAAGAGAAGACGTAGAGCATGAAATGTTACTCTACTAGCACTTAAGTGAATCACATGGAGAGAGAAAAATGGAAAGCTTTTGATAGAGAAGAGAAGGATTTAATAAACTTGAGAAGTAATTTCTTATACCTTATTTCCTTTTGGTGTACCCATGAGGTTTTTACAATATAGAATTGTTGTTTGTAGAGAACCATATGTTTTTTACAAGTTACCTTTGTCAAAAAAAAAGAACCATATGTTTTTGTAAGGTTTTCTACTTTTTGGTATAGTCCTTGTAAATGGGTGACTCCATGCCCTCCAATAACAAAATTTTATTACCTTATATCAAAAGAACCATATGTTTTAATAAGGTTTTCTACTTTTTGGTATAGTCCTTGTATATAGGTGTTGCCATATCATTCTATTAGATAATTTTAATACTTTATATGTATAAACAAAGGCAATGGATTGCTTGTACTCGCAAAACAGTGAGGCTACCTACATACTTGAACTAATACACAGGCAAATTAGATGCTCATAGGTTAGGGGCGGAACCACCTTAGCTTATGTGATGTCATCCGTCACTGCTTCATCGGATAGTTTTGCTATACATATGTATATATGATTAACAAGCAAGATTAAAAAAATTAGATAAAAGGAATAAATGACACCCCTTGTTACAATGGAAGTCTCAGCTCTCATGGTTAAGCGTTAATTTTATTTTGGAGATATCATGGGATCGATTCTTAGAGCTACTTGTGTGTATCTTTTTAAAAGTTCTGAGCAATACAAGGCTTTGCGCCTCAGTAGTTGTATTAGTTATTTTTGTGGCTCATACACTGCAAGAAGTCCATGCGCACCTTGACTAATTCCACGGGATACTTGCCACCTCCTACCAGCACAGGTCCTAGATAAAGTCCTTTTGTATATTATGATGTCATTATAGTGAATTGTTCATTTATTTGTTTTTATGCACTCTCCGAAGGAAGAGCACGAAGAAGAGGTGAACAAGATTCTAAGATATATGAAAAGTTCACCGGGGAAATGATTGTTTTTCAGAAAAGGTCAAGATAGAGGCATTGAAAGCTTTACAGATGCAGATTGGGTAGGTTCTACTATTGATAGGAGGTCTACATCAAGATACTGTACTTTTATCTAGGGAAATCTTGTGACTTCGAGGAGTAAAAAGCAGAATGTTGTAGCCCGTAGCAGTGCTGAAGCTAAATATCGATCTATGACCCATGCGATCTGTGAAATGATTTGGCTTAAGAAGATCATGGAAAACTAAAATAACTGTTTGTGTTACTAATGCGTTGTACTGTGACAACAAAGCCGCCATTAAGTATTAATCACAATCCAGTTCAACATGACATAACAAAACATGTTGTAGTGGATAGGCACTCATAAAAGAGAAGATTGAAGAAGGAAACATGTGCATGCATTTCGTCCCAACAAATCAACAAATTGCAGATATTTTTACAAAAGGCTTGTTTAAACCAAAGCTTGAAATTCTCGTAAGCAAGTTAGGCATGAAAGAGCCCCCAAGGCCTAGCTCAAGTGGCAAAAGGTGGAGGATTTGTGGCTTAGGTCGTAGGTTCAAGCCCCACACCATGCAAAGCGAAGCCCGGTATTTAAGTGGAGAAGGGTAGAGGGGCGGGCCCATTATCCACCGAGTTTAGAAGGCTGTGATTGGTCCAAAAGGCGGGTCACAGACGGATTTCTCGGTTATCAAAAAAAAAAAAAAAAAAAAAAGTTAGGCATGAAAGATATTTACAAGCCAACTTGAGGGGGCGTGTTGATTTGTAAATATCTAAGTGTGATTAGATATGATTTTGTAGGATTTAAATTGATCTAACAAAATCATGTCTGCTATATTATTAAATAAGTTAGGATATAAGAATCATCCCTTTATTCTCAACTCTCCTAGAATTAAGGAATCTGATTGATAGCTAGTTTATTTTTCTATATTATAAATTTGTATCTCTATGGATGAATTAAATTGTACAATTTCGGTACCAAAACTTACACCTTATATGTCGACACTGCTTATGAGAAATCCTACATACGCCCCTGCATATGGTGGAGCTTACCCTATCCAGCCATTCCAGAAGTTGGGGTTGGTAGCATATAGGGCTCCCTAGCTACAAGGGATTAGGAGACCAACGACTAGTTGAAATACATTTAATGAACCCCCAGTTGATATGTTATATGCAATGTGTACTGAAAGTACCACAGTCAAAAATATATTAGTTTATATGTGGAACTATGTACTTTTGTATTTCGAACTTGCATATTGCTTGTCCACCTTGGACTGAGTAATCATTCGCTATTCCTGGTCCGCCCTCTCTTTCACAGCTTAGGAGTACACATCGATGAGCTTAAGTAAGCCTTTTTGACTAATACACTTTGTTGATGTGGCTTGCCCCTCTTCTTACATTTTACAGACGTTGAATTGGGTTACTATTGAATTGATAATTGCCAATTGGCTTTGACATGTCATTTCACGACATCTGTTGGATAACAAATATTTGGATAGTCAGTTGCTTATAGTATTATATCTGAGATATACTTAAGTTAATTATCGAATTAGGCCTACTAGGTGACAATTTTAGGTACCAATTTCTAATGCATGTCCACAAGGTGACAAAATTTACTTGTATAAATATGGAAAAGGAAAAGTTGTAATTGGTAAGCCTGTCGATCTTGGGGAAAATTTCACCTTCATCAAATAAGTTGAATGCTGGTTTTAGAGATTTTTTTAAAAATAAATCAGAAAAGAAGTACCCGATGACTGAATTGCTTGGGAAAGAGCTCTGCATGCTGCCATAGATAGAATAGCATTTCCAATGTGCTCCGACTGAAAAAGTTTTTCTAACATTTGCCAGAATACTCCTAGCAGCGCTACAAGAGGATCATCCACATCCGAACCAGCAGAAGACTCTGTTGACAGATGGCTGAATAAAGTTCCCAACCTGACCAATTGGCCAAGGCTTTACTACATAGAAAGGTATACGGATGGAAAGCAAAGACCAGCAAGTAATTCATAGAAGTCTTTTACAGAATGGGGAAAAAAAGTTTAGATTCTTCCCAACCTTCATAGAACTAGTGTTTTTGCAGAATCTACGTCCAATACCTTGTTTTAGACTCTTCGTGGTAATTAAGACTGACATAGAGAACAAAATGATAGAAAGTATAGCAGCGATTAATACACGTGATCATACACATACTGCAGATAAAATTCTAAAAGACTAATAATCGAATTTTGCATCAGTCATGTGGAGGGGATTGGTTCACTTCTCAAGTAAATGCTCTGTAAGGACTCAATTTTGTATGAAATGTCTCATACCAGGTTTCACACTTTTGGGAAGAAAAAGAAGGTAAAATTTTATCACACTTCTTTTAAAAATAGGATGCTACCAGGAAATGTTCAGATGGTGTATTGGTCGAAAGATGGCAGAACATTTCAAAATTGGTATGCTTCTGTGCCAATGATAGCCTTGAACTGCAAACTAGAGAGCAGAATAACATAGAACATGATCTTTGTGAATGTTACATTTCAATTTCTCTCCGTGGCTATGGCATGCAAACCTTGATAAGAAAAATATCTGAACTAATGCAGATGCAAAAAATAATAACGTAGCAATAGGTTCAAACCTATGTAAACCTCTTCTTGCAGCATTAGTCAACTGAGAATAAGAAGCAGGATTATGCCTTAAAGAGTGGTCTTGATTTTCATCAATCTGAAACAGAGAAATTCATTCTCAGTTAAGGTAAGAGCTTAGAGGACAGTTAATAAACAATTTATAGTACTCTGCATCATGTGCTTTCAAACTGATCCAATTTTTTTGGTTAAGGTGAATGATTTTATAAAAATGGACAAACCTGAAAAGACCCAAAAAAAGGAGAAAAAAAGATAAATGCCAATGGAGATCATAGAGAGGTCTCCATTGTCTATGTTTCTCCTTTATATATATATATATATATATGTTCAGGCCTTTTAGGAAAGGTTAATGAAACCAAAATATGGTTCTCTACGAAAGAAACTCAATCATCTATACACATTGGGGTCTCATGGGTAAACCAAAAAGAAAAAAAAACTAGAAACATAAGATTGCTTTGCAATTTCACAATATCACTATCAACCCCTTCAAACACTCTCATGTTTTAGTCCTTCCAAAGAATCTGCATGATGCTTATGGAGCAACATCCCATGCCCTAGATCTTCTCTTTCTTCTTCTCAACAGTGTTTTGGAAAGCAAGACATGGAAAAAAGTGATGAGGGCTCGCTTCACCGAAGCGAAAAGCATAAAACGAAGCACACACTTTTTTCAAATAAAGTGTTGTTTAGTATAAAAATAGGAAAATATTAAATATGCATAGATAAATAACCAAGAACTCAATAGAAATAATATATTAAGCAGGTCTTTCAATTCTTAAATTAAAAAGTAAATAATAGATACTAGAAATAGATAGTCAATAATCCTCCTAAGTCATACTCTCTCCGTCGCAATTTATGTCAGTTAGTTTGACTTGGTATGGAGTTTAAGAAAGAAAAACTTTTGAAACTTATGGTCTAAGATAAGTCATAGATTTTTGTGTGGCTATAAATCATTTCACTAAGGGTAAAATGGGCATTTTGAAGTTAAATTGTTACTAAATATAATATGTTTAATTCTTTTTGGGACTGACTAAAAGGAGAGTAAGTCATACAAATTGGGACAGAGGGAGTAACAAATTAAACAAATGCATTACCAAATCACAAGGGGAGCAAATTCTTATTCTTCAACAAAACAGAGTATTGCAGAACGCGACTTACAGTAGCATTGAAAAACAGTAAGTTGAAAAAGAAAACCCTAGCAGTAGGCCTGCAGCAGATAAAAGAAGAAGAGAAAAAGAAGAGATGAAAAACTTACCTTGCAAGTCGTTGAAAGAAAGTCGCAGCAGTTGCACAAAAGAGGGAAATGTTTGGAAAGAAGTCTCTAAGTATCTTTACAGTTTTTTTTTAAAAAAACCTAGTTAAAGCTGACCTCGCTTAAGCGAGCTTTTTCTCGCTTTTACAAATGTCGCGCTTCTCACTTCAGTCCCAGAAGCGCTCACTTTTTCACCATAGCATTGCTTCAAGGAATAAACCGACAGCATGTCGCTTCGCTTCATTTTGCACTTTAAGCGACAATGCGTTTGCCAGTGAATGCTGATGGGGTGAAAATTCAAAGGAAAAGGGTATAGAAATACTGAAGTAGAGAACAAAGCAAAGAGCATGAGGCATAACACCAAAGGTACAAATGTGGACTACTCGAAAAGAAAGATTCTGAACCAATACAAAACAATTTGGTACAAGCGGATCACATTCATGTTATTTTGCACAAATGTTGGAAGCACCTATGAAATACAAGTAACATAAAAGTTTGAGTGCTTTTTCAGGTAGAATCATGTTTTTTTCTGTTATTCTAAGATCTTGTGTGCTTTTTGTTTATGCAGGGATTATTTCTCTTTCCCTTAATAAAAATATGCTAAGTTGGATGTGTGGAGACAAACACAAGAGTCTAACCTGTTTGGCCATGAGGATTTTTAACTTTCTTTCGGATTTTTTTTTTTACTTTATATGAAAATCCGCATTTGGCCATGAAAATTCCAAATTGAAGTTGTATTTGGAATTTGGAAAACACCAAGAACTTTGTTTTCACTTTAACTATATTTTTCTTTTTCCAATTTTACCAGAACTGATTTTATTTTTATAAAATTACCCCTTTTAAATTATATTTCATATGTTGAGGTAAAGTACATTCAAACAACCAAATATTATTTGCAAAAATTATAACCGTTTCTCTAACTTCAAAAACTTCAAATTAAGTAAAAAAAAATTGTAATAGTATGTAGTAGATTTTATATGAGATCTAAATTATGACATTATGTTTGTACCTATTTTGAGACAAGTTAGGTGATTTTGTTAGTTCTTAGAAATCAGGAGTATAAACCATATTTAGAAAAAGTACATTCAAATTTTAAATATTCTTTGCAAAAGTATGGCCAACCACAACTCCAACTCTAACTTAAAAAAATTAAAATAAAATGAAATATTTGTTTTCATGTCCAAACACCCACTAAAGGGTTCAAGTTGAGCACGACCAAGACAAATTGCTTGGAATGCAAGTTCAGTGACGTAACTCATGAGGTTGGCGTGAAAGTGAGGCTTAATACCCAGGTCATCCAGAAAAAAGGAAGTTTTAAGTATCATAGGTCATAATACTAAGTAATCAGAAGACTGACAATGATGTCACACACTGTATTGGTGCATGGTGGATGAAAAATAGAGGCTCGAATCCGGAGTCTTGTGTGACAAGAAGGGGTCACCAAAACTTAAAGGCAAGTTCTACACAGTGGTGGTAGTTTCTTGTTTCTTTGATTTTTGTTACTATTTATTGTTCTTTATACTTCGATTATCGTATTATTTTGTTATAGTTACTGCTCCTTTTAAGCTTGCTTTGTCTTGTCGTGTTTAGTATTTTTCCTTGGTTTCTTCACTCCTGTTATTTTCTTGAAACGAGGGTCTATCGAAAACAACCTCTCTTCCTCCCAAGATAGGGGTAAGGTTCGGCATACACACTACCTTCCCCAGCCCTACTTGTGGGATTACACTAGGTATCTTGTTTTTGTTGTACTTTATAAAAATATGAATTTCATTTTATAAAAATATTAAAGTTGATAATTGGTCCATACATAGCACTCACAAAAATAAGACATAACTTTAGGCAGTATTGCGACAAGGAGACCTATGTTACTTGGAATCTCCAATAATGTTGCCTCACCTGAGTTGAATACTTTAAAAATACACTATTTGAAGTATCTGACACACACACATTGATATTTTTGAAGAATCCGAGCTACATAGAAGGAGACTAGGTGACACAACTCAAACAAGATTATTTAATACGAAATGTTGAAAGAACTTCAAAATAGTACGGGGAAAAAGAGAGATACAACACTCTTTATAGAACCACCGTATAGTTATATACTGTTATAAGTTCATGACATGAAAGAGATACAAGAAAAGAAGAAGATGAACTTACTAGTTTGCCAATAGCTTCGTAGCAAGGTGAGACCAACCTAGCCAACAAATTATTCTTCAGCTCCTTGTTAGGAAGGGAACCAAGTATCAAGGTAATCGCGCTGACTACTTTTTCTTCATCCTCTAGAGGCAAATGCCTTTCATCCAAACTCTAAAAAAATATGTCAAACACAAGGAACAAGAGAAACAATAGCAATTGCACTTTAATTATCACTCCAATAAATGATAAACCAAACTTACAGATCCAAGAAATGAGAAATATCTATACGAATTATTAAAAGGTAAACAATTATGTTTATCAAATTTTTTGTCCTAAAATACCCCTCCAATCACCCCAACTATCAAGACAAAGAAAAAGTCGATAAGGTCATAATATTGAAATGGATAGCTATACTTTCAACTCCTCTCACTCTCTAAATCAACTATCATATGCTTTTTTCTTTCCAATTTTAATTTTCATTAAATTTCAATAAACTATGAACATGTACAAGTGCATGACATTTAGTCAATATTATTGGAAATTCATTTCAAACCAATGTCTTAATAACTAAAAACTATTTTTACCTGAAAATTACTGCAATACAAAATTACTTGAACAAAGACCAAGGACCTTCAAGTAAAAATATTTTGATACACCATACAGTTTATAGGACAAACCTCTCCAATCCAAAGTAAGATCTCCAAACTTGAATGTTCATACATAGGGGTAGCGGCATCTTCACATAACTTGAGCAAAGCACTGGCACAAGCTGCTGAACATAAGGGTTCTGAGATGCCCGTTGCAAGAAATAATCTGAAAATAACATATTAAGATATCACTACAACATCAACAGGAATGCTCATGGACAAGGTACAACAAATGCCACCCAAAAACAAGGGGAAAAAAGAGGTATGTGGTTGATAATGGTAGTCTTTTTTAATGCTTTCACCACACACATAGAAAGAAAAACTTTGCAGAAGAAATGGGTCACGAGGACTGTCAGAGGAAGAGTACGAAGAGAAGAGGGCAATTCATGGTATTATACAAACAACTGTAGAAAAAGTATGTCGCGAAAAAAGGATGTAGGGAATCAATTTTAACCAAATAGGAGCCATGGAATGAGGACATGGAACAGGGAGTTTTCAAAAGAGGAAGTTTGGAAGCAGGCTAGACATATGCTGTGGGGATAATTTCCCAGACCCATTCGGTGAAACTTTCTTCTAGCAGTGTTGGAGCAGAGTAAACAAAAATTACATAGTACTCACTCCATTCATTTTATATCCCTTGAAAAGTTGATAAGAGTAACAATATCTTTTTGTATTGCCATTGTAACAAAGAAAGAAGGGGCTGTTCCATTAGAGAATTTGACCCGTAAGTTTTGTTGAAAATCAACAAAAAATAACGTAGTTTTGTATTATAATGTCACCAAAGTCATTATGTTTCAAAATAGTATCCTAATAATTGAATATTGTAGAATATTTTATATGACATTCTAGGATACTCTAATTAAATGTACAAATATATTTAGATACCTTTGTATGAGTAGATAATAACTGCTTACATATTGCAAGTAGAGAATAACTACTTTATCTTAATGTACTAGATTAAGTACATAAGATTCAAGAAACTCATGTTCAGTAATGTCAAAATCAAGTTTTATACATTTCTGGTGTTCAGTCTTTTATTTCTTTACATGGTATCAGAGCACTGGATCTTTGTAGAGACTCAAATAAAGCTAACCTACTAGCCGGCAGCCTTGCACTGCTGCAAGTCGGATGATTCTTTTTTCTATTGAGCATCTGGAACTACTACTTTTTCCCACTGCCAGCACAACTCCCGCTTCCATAATCCGGCATCTCTCTCTCTCTCTCTCTAGTAGGGGTGTTCAATTAAAAACCAAATCAAACTAACTTTAAATTTTTTCTTAGACATATTAGTGATCCTTGCTTATAACATAATATTTAATGACTATTATAGAGGATAGATTTATGCTTATTTAAATGCTTGATTCTAACGTGTATGCCACTTTCTTAGCATGTGCTGTTTTCAATTTCACAAGACAAGTTTTATTAAGGTCATGTATTTTTTTCAGACTTTGAGATATTGTTTTACCAACTATTCTTAAAAGTAGGTGAAACATATCATATTTAGGTTTCATATTGAGTTTTGCATCCATATTGAAGATTTCAAGAGTCATTTGTTTATCCTTTTTAAATATCAACATTTGGTTAGGCTTAAAATTATATAACTGTAAGATATATTAATGGAGGGGAACAATTATCATATATTACAAAGAGAATTTCTCACATTAGAATATTTTAGTAGATCACAAAACTAGCTTGATTCATGGAAAAGTTTATTCATGACTTAATAGATTGAATGGGTTGAATTTGTATAACATGTGCACTGAAAAGAAAATAATCAAAAAAGACCAAACCAGTAAAAAACCAAAAAATAGTTGGTTTGGGTTTAGTTTCGATGAAAACCAAACCATGAACACCCCAACACTTAGGCTACCAACATTGTTCCTATCTAAAAGCCGATACCGCTCCTCTCTCAATTATTGACACTAATATTTCTCTCCGACAATCGATGCCACTCCTCTCTGTAGTGATCCATCACTTTTCTCGGAAAAAGAAAGAAAGGGTGATGCAAGATTATTGAGGGTAAGAGGGAGGATATTGCATGATCACACAAATACAACGAGGGAAAGTAGATCAAGAGGTCTAGTGCATCTACCTAATATATGTGTACCATGCTTGTGCCACTTGTCAATGAACTATACCGCTATCCCAAATAAGTTGGGATCGGACATATGAACCCTCTATATTCATTGACCTCTATTTATGTACATAGAGACGTCAGGGAGGCAGTAGAAGGTTGGAGTGAGTGGAAAGGTGACAAAGCCAACAGGAAAATCTAGAAGATCCCAGCAAGTATATTTTGGTGCCTTTGGCAAGAAAGGAATCACAAATGTTTTGATGCCATATCAACTCCAAGCTACTCTTTGGAAGCTAAAGGCCTTTTGTATCTTTTTAGTTAGAACACTCATTCCCTTGTAAATGATGTTGTCTCCCTCCTAGATTTCATCAGTTCACTTACTCCAGTTTAACCCATATACCTTTTGTTATTTTGTTAGCTTCCTGGGCTGAGTTCTGTAACAATGTATGGGAGCCAACATTTACTTGTTTTTGTAACTATGAATCTTCATGAAGCCAACAATAAAAACACCTTATTTCATCCACAAAAAAAAAGAAGGCGAAGGTACATTTCATCCTAAAAACTATATCATTTGCCTTCTACGGCGAATAAGGGATTCATCAGATCTCACACTTAACCTTGGACACTATTTCTTTGTTTCTATTGTGTTCTATCTTCAGCTACGTATGCATTGATTCTAAGAAATTTTAACTCTTTTGAAATAACTTTCCTCCATACGTTTCAAGTCTGCCTCATCCTCTACTATTGCATAATTGGTTATTATTACATTGGTCATCAACCAATTGTTGTGGCAGAAAAATCACATAGGTTATGGAGGAATTTTTCTGCGGATGACTAAGGAGGTGAAAAGGCATCATCAGCTAAATTGGAAGACAATCACATTTGGTATTGTTAGAATAGAAATAGGAACAAGAATGGTATATAGAATCCTACTTGGAAAAAGATTAGTATATAGAATCCTACTTGAAAAAAGATTGTATTATGGTGTCCATAAATAGGATTTCAATGTAATAACGAAGATACACAATTCAATAATTTTCTTCTCCAATATTTCTCTCACAAGGTATCAGAGCTTCTACGATCCTGGTAGAGAATCAAAGAACTTCCACTCCGAGGGACGGCTATGACCCATATATATCGCCTGTCTGACCAATGGCCAAAGATATATGCATGAACCCTACATTCAGGAGAAGAAAACTCAGTCGGACAGGTCACTGTGTGACAATTTTCGGTGACTTTCTAGACTGTTTGGTGTCAACCCCATATTTATTAGTGTTTGTGTAGAGAGTCGTGCATCCTTCCGATGACTACTTTCTCAAATCGAATTTGCGTAGCACCGTGCATCTTTCTGGTGACTACATTCCTATATCTGATTTCTGTAGCACTGTGCATCATTCTAGTGACTCTTTTCTCATATCTCATTTGTGTAGCACCATTCACCATTCTGGTGACTACTTTCTCATATTGAATTTGCGTAGCACCATGCATTTTTTCGATGACTACTTTCTCATATCTGATTTGTGTAGCACCGTGCATCTTTTTAGACTGCTTTCTCATAACTGAGTTGCGTGGCACCATGCATCTTTCTGGACTGCTTTCTCATATCTAAGTTGTGAAACACCGTACGTCTTTTTATATAAGACCTCAGAATCTAGTAGTCTAAGCTAGGGGCTAAGTGTCAAGTCACTAGACAAAGATTTGAGCCTGAGCACCCTTCACGAGGACCCATACAGGCCGTGAAGGGCACCACGAGTCGTGGTGGCTCACAGTAGCTAGCCAAGGAAGCCTCACCTCCCACGACCACCATGACGGCTCGTGGAAGGGACCACAGGTCGTGGTGATGTTCGTGAAAGGCAAGGCAATAAGCATGCTTAGGTAGCCTTCTCCCACGAGCCACTTGATGGCTCGTGAAGGCCTTGACGGCTCGTGGAGGTGGGCGTGTGGGGAAGATGAGTTTAAGGGTGGCAACCCAAGCCACTAGTTTAGGACCACGGCTCGTGAAGAGCCTCGTGAAGGTGGGTCGAAAGCTTTTAGTTAACGGGCATATGGGTCTTCTCCATATTTAATTAAATCAAAGCCATGTCGTTTTTACCCATGCCTAGGACCCCTGTATAAGTGATTTTAACCCCAAAACTCACTTATTCAAGTCATTCTCTTAAAATCACCAAAAGAATTGGGTTCTTCCTCTCCAAAATATTTCTCTCTCTAGAACTTGAAGAAGAAGAAAGGGTTGAAGCTAAGGTCAAGGTCAAGTCTCCATTCCTTAAGCATTTGTGGGCTTTGATAGCAAGGTATGATAGCTTTTCATCCATGGAGCCCCTAAGTTCTCCCAATTAAAAAGTAGAAATTCCCCAATTTGAGTTAGGGTTTTCTTCTAAGTAATGGGTCTTTGTGAATGTTGATTCAATTGATGGAATTAGGATTGTTTATGCATGCATTGAGAGGATTACATGCTTTTATGATGAATTTTCATGTACCCATGCCTAACCCATGATTCTAAGCAGAAGTTGATGTAGATGGGTTTTATGCCATAAAAGGAGAAATTATGGGTTTAGATGTATTCTTATAGGATTGATAAGATACATAAGAATTGCTTTGAGATTGAAGCATATATGATGATTTATGATTAGAATTGCTTGATATTGAAGCATATATGATGATTTATGATATGAAGGGCTTTGAGAGTGAAGCTTATGCATTAATTGTGAATTGTTGATGTGATTGATTGTGGAAGGGAATTTCCCACATGATTTCTTCTATGTATGTATGAATGTGAAAGGCTTTCTCACATTGAATGATTCTAGGTTGAAAGGATTGTTCACCTAAAATGAATCTAAGTTAAGAAGGCTATAAAATTGATGAGGCAAAAAGGTGATTACCCTTGATCTCCATATGAGAAGGATAAGGGGGCGATTACCCAAATTCCCTAAAGTAGGATGAGGGGCGATTACCCATATTCCTTAGAATAGAATAAGAGGCAACTACCCTTATTCCTTGAAATTGAACAAGAGGCAACTACCCACGTTCCTATGATGTAAAAGATAAGAGGCAAGTGCCCATGGCACATGAATGTTGGACTAGAGGCGAATACCCATGATCCTAAGTAAAGGGACTACAGGTGACTACCCATGATCCCAAAGTAAGAAGGATAAGAGGCGACTACCCATGATCCTTTGTAGCAAGGCAAGAGGCGAGTACCCATGAGCCTTTATAGTTAGGCAAAGAGGCGAATCCCCATGTCTTTAAAAGTAAGCAAGAATAATATGTGAAATGCTAAGATGAATAATTAGCTTGGATTGATGCTTGAGTTGTCTTCCATGATATATAAGACTAGAGGCGGATTACCCAAGACTTGATGAAGGATAAGTTGGGGTTACTTCAAGAAGTACTCCTCCTATGTTATGATGATCTATTATGTGCATTGATTATGTTTTATGATTTATGTTGTCTAATGCTTATGTTTATGTTGTTTATGCAAGCTATCATATTTAGTACATGTTTGTACTAACACATACTCTTGCGTACATTTCTTATCCAAATGTAGGGTCTGACGATCTCGACTCTCATCCCCGTGGCTAGGATCTATAGTAGAGGCAAGGTTGAAGATTGGTGAGTCCTCATAGCATTCGAGGATTTGGCTACTATTTCTCTTATGTTCTTTTATTTTAGTTTGTGAACATTGTTGTATGGGATGTGTCCCAAGAATCGATTGCATTAGATGGTTTTTAAGACAAGTGTATTAGACTTCCGCTTTTGAAATGCGAACTTTGATTGTGTTGAAATGTTTTAAAAATCCCATCCATTTCTATTATCTTGACTATGAAAGCTAAGCAGCTTGTATGAGGCCTCTCGGGGTCTTGTACACCATGTTACATCTAGGGGTACCCCTGGGTCGTGACATTTTAGTGACTCCTGAGATCTGATTTACGTTGTTCCATACGTCATTTGGATGACTCCTCATATCTGACTTACATAGTTTCACTTTTTGTTAGTAGTGCGAAAACCAACACAGCCAAAAGGTACACTGTCTCTATGCAACCAAACCGCAAGCAATGTCGTTTTGAATCAACCTCCCTCGCAGATCCCTTATGCGCGACTAGATCTAGGGTTCTAGTGACAATGTCAGTACCACACACGGATGAGTGAACATGTCCGAACAGTATTTTGGCAACTTTGTTGTTCCAATTCGACTTGTCTCTTGATTCTAACATGATCCATATATTTTATACCAAATTTTGAGCACTTTCTGGCGACCATGCACTATGAAGACATAAGGACCATCTGAACAATCACCTAGTTTTGTTGCTCAGGGGAAGTTTAGTAGCCTTGTATGCCAATTGTGTAGGTCACTTTGTGGTCTGAAACAAACTTCTCGAGCTTGATTTGAGAGGTTCAACACAGTAATTCAGAAGTTTGGCATGACTCGTGTAGGAACTAATCATTCTTTGTTTTATCGGCATTCTGCATCAAATCAGTATTTCATGAGAGGACTATACACAATTTGATAATATTCTTCTCCAATATCTCTCACATGTATGAATATGGGATGCTTAAGGTTTAAAGCATTATGAGTTTCTAATGAGGTAGTACTACAAAGTGCATTTGGAGAACTAAACACGTGGGAAGAGTCATAGCAAGCTACTATCTATCTATCTATCTATCTATACTACCTTAAAACATGAACTCCCATACCCCAACTAAAAGCATCCAATTTAGTATATCTTCTATACTTTATGTTTATATTTATTTATATTATATTCAAAGAAAACAACTTTCCACATTGAAGGGTTGTGACTTTTTTGATGAGTTGTGACTCTTGCAAAGCATTGCTACTTCTCTAAGAAAATACAATAAGCACATGTTCATACTATCCTTTGCTAGCTATAAATAAAAGGGTTTCCTCTCATTACTGTTATAATAGAAATAAGTATTTCCTACTTAGAATAGAAATATGAATAGGAATAGGAATAGGAATAAGAATAGGAATCCTAGTTGGAAAAGGATTCCAATGTAGTGTCTATAAATAGGGTCTCAATGTAACTATTTAGATACACAATTCAATAATATTTTTCATATATATTTCTCACATGGTATCAAAGCATTGGTGAGAACAAACAAGTCACCGTATGTCTATGTCAATTTCCGGTGACTGTTAGGTCTGATTTTGTTATTCTTTTTTTTTCTGTGGGTGTTGTGCGAAAACCAACACCACCATGAGGCTCGGAAAGCCCCCGCGACCAAACCCCAGCCAAAACTACCGAAAAACATCACCCCACACGCTCTCACGCGCCGATCGGAGGAATCTACGGTTACTTCTACATCTCCAGTTGTAGTGCCACCACTACTAACTTATCATCGCCGTCCACGTCCAACCCTAGTCCCAGATGATTCATGTCATGAGCCGGACCCTGCTCCCACTGCGGACTTGCCTCCTCCTAGCCAACCGCTTGCACTTCAAAAAGGTATACGATCCACTCGAAATACTAACCCACATTATACCTTCTTAAGTTATCATCGTCTATCATCACCCCATTATGCATTTGTGTCGTCTTTGTCCTCTATTTCCATTCCTAAGACTACAGGTGAAGCACTTTCTCATTCTGGATGGAGGCAGACTATGGTTGATGAGATGTCTGCTTTACATAAGAGTGGTACTTGGGAGCTTGTCTCCCTTCCTACAGGTAAATCTACTGTTGGTTGTCGTTGGGTTTATGCAGTCAAAATTGGTCCAGACGGTCAGGTTGATCGACTTAAGGCTCGCCTTGTTGCCAAAGGGTATACTCAGATATTTGGGCTAAATTATAGTGACACTTTCGCTCATGTGGCTAAAATTGCATCTGTTCGTCTTTTTCTATCTATGGTTGTCGTTCGTCATTGGCCTCTTCATCAGTTGGACATTAAGAATGCTTTTTTGCATGGTGATCTTGAGGAAGAAGTCTATATGGAGCAACCACCTGGTTTTGTTGCTCAGGGGGAGTCTAGTAGCCTTGTATGTCGATTGCGCAGGTCACTCTATGGTCTAAAACAGTCTCCTCGAGCTTGGTTTGGGAAGTTCAGCACAGTAATTCAGGAGTTTGGCATGACTCATAGTGGAGCTGATCACTCTGTGTTTTATCGGCATTCTGCACCAAGTCTATGTATATATTTGGTTGTTTACGTTGATGATATTGTTATCACCGGTAATGATCAAGATGGTATCATTGATTTGAAGCAACATCTCTTTAAGCACTTCCAAACTAAAGACCTTGGCAGATTGAAGTATTTTCTACGTATTGAGGTTGCTCAGTCTAGATCAGGTATTGTTATTTCTCAACGCAAGTATGCCTTAGACATTCTTGAGGAGACAGGAATGATGGGATGTAGACCTATTGACACTCCTATGGATCCGAATGTTAAACTCCTTCCAGGACAGGGGGAGCCACTTAGTAATCCTGAAAGGTATAGACGGCTTGTTGGAAAGTTGAATTATCTCACAATGACTAGACCTGACATCTCTTTTCCTGTGAGTGTTATAAGTCAGTTTATGACTTCCCCTTGTGATAGTCATTGGGAAGCAGTTGTTCGTATTCTGCGATATATAAAGTCAGCTCCCGGTAAAGGACTACTCTTTGAGGATCAAGGCCATGAGCATATCATTGGATATACAGACGCTGATTGGGCAGGATCACCCTCTGACAGACGTTCGACATCCGGATATTGTGTTTTAGTAGGAGGTAATTTGGTGTCGTGGAAGAGTAAGAAACAGAATGTGGTTGCTCGATCTAGTGCAGAATCAGAATATCGAGCAATGGCGACAACAACTTGTGAGCTAGTTTGGATCAAACAGTTGCTGGGAGAACTAAAATTTGGCAAAGTTGATCAGATGGAACTTGTGTGTGATAATCAAGCGGCTCTTCATATCGCATCAAATCCAGTGTTTCATGAAAGGACTAAGCACATTGAGATTGACTGTCACTTTGTCAGAGAAAAGATACTCTCGGGAGATATTGTTACGAAATTTGTGAAGTCAAATGATCAGCTTGCAGATATCTTCACCAAGTCCCTCACATGTCCTCGTATTAATTACATCTGTAACAAGCTAGGTACATATGATTTGTATGCACCAGCTTGAGGGGGAGTGTTAGAATAGAAATAAGTATTTCCTACTTAGAATAGGAATAGGAATCCTAGTTGGAAAAGGATTCCAATGTAGTGTCTATAAATAGGGTCTCAATGTAACTATTTAGATACACAATTCAATAATATTTTTCATATATATTTCTCACAATTACTAAACATACTACCTTAAAAGCAAAAACTTTCTAACTTGAATGTTAAATTACTATAATATCCCAACTAAAAACACCCCATAACTTGAATGTTAAATTATTATAATACCCAATTAAAACACCCAATTTAGAATATCTTTGATATTTTATATTTATATTTATTTATATTTATTTATATTACATTAAAAGCAGAGACCTTTTTACACTTCTAAAGGGTTGTGACTTTTCTAATAAGGTCTCATACACACTAATTCATACTACCATTTGTTGGCTTTAAATAGAAAGGTTTCCTTTCATTTTCAAACAATCAATTTTCTAAGTTTTCTACTCTTCTTATACAACTCAATTGCGATTTGCAGTTGCTGAGTTATTTCAAAGCTCAGTGGAATTAAAGGTGTCATTATTTCGCTGAAGTAAATCACTCTATCATCCTGGGAGGACATATTCCATAACCTCGGGTTCTTGAGGAGAATAATTTTCTTTAAGGACACATCGTGAATTCAGTGGACTTGAGTTTTCACTCTATCATCTTGGTTTATTATTATTACTTTTGAATACTATTCATGTTTTATTGAATACATATTTAGCAAGTAACAAAATAAAATGTAATCACAAAATAATAAAAAGTAATTTTATTCATCAATATTGTGAGTATAACTCTGTTCATTCCTTAATTATTCACTGTAAATTTTATCTGTTATTTAAGGACCATTATTAGCATATTTCTCAAATGTAGGTTGATTTGGACAAGATATATTTGATCACAGGGTAAATTTTGAGAAAGGTTGTATTTGATGTCTTGATCTCTTTCTGAATATCCAAGGATCAGTTTATGGGATATTTGAGATGTCACCTTCAAGGGAATAGGTGTCCCTTTTTATAGGCTTGAGCAAGATTTAAGGTAGAATAACCTCCAAGATTTTTATTTTTCTACTTTTTTAGCATTGATTTTTCTTTTTGAAATTGCTAAGATGGCTTGATATATTTTTATTTTTCTACTTAACCATCTCAAGTTTAATCAAAATGAGTATCAAAGTAGAACTACCAAAACAATGTATATTTTTTCACATATAGTAAAAGTTTACTTATGATAATATTATTGCATTAGAAGTCATGATCCACAAAATTTATAACACTTTAAAATTTGTTGCTTCCAAATTCAAAGTTAATGTACATTTTATAATGGCTCCTTGATAGTTTAATTGCTCCATGAAAACAATCTTGTTATTTGCTTAAGTAATAATGTATTTTGTAATTGTAAATTGATACGGATACACATTGCTACCCCCTTAAAAATAAAAGAACCGAATGATACATGATTTTGAAAGCTTGTGTTTGTTCATGATAAATTTGAATGTGTATCAAATTTTTTTTGCAGGGGACCTTTGTGAGGAACTTTCACAAATTATTTTTCAATTATTCTTTCTTTGTATTGTGAAGGAACATTTGACGTCACGTGACTGTTGATTTGTCTTAGATATATCACATATACATAATTTGATATGCACGTGCAACACATGTATCGAGAAACTAGTAAGAATAAATGTGTGAAAATTCGAGGGAGGATGTGGACCATCCATTATTGCACTCAGCCCCGACATTGGTTGAACCTTCTTAGAATCATTGGACAACTATTAAGCTGGAAATTTAGGAGAAAAAAGAGAAGTGTAGGGAGTGGCACGTTGATGTGACTACCAGGAAAGAACGGAATTGAGTAGCTTTTCAAGGGGTTGAAAACCTTTGTACGTATTACACAAAATCTTGCTCTTCTTTTTAAGCTGTAAACTTGCTAAGCACCTAAGAGATCCCAATTAGTACAAATGACTTGGTGCATTTTGCAGAGATTTGTGTGAAACAATCCCGAAGAGGTTTTAAAAAAAAAGCAATGCAGAATCAAGTTGGTTTAAATAAAACAAAACTCCAGAAAGAACAGCCACCAGCAATTTTTTCGAGAGAGAAAAGTGCAATCTCCAAAAAGCTAATTAAAACCCACAAGATCTCGTTATAGAACCCTACCAAAAACTATAGCTGAAGCTTTGAAATTACCTTGACCATTAAGGCATAACACATAGATAGACACCTTAACTCATTATAGAACCCTACCAAAAACTATAGCTGAAGTTTTTAAGTTACCCTGACTATTAATTTTAAGGCATAACACATAGATAGGCACCTTAACTTGGCCTTAACTGGCAAGTAAACACCCTACCTTTGAGAATGTACATCTACATAACTCAACTTGGTTTAAGTTGGCTCCATAACAAGGCATTGCACGCGTGTTTATGGGGGCCAACTTAAACCAAGTTGAGGTGTCTAGATGTGCATTCTCAAAGTTGGGGTGTTTACTTGACAGTTGAGGCCAAATTGAGACCAAGTTAAGGTGTCTATCTATGCAGTAGAGCAATACAAAAAGGTTTGAAACCAACGCCTACAGCTTAAAAAATACATCAGAAACTAAAACAAAGCCTAAACTGATAAGACATGACCTGCTTCAGCACTGTATTTTCGGTTTCTATTTTATTTGACAGAATATGGAAAGAGAATTCTTACAGCAAAGATCTGGCATTAGTTTGACAAGACGATATCCACTTCGAATAGGAAGCAACAACCTCTGCAGCTGATTTATATACCTGGAACATCAACAAAAGAAACGGAACATAATTAAAGAGAGGAGGAGGTCAATCAAAAAGTACTACACATTGTCATAACTCAAACCTAATGAAGCAAATAGTTAGTTCAGAATCACTGTCTACAAAATTTTCAGTATGTTTCTCTTTCTTCCAAACAACTTCATCTATTCTAGCATCCCCCTTTGGCAACGAGGATAAGAGAAACAAGAAAAATCGAGTAAGATAACACATACAAGTTTCATGAAGCCCTTAGCATCATCCTGTGGCGTACTAGATAAAATTGTGACCAACTGAATAACAAATGAGAAATCAATGTCATGGGTCTCCGTGATAATAACTTCAGCTATCTGAAAAAGAAAAGAAATCACACAGTGAACTTCCTAGCATGATCAAGTTCGTGTCCTTTTCATAAATGAAAACTGAAAAGTGATCATTAAAAGAGAAACAACATGATTTGAGCATGCAAATCACAAGTGAAGCCAATGAAGAGCGCAGAAAGCATGACACACTAATGTCAAATTACCTGTTCTTTTATAATCAAATCATGCAGCACACAAAGGATTGCTGAAAACAGCTAGACCTCGAAAAAAGAAAAAGATCTCTACAGAAAATACAAGTACATGATCACAAACTACAGCTGAAAATCATGCATGTACTCCAACAGAATAAAAGAATGTAAAGAAGAATTTGCTTAGAGATATCTCAAGGAAGCATTGTGATCACAAGAGCGTACGAAGGAAGGAGTGACTTCAATCACTTATTATTACATCATAAGATTGTTGATGCCAGGGAATTTAATGGCTGGCAGCCTGGCGCAGAAAAAGATCTGATGCGGGGCAGGAGAGAAGAGAGTTGGGCAGTAGTATCTCAAGAAAATACTGATTGTATGGATTTGTATCTCTAATTAGTTAGAAACATTTTGCGAAAAAAATTATAAATATATATTTAATTTATTTTCATGATGGTGGTGTCCTAGCCAGCTTGCGCACACCTGGTGTGCTTTGTATTAGTTTCACAAAATGAAAGAAAGTATAAATAACATTTTGAAGTGATTCCTACTATGGCAAAGTACTGAACACAAAATTAGTTTCAAAAATAAGAAAAAAGGTTTGTTAAGTATCTTTGGGAATTGAAGTCACAAGGCTCAAGAAATTTACCTTCTCATTTAAGAGGAATAATGACCCGAATTTATTGGTTGAAATAGAAAAATCAGGGGAAAGCCTTGCAGTGCACTTGTGACAACCAACTTACAACTTATGGCAGAGGGAGTTCATTGTTTAAAGATCTTGAGATGCACAGATGATTAGCTGGGAAGTTAAAACCATCTTACAGAATGTGACTTGACACTGCTTACTAGGGCAGTGTGATCTGAATATTCATGTCTACTCCAACTAGTAATCACTAGGAGACTTTGGGCCAAATCGTGTGTCACTTCGAAGGAACACCTGCCGCAGTCTGTTGTATAGAAACCACTTGGGTGTTGTTCTAGATGCAAATCGGAGGGGATCTAAAGTTTTCTGGGGAACAAGAGGATACAGATCTTGTTGGAGATAATTCGGTGTAGTATAGAAAGTAAGAATTAGTGGTAGTCCCCTGATCTAGTGTTGAATCAAAGTAATGAGCTATGTCATAATCCATTTGCAAGGTAATGTAGCTATGCAGTTGACAGATGAGGTTAGTCTTAAGACAACTCAACCTGCTAAGTTGTAGTCTGATAATCGTGATGCTCTCTATATTGCTTCTAATTTGGCCCTTCGCAAGGTAGGAGTAAGGCTGCATACACACCACCCTCCCCAGACCCCACTTGTGGGATTTCACTAGGTACGTTGTTGGTGTTTATGAAAAGATATAACAGAAGATTATCTTGATGAGACATATCATGACAGGAGAACAGTTAGGTGATGTCTTCACAAAAGTCCTGCATGGAGTTCTAGTTAACTATGTGTATAACAAGTTGGACATGATTAACATCTAAGATCCAACCTAACACTGTAGTGAAAAGTCAATCAATATGTATTTTGTAGTGCTGATATAGTTAGCATAATTGTAGGTACTTGTATTGCTGGAGAGATTCCAGGGACTTGTCTCTTATTAGTTAAGAGAGATATTAGGAAGAGGCTTACACATAATCTTCCATTCTACCAAATGTGTGAAATATAATCACCATTAATGGCACATTCTATAAACGAGATGTCAATGTGTTTACACAAACTGACATGATCATGACAACTAGTGCATGTACAGAAGATACATAGGTATAGCACAATTGGAGATGACAGATAGAATGACATGGAGGTACTAAGGGATATCACATTTTCTGTACAGATGTATTATGTAGGTCTAGCAGGAGGAAACAAAATGTCAGGTGAAAGACAATATGGAAGTTTGAAGCTCAATTTTACTGTTAACAGCTTTAAGGACATTTCCATCATTTTAACAGAAAAGTGCTTATCAACACCTTTTACCAAACATATCAACAACTTATTTTTCAGTTTTAGCACTTCTATTCAAACACGTAATTGCTTATTCATAGATTCAGCCGAAACACTTAGAAGTGTTTTTCAACACTTGATGCTCAAAAACTACTTAAATTAAGCTAAATCAAATGAGCTCTAAGTAAATAATCCTCTCTCTAAAAACTTGAGCTTTTAGATGAGATGGTCATACAATTCAACATAAAAAGAAGTTTTTATTTTGTGATCGTTTATTGTATAGATAGATAGGTAGCTTACATAAATGATAAATGATAAATGATAAATGATTATATAAATGTTTTGGCACCATTTGGTGATTTAGTAAAACAATTTCGAATTTATAAAAAAAATACATTTGGACATTTACTTGGGGGTTTATTTTTTTTGATAACCGAGAAATCCATTTGCGACCCGCCCTTTGGACCAATCACAGCCTTCTAAACTCGGTGGATAATGGGCCCGCCCCTCTACCCTTCTCCACTTAAATACCGGGCATCGCTTTGCATGGTGTGGGACTTGAACCTACGACCTAATCCACAAATCCTCCACCTTTTGCCACTCGAGCTAGGCCTTGGGGGCACATTTACTTGGGGGTTTATTAAGGGAAAAAGGCAAACACCTAACCTAAGATGAAGTTAATGTTTTGACAGAGATTTCAGTGAGTGGGATTTATTGTCAAAAATGTCATAGCAAAGATCATGACCTTTAATCTGTCAAACAATTTGAGGATAACTAAATAAAAATGTCACCAGGTATAATTCAACTTCTAATTATCACGTAGTTCAGCTTTGGACTATAAGAACTTGGATTCTAAGAACGTGATTTTAGCATTTCCAAACACATAAAATAAGCGATTCATAATTTCAATTAACGACAGTTTTGAGTATACGAGCTTTATAACCAGACATAAGTGGGATCTGCTTTCACCTATGGCATAGATGCAGTTAAAAGTAGGTGTTAACTACAACGATTGAGACTTTGCTTCTCACAAAGCTGCATGAGTTCATACAGCAGCTAAAATAGTGTCAATGCTCTATGCTTTTAAGTACTAACGTTCTCACTGTTCTGATACACTTCTACCTTACAATGCTACACATACCAATAACAGGAATATAGACAATCATCCAGCGGGTATTGTGTTATTAGAATCATGCTTCCAACTCTACCAAGCAATTGATGGCTTAAACTATCCAAGGTTGATTGCTGCAGTGACAGTTACAAATGTAAAATATACTGTTGTTCCTGCGATTTCCAGAAGAATTCATGGTTTATTTTCTCTTCTATTTGTCCTTTATGCTTTTTCTTCTCATTTTCTGCTTCAGATTCTGACCTTGTCCCAACGCTAATTAGCAAAACCCACAAAGAATTGAGTATAATAAAAACATTAAGTAGGAGATGAGAGCAAAACAATGCATATGTTACTGCCAAGGTTTTGGTTCACAGTACTAACCGCATTAAGTGCAAACATTTTAGCTTCCACCTCCTTCCAAGGAATATGTACATTGTTACTGGTCCAACCTCCAAGGAAGATCTGGTATAAAAATAAAAAAGCAAAAGTCATTTCACTAATAGAAGAAAGATAATAAAGTTGCTAACTTGAAAATAAGTTCCAGAGGTATTTGAAAGCCTGTCAAAAGGTGAAAAGAAAAATAATTGTAAAGGGAAACAACCAAATAAGATCATTATTTAGCAGTAAATGCAAATATGACAAGGAGATACTGGGTAGAAAACTAGATATGGATAATTCTTAAATATTTCTGTTGAAGTTAAAGATGAGAAGGTAAAATGGATGGTGCCAGGTATTGATAGGATGAGAAGGAAGAGAGGTGACATACTTGAGCAACCCAGAAAATACAAAGTGCGAAACAAAACAAAAACAAGTCCAATAAAAAAAAAACGTTGTTTCTCTGGTTAGGTTCAAATTACAGTCAGCTTATATATTTCTGGAATTATCTGGTCTAGTTTTTTGAGTCAAGAATGGAAACTATGGAAAAACTTGTGCAGGAATTTCCAGGATTATACTATGGCTGCTACTCAAAAGAATTTGTGAAATCAGAAACTACTATTTACCAACTTGAACAAAGATAAATAGTCAATAGAACAATCTCAAACAAGGTGAACACTCAAGAGGATAAGAATAATTTAATGCAGCTGGAACTAGGGATCCAGAAGTTAGCTAAGGATGAAGAAACTTCTTGGTGACAAAAATCAAGGTGCTTGTGGCTGAAAGAATGGGATAGAAGCACTAAATATTTCAAAAAAATGGTCAATTCTCACAGAGGGTACAATTACATTATTAAGTTGCAAGTGGGGAATGTAATCATTGAAGACAAAGAATAGGTGAAAGAGGTGGTTTTTGATTTCTATCAAGATTTGTACACTGAAATGAGAACTGGAGGCCTTCTGCAACTTTTGATGGTTTGGGAAGCTTGAATGCTAAAGAGAACGAGACCTTTGAACCTAATATTGGACTCGGGTGCAGGTAACCGACGCAGATGTGAATCCAAGGGGTGAATCTGGCAAAATCTAAATTTTTAGATTTGGGGCTACGATTCCAAGTATGGATACGGGTGTTGGAATTCGGCTAAAAAATTCCAAAATTATAAAATAGAGCTATAACGTTATTCTAAATTTTGAAAGATCTTCTAGGTCGTCATTCCCAAGGCCCTCAACTTTTTCTTTCACGCTCTCTGGTTGTTCCCCTCAAAAAACAAAAAGAAAGTCATTCAAGGCTTTCCACCAACTCTCCTTACAGATCGTTCCTACTGTCTACCAAAAGTCAGAACACAACCGCTTGAATTCTTAGTTTCTCTTCGTTTAGCTTGAAACATGAAACAATGAATATTGACCAAAAGGAAAAGCTAAAAAAAAAAAGAGACGAAGGGACTATAATATTTAAGGTATGCCTTTTCTCATGTCTTAAATCTATATTATCTTTTATCAAAATCTCAATTTTCCCCAAAATTTGTCCATGTACTCTAGTCAAAGTATCGAAAGTGGGTTGACAGAATCCCACACGTATTCCGCACCCGTCTCTTGTCGACACGGGTGCGGCAGCAAAAATGAAGAGTCCATGCAACTTAGCCTTGAAGATGCTTTTAATGAGGAGGAAGTCTTGAATGCTATTAATTCTTGTGCCCCTGATAAAAACCCCAGTCCTAATGGATTCTCAAAGACTTCTTATCAAAGATGTTGGGGCATTACCAAAAGGGATGTTATGGGAAGCCTCAGTCACTTTCACAGAAATTGTCACATGGTAAAGTCTTTCAATACTTATTGTATTGCACTTATTCCCAAAAGAGAAGGTGCAATTGAACTCAAAGACTTAGACTTATTAGTCTCATTGGTAGTGTTTACAAGTTATTTTTTTGGTGAAGTAATTAAATTGTATTAGAAAGGCATCAAGGAGATGCAATGGTTACAACTAAAACTAAAGTTGTGCAAGAACCTGTAAAGCAGCCAAAATATAAACCCCCTTAAACCCTACTGTGCTAGACTTAGGGAGCTACCAAAATCCAGAAAATTATCCATACTGTTAACAGGGGAGAGAAGGTGTCAAATATAAAGACTAACTAAACATCTAGTCTTAATGGTGCTCATGGAAATTGATATTCCATCAAAGAATCTACAGTTTCTCTCTTTCCAAATGCCCAAAAACTTACTGTTGGGATCATCCTCCAGGTACTTTTGATAGTGTTGTCAACTTTCCGACATATCCAGCTAGCATAAGCATCTTTGATGGAGAGGGGCATGACCCATTGGAGGGCCAAACAATGAGAAGAAGAAATGCCATATGCCAACTATTATGGAGCAGTGCAAAAAAAGATGATTGACACTTTCATTATCTTGTTTACAGAAAAGACATCTATTGATGAGCATGATGCCATTTTTCCTAAGGTTGTCTAGTGTTAGACATGCCTTACAAAGGGCTGTCCATGCAAAACAGGAAACCTTAAGAGGTTGTTTGGACCTCCAAATATGCTTCCAGGGAAAGTCTTCAAGTATGTCATTCTGGGCACACCAGTAGTTTAGCTTTTCTTCATAGTGTAGATCCGTTCCTTGGAGCTGCCCCAAAGTAGTCTATCTGGATTGAGAACATCAGTTACATTTTTCCAGTGTTTGTAACAGGAGAAGAAATTCATTATTTTCCCAATCCTGCAGATACCTTCTGAAAATTAGACTCCAAATATTGTCAACTTTGTATCGGCCATTGTGGAAAGAACTCCTACAAAACAATGCCCCCAATCCACTAGCCTAACCAGAATCTTATGTTGAGTCCATTGTCAGGTTTGAAGTAAACGTTCTGAAGAAACTCATCCTGGAAAGTACTTATGTGTTTCCAGACCCCTACACCATGAGGATCTTTGCTCATCTTTGGGATCCAGTGATCATGAGTTCCATATTTTGCTTCGATGATGTCCTTCCAATACCCTGCCTCATTCTGCCCATATTTCTAAAGCCACTTCATAAGCAGGCATTTGTTATGCATCTTTAGGTCTCTAATTCCCAACCCCCCTTGGGCCTTGGGTAGAATAACATTTGTCCATTTCACCAGAGAGAACTTATGAGTTTAGCTGTTACCTTCCCACAAGAATCTTCTCCTTAGTCTTATCCTTCTATATCCCCAAGTAAAGCTCTTCGCATCACAATGCCTATTGTGTTAGCTTGTCCTTTCATAAGTGGAGACAGAATAAAGCATCCATAATAAAGGTGTTTACTGTCTGTTCTTGATTCAGCACACGTCCTAGACGACGTTTTTCTTCCTGGGCTGCAGTAAGTAGATCGATCTCAGAAATAAAAAAGAATCTTCTCCTTAGTTTGTCTTCCTGCTTCAGGTCTACGGGAGGCAGACTCAGAGCCTGTTTGGATTGGCTTAAAAGTTGGTCAAACCTACTTTTAAGTCATATTTAGCTTTTGGGAATGTTTTGCAAAGCTAAAATAACTTGAAATAAGTTAAAAATAACTTTAAAAGTTAAAAACCAAAGTAGGACTCCCCCTACTTTTTATTTTTTGACTTAAAAGTCATTTAAAGTTTGAATTTTTATTTTTTTGACTTAAAAGCTACTTTTTTCAGCTTGTCCAAACGGGATCTCAATCTAATCAATAGTGTTCTGGACAACATTCCTACCAACTATATGCCTTTATTTCCTTCGTCTCGGGTTAACTATGAGATCAAATAAGGTAATTGAGAGACTGGTCTCGGGTTACAAAAATGTCGTTATTAAAGGCAGGAAAATCACTAATGCAACCCTCATAGCTAATCAAGTGTTAGTTGGTGTCAAAAAGTGGTGATCCAGGCCTCCTCTTCAAGCTTGACATTGAAAAGGCTTTTGACAAACTCAACTGGCATTACCTTATCTCAATCCTAAGGCAAATGGGATTTGAGGAAAGGTGGATCAAATAGATAATGTTCAACTTCTCCACGGTGAAATATTCTAGACTTGTTAACAGAACTCATGTGGGATTTTTCTCCCCAATGAGGGGAATTAGGCAAGGGTTCCCTTATCTCCCTTCCTTTTCATATTGGCAATGGAGGGTCTTAGCAGAATATTGGAAAGGGCCAGACAAATGCAATGGTAAAAAGGTTTTGATGTTGACAGAGACCCAGGCAGTTCAGTCTCCATCTCACACCTTTTATTTGTTGATGAAACTCTTAACTTTTGTAGTACAAAGAAAGCTCACGTCCAGTACCTGATTATCACCCTCATGCCCTTCGAGGCTATGTCAGAACTCCACATTAACATGTCAAAAAGCATCTTCTATACAGTTAATGTGGTTCCTAACCTGAAGGAATTGGCTGAAATTATGTTCTGAAATATTGGTTCCTTCCTCACTACTTACTTAGGCCTCCCTCTAGGTGCCAGCCATAAGACTGTTGAGTTCTGGAAAGTGGTAATTGAAAATTTCGAGAAAAGATTGGCATCCTGGCAGCAACAGTATCTTTTCCTTGGAGGCAGAGCAACACTTATTAATAGTGTTTTAGACAGTATCCCCGCCTACTTCATGTCCCTATTTCCTATTCTAGGCATGGTGCAGAAACACCTTGACAGGATTGTCCCTATTTCCTATTCTAGGCATGGTGCAGAAACATCTTGACAGGATCAGAAGGTCTTTTTTTATGGGAAGGGAATAGCACAACTCACATAATTCACTTGGTCAAATGACCCAAGGTCAATCTTCCTAAAACTCTTGGTGGCCTAGGTGTTACGGATATAGCATTCCACAATAAATGCATGTTAATGAGATGGCTTCGGAGATATGACCAGGAAGATGCCGGTTTTGGAAGGAAGTTATGCAAGCAAAGCTGGTTTCACCAACCACTGGTGTACCAAAGTGGATGGAACAAGGTAATGGAAGGGTATCAGGCTCTTATGGGAAGCCTTCTCACTCAGCACATCTCTTCAGGCAGGAAAATGGGGAGCATATACTGTTTTGCAAAGACAAATGGTTAGGTCTCAATCCTCTGAAGGATACCTACCGAAGATTGTTCTCACTAGCTACCAACCCAGACCCCATTATTTCTGAGAATAGGGAGGACAACTCATGGAATTTGATACTAAGAAGAAACCTAAATGACTGGGAAAATGAAGATTTCCTAGCACTCCTTAACTGCCTTCAAAACAGCCCAGTCAACAGCCTTAGGAGAGACAGAATCAAATGGGGCAGCAGCAGAAATGGGTCTTATACAGTCAAGGAAGGATACTTGCGCTCTGAGATCCAAGAAGAATTTGATTGATCAATGGCCTTGGAAGCTGATTTGGAGAACTAAATTGCTACGTTTGTTTCTCCTGGAACACTCCAAAGGGTGCAACTTTACCTCAAGACAATCTTTCCAGGAGGAAATTTCTGCTTGCAAACAGATGCTACATGTGTCAGTGGCTCAGTGCAGCCCTGGATCACTAAACCACTGGTCCTTCACTGTCCATTTGCAAGAGACATATGGAACATGTTATAATCACTTTTTGGTCTTCATTGGGTCATGCCATGCAGTGTGAAAGAGGTTTATCATATTTGATGCTCATGGCCAGTTGGGAAGGCCATCAAAAAGTTTTGGTCTTTGATTCCTGCTTGATTTTTTGGTGTATATGTTTGGAGTGTTAGAAGAGGAATAGGTTTATACAATCCTATTAGTATAGGAATAGGTTTATACAATCCTATTAGAATAGAAATAGGTATATACAATTCTATTAGAATAGGAATAGTAATAGAAATAGAAATAGAAATAGAAATAGAAATAGGAATACTAAATAGTATCCTACTTGGTAAAGGATTGTATTCTAGGGTCTATAAATAGGGTCTCAATGTAATAATGTAAACAACGACAATTCAATAATATTCTTTTTCCTATATTTCTCACAGAAAGAAGTCGTAGATTTTTTATGGCAGCCAATTACGCTCTTAAAGCCTGATGTTTAGTTAATATTTTTAGTTGGGCCAATCTCACCCATGTAATCAGTATTGACTCCTTCATGGATTTTATAAGCTCTTCAGTTCTTTGATCACCCCACTTGGTGGGATTTCACTGGGTATGTTGTTGTTGTTTAGTTCTTTTATAGTTTTTTGTCTCCCTTTGGACTGATACTTCCATCTTTTATAATCTGTGCATCTTCTTGATGCTTTTATTATTGTTATTTTTCATAACTTCATCAAAAAAAAGGAGTTAAATTGATACAATCCATACTTAATGCCCTTCAAATAAATAAGTTATTCAACTCGTTTTTAATTGGGTTGGTTGGACAAATATTTGGAAATCTTATCCATTTGCTAGCAGTTGTTTTTTCATCAAGTAATAAATTTTAATTAACAATGGGCACAAAGTTTACCCATATACAAGGAGCATACTAACTTTAGTTATTTCAGATGAGAAACAGGCTTAGAGATTTCGAGTGCAACACTGCAACTAATATGAAATCAACTTTATCTTTATTTAAAACAGCACAAAGTAATAAGCCAACCCAATGACACCTTCTGGATAAATGCTGCAGAACCTAAAAGCTGACAAACATCCACCAAAAGCTCCGTCAGGCTCATCCTGAATTGTTCAAGGGTGTCAGGCAGCTCAACCATTGCACCCTCGCCATAAAATGTAGAATCATCCACCTGTTTAAGTCGAAACCCATAACACAAAATAAATAAAACAGAAAATAAAGAGTAAGGAAAAGATGACATTAATTTGAGCTTACTTTTATGCACTAGCAATTAACAGTAAGTACAAGGACATTCATTGAAAGCTAGCCAAGGAATTCATTTTGAAACTAGTTTATCAAAATGATTTACAGCTTACTTTAAAGAAGTTAGTCTACCACTATAGTACAATATGTTTATATTGATGACATCAAAGCATGAGCAAAAATTTGACCTGTCCACTAATCAAATTTTAGAGGCAACCTCTAACAACCAAATTATGTAGACCACCCAACAGACTTGAGAGAAAGGGAGAATAAAAAATTGAGAAGAAAAAAGTAACTGACAATCCCTTAGTGTAGGACAAAATAAGGCAAGGGGTCGTTTGGTTGGGAACAA
Organism: Solanum verrucosum; assembly: GCF_900185275.1. Lineage (NCBI taxonomy): Eukaryota > Viridiplantae > Streptophyta > Magnoliopsida > Solanales > Solanaceae > Solanum > Solanum verrucosum. The sequence continues at coordinate 4,184,480 of NW_026020569.1, forward strand.
GTTATCCCAGGATTAGTTATCCTAGGGTTAGCCATCCTGGGATAACTTATCCCATCACTATGATATAAATGGTGGGATAAGTTATCCCAAACATGGCAACCAAACAAGATACAAAAATTTTATCCCATCACTATTTATTTTAATACCTCACACCAAATGACCCCTAAGAGTCTTCAAGATTATCTGCCAATTAACCTATGACATTATTTCTGGTAATTCCTTCAGTGAAGCATGCCGAGTTGAGGTTCTTATTTTTATTTTTATTTTAAATTAAAGTTGAGGTTCTTATTGTTTTTTTATATTTTTTTATTTTTATGACCGTGGTGTCTGATGTGAGGCTAAAACTATATTTTCTTATCATTATTTGTCTCACATTTATTATTTATATTTGCCCTTTTTGAGCATGGATTTTATGGATTGTGCTAAATAGTATATTTTATTTGTAGGAGTAAATTGGTGTAAAGTTGAAGAAGTTTGGAGCTAAAACGAATTAAAGATGGAAGGTTGAAGAAGGTAATCAAGCAGGCAGCTTAATGGAAATAAGTTAATATAATATTAATATAATTTATATTCAAATAGGAAAGATGCATAACACGTGGCAACCATTGAAGGCCACAGTAAAAAGTTGAAGGCGGCACAGCTTCGAAAAACACTTGTTCATGCTACCCTTTGTTGACTATACATAGAGGGGTTTCCTCTCATTTTTCAACCACAATTTTTAAAGAAAAAATCTTCTACTCTTCTTCTTGCATTATAATTTTTTTTTGTGTTATTTATCGTCGTTGAGTGAATTTGAAGTTTAACAAAATATGGGGCACTATTATGATGAAGTATAAATCGTTCTATCCTAAGAGGGTATATTCCATAACTTCGAGTAGTTGAGGAAAATAATTTTAATTATAAAATAATTATCTTTTGCTTAATATATACATTAGTATGTAATGTTCCAATATATGAAGTTAACATGATGTAGTCTATTTTCATTTGTTTTTGTTAACAATTTCTTTTGTGATGTAGATATATGCTTCTGAATATCTTTTTCTAAAATTTAGAAAATTGTCATGATTTGTTTTTTTAATGCTCAAGACAAAAAAATGACTTTATTTATCAATACTACTTATGTGATTTAGATTGTCAAGAAGTTTGCTTCAAAATAGTTATTACTATATAAACATTGCCTTTTTGTTTTACTTATTTACTATTTCATGATATTTAAGTATTTTAGACAAAGAGAAATTCATATGACTTGTAATATCGCAAGTTGAAATTTGTATTAGTTTAATTTTTTATTATTTATTTAATAGCTAATTTTTATGAGATAAATATTTTTCATTAATGAAAATATATATTTACATTTTGGTAGGTATTTGTACTTAAATTAAAGTATTATATATGTCACAAATGTATTATCAAGTTAACACGATCTTCTATGTTTAAAATATATTATTTTAAAATGTTCCAAGTTATTTATTTTTAAAAAAAATAAACACTCACAACAAATGTGAAAATATGTGAATATATATGAATCATTTAAAATTTATCAATTACAAAATAAATTTTATATTCAGTAATACGGAATAAACATTTACATTTTGCCCCTACATTAAATTAAAATCTAATAACTAAAAAAATAGTAACATTAATTAAAAGTCCTATTTATTTATGTACGTATAAAATTTAATAGAAATTCAGCTATTGCACATTAACTCTTTTACGTTCTAAGGTATAACATTATGAATTCCATAGTTGTTACATTAATTTCTATATTTCATCTATCCTTATATTACCTTTTGACCAATAATTTTTCATATTATTACACCGCCCATATATATGTGATAACATGGTGTTGTAATTTTTCCTTTGACGAATCATACTCGGTTGAATAAATCGAAACAATTTACGAGTATATGAATTATATCTTTTTTAGGTGTAAGATGAACATGTAGTTATATATATGAATTCACACATAAAATATATTCTTTAATTTTAATTTTTAGTTTTTTCTGGTAAAAAAAAAAAGAGAAGCTTTCTCAGTTAACAATGGACAGTCAGATAACTTTCTTTTATTTATGTACACAATCAATCAAGAAGTCAAGTCTGAGTGCCAACAACAAGAACATCATCTATTATGTGACAACTTATAAAATGTAGTTGTTCTCTTCACATGTTCATATGACATCTAAACAGTTTAACGTGGAATACACGTGCAAACATCTGGTTAGATGACAAGAAAAATACACAACAAATATTGTCTATAAGAGATATATATGACGATCCACATTGAATATTAACAAAAGAATTTGCAATATTATTTTGTGCTAAGCTTAGTATTCAAATCTTCGCCTAAATAAGCAATACTATTTACTATAACATATATTTTTTTGAATTAGAAAACACGTGTCAAAAAACTAGTACTACCTTAAAAGTATGAACTATCTATCTTAAATATTAACTTATTATAATATCCCTGACTTAAACATCAAATTTAGTATATATTCTATATTTTATATTATATTATTTATTATTTATTTAGTTATACTATATAATATTATATTAAAAGCAGACACTTTTTCACATTGAAGAGTCTTGACTTTTCCAAAGAGTTATGACTTTTTCGATGAGTTATGACCTTTTCGAAGGATTGTGACTTTTCTATGGGTTGTGACTTTTTCCGAAGGGTTATAGGTGTTTTTCAGATATTGATTTGACAATTTTAGTAGTAATCATAAGAAAGTTTACATCCACTATTCATAGGAACTTATACTTTATTATTCCATTAGTAAAATTACCCACGCCTCGTGCGGGAATTTGATATCACAAAACTTATAAAATAATACTTAAAACCTATCAGTCATTAAAACTAAAACACTATGTTATCTTACATACAAGATTACGTAGTAACGAACATTAATAATAAAAAGAAAATAATAATTATAACATCTTAGCATTTATCCTTCAGTCAATCATCTTTAATTTGATTTTATAACTTATCCTTTTGCCTCCAGGAAGTGTTACTATTTGATATTTTTGGGAAATTAGATGAACACAACATGAGATATTAAATTTTCTAATAAATAAATAATCTTTATATGTACTAACAAATACTTATAACAATAACTTTGCAGAAACATAAACAACAAAGTTTAAAACATGTACTCAAAAACAACAATTAATATCATAAGCATAAATTAATGACTGTAAAAAATATACCAGGATCTATAACAATATAATGAAACAGAAAGGAAAAAATTGAGCCCATTGAATGCACAATGTCCCCTTAAGGAAATTATTCCCCTCTAATACCTGAGGTTTAAAGGAATAGATCCTCTCGGGATCCTCTCGGGATGGAACTATTCTATTCACAAGTGTATTGATACAAAAACAATAGTGTCAATGAGCCACTCAACAAGAGCAAAGTACACGAATATTTAATTGTGCAAAAGAAGAAGTTTAGAATTTTCGTTGTTTTAAAATGAGAGAAAATCTCTCTATTTATAGGCAAAAAGGGTAGTGTGAACAAATGCTTATTGTCCCTTATCAGAAATGTCACAACTCTTTGGAAAAGTTACAACCCTTCAGAAAGGTCACAACCTTTCATAAAAGTCACAATTTTTCATAAAAGCCGCAACTCTTCATAAAAGTCGAAACTATTCATCAAAGTCACAACTTTTCATAAAAGTCACATCTTTTCATGAAAGGGGAAAGGTATTTTTGGAAATAAATAAATTTAAAAGGAAATTCTTGATGTGGTGGCGCCACGTAAGCAGGCCTAGGGTTCTCTTTTATATAAATATATATGATTTATAATTATGTACTTAGATTTTTGATTTAATAGTATTGACAATGGTTTTTAAATAGTGTAGTGCATGGTTACAAAAAGACGAGATGTCATATCAAAAAGGATTGTCTCAATATAAACACAACTTTGATTAACTACAACTAATTATTGATATCTCATCAATTCCAGAACAAAGAGCCAAGGGTCATACTTTTCCTCCAATTTCCTGATGATCACAGTGAAAGAACACCCAAATTTAAGATAAAACCAGGGAGAAACAATAATTTTGGATATATGTGATGACTCAGAAAACCTTGTCAAGTGCATAGACAGAATTTTCTTTCAATTATCACAGCTATACTCTCTGTGAAGCATAAAATTTATCATATAACAATATTTTAAAATCCAACAAATGCACATGCTAATGGAAAGGTAGGTCAATAGAGTAATTTGAGGATGGGACTAAATAGAAGCAGAATAAAGAAACAATCTGCAGTCAAAATGCATGCAAACAGAAGCTAACCTGAGAACGCAACAGAAGGGCATCCAACAACGCTGAGAAAACAGGAAAAAATAAGATCTTGACGCTCTTAACATTTTCTCCACGATCTGCATCCAGGCCTAGGATGTAGCCGGCAAGACTGCACCTGCAAAGTGAGAGTGTTCTTGGATAGGGGGAACCATTTGAACTACACATTTCGTTTCAACAATCTGCTCTGGACCCTGTCTATAGTTAAGTAACGGGCCCCGATTTGTACAAAAGTAACTTTATTATGAAAAGGTAAAAGTACCAGAACTGCAAAGTCGAGTCTGCGATCTCCCAATCTTCACTTGGAAATGAAACACAACTGCCATCATACATTGCATGTCAGGTACTTATATTTATAAGTAAAAGATGTTTCATTAGATGAAAGCTCCGAAAAATTATGTACATCAAAATAGAAACTTCCTTATCCACTATGATTGAAGGGATTCTGAGAAAAAAAATTGAAACAGTAACTTGGGATTCTAATAAATTTAAAAGACATCAACTTTGTCTTCTAGCTTCAGATTGCACCAGGTGTTCAACATATGCTAAAATCTAGACCTAAGACAAAAAATTGTTGAGTATTTGTCTTCAAAGCATTTGTTTTTTCTTTTTCTCCAAATTATCCAAGAAATGCAAATGGGCATCGTGTTCCACATCTGCTGGAGGAGCTTCCTGACATTCTATCCTTGCCATGCCAACAGAGCTTCTTTAATAGATTGAGGCGTCACTCACTGAATACCTCCCACATGTATGTACAATGAAGGAGATTATGATTAATAGATTCAATCTCCTGCACAAGATCACCTATTACAGAAAATGAACATTTTTCTTGTATGTCTTGCCATCTATAATCTACTCCTGCTGGTTCGCACAAAATTTTAGCAAGATTTGACGGTATAGTTTCCTTTGCTATCAGCATCCCAAAATAATCTGTCCTGCTCTGTTGCTAATAATAGAAGCTGCCAAGTTGTAGAAAAAGTTGAGCCAGCTTTTCTGTTTCCCAGTTGAAACAATTTCTTCTGACCATTAAATTCCGTACATCTCCAAATCTGCATTCTGCCAGTGTGGCATGTTGTTTCGGAACTAAGCTGTACAAATCTGGGACGGAAATCATCAAGGGGATTCTTCTAGCCAAGGATCATCCCACATTTTTGTCTTCCTCCCATCGCCAACTGATATCACGGACAAATTTTTAAGGTCTCCCCATAAGTTTCTTATTTGTTTCTATAGAGCAAGCCCATAGGAATATCACTTGTTTGATACACCAACAATTTACTGTTCCATATTTTGTAGTGACAACTTTTCTCCATAAAACATCTTGATCGCAACTTAACCTCCAAAACCATTTTAAAGTAGACTTTTTTTTATGTAGTTTCAAGTCCCTCACCCCTATTTCACCCCATTGTTTTGGAGTTGTAACTGTGACTGCTTCACTAAATTAAATTTACGGCTCTCCAAATTCCCTGACGATAGGAAATCCCTCCTTGGCTTGTCAAGCTGATTTGCTATTTTTGAGGGTGATAAATGTAGATAAAAGCAATATGTTGGCATCCGACTAAGACACTATCTGTGAGGGTAAGTCTTCCCCAGCACACCTTTCAAGATTACTCCTTGTCTATGTTGAGCTAGTGGTAGACCAAGGTAAGTAACAGGAAAATGTTCCACTTACATACTAGTTATTGCAGCCAAGGATTGAATGTAACTAACTATGTTCACTGGAAACAGGCAGCCCTTGGACAGATTTACATGAAGTGCCAATATCAAGGTATCATCTGCATTCAGCAAATATGAAAGCTCCCGCTGATTTGATTTATTTTTTTAAGGTAAATAAATTTATTAATAAATGGGGAAACCCATAAATAAAAAGAAGAGAACCTACATCAAAATATGGTTCTCAACAGGAAAAAAGCTCCAGCTGATTATTACCCCCATTTCCCACTCTAAACCCTTTGATCCAACCCTTTAACCCTGCGACTTTTAAAATCTTGCTCAAAGCTCCCAATACCAACAGTAGCCCACTGGTGTACCATTACTGAGGATAGAGAACTTCACAGAGGCAGTGGAATCACCAATTCACCCATTTGTCAAAAAAATCCATATGTACCAACAATTTTGACAGAAAAGACTTGTTTACGCGGTCATAGGCTTTTCCAAAGTTCAGTTTACAAACTGTTTCTAACTTCTCCTTACCTCATTCTTGAGTCCAAATTCTCATTGGCAACTAAAATTGTATCCATAATTTTTTTCCATGGATGAACATGTTCTATGTGCCTGAGATCAATCTGCCCATAATACTTTTCAGCCTCTTTGTGAGGACTCTAGCTATGATCTTGTAGACACTGCCTAAAAGGCATATTGTCTGAGATTCTTAATCTATGTTGCCTCTTTCTTTTTGGAGTTAATGCGATGAAGGTTGCATCTAGACTCTAGGAAAAAACCACCTCCATGTATAAATATTCAAAAGTTGCCATCAGATCACACAAGCTTCATCTCCTGCACTTTCTTAAGGTCATGAGAACTTCTTCCTCTGTAAAGCATCTCTGCAGCCATTCCCAGTCTGATTCTGAAAGTTTTACCAAATCTGGGCTCCAACTTTCTGCTTCATGGCGCAATTTTTTGTAATAATTCAAGATTTTCCCTTTTATTGAAGTATCTGGATACTCAGCTTCTATTCCATCAGTCAGTAGTTTATCAATGTTGTTATACCTTATATAATTAAGTGTGACCATGCATTTATTTGAATCAAAAATAAACTATGCATAGTTATCTTGATGTTTGTTGTGTGAGAAATAAAGGAGAAAAATATTATTGAAATTGTGTTTTAATTATTACATAGAGAACTCTATTTATAGACACTATGATATTATTCCTTACCAAATAAGAGACTATAAACTATTCCTATTATGTGTAGGATTGTGTATACCTATTCTATTCTAACACTCCCCCTCAAGCTGGTGCATACAAATTATATGTACCTAGCTTGTTACAAATGTAATTAATACGAGGACCGGTGAGGAACTTGATGAAGATATCTGCAAGTTGATCATTTGACTTCACAAATTTGGTAACAATATCTCCTGAGAGTATCTTTTCTCTAACAAAGTGACAATCAATCTCAATGTGCTTAGTCCTCTCATGAAACACTGGATTTGATGCGATATGAAGGGCCGTTTGATTATCACACACAAGTTCCATATGACCGGTTTCTCCAAACTTCAATTCTCCAAGCAACTGTTTGATCCGAACTAGCTCACAAGTTGCTACAACCATTGCTCGATATTATGCTTCCGCACTGGATCGAGCAACTACACTTTGTTTCTTACTCTCTTCCATGACACCAAATTACCTCCTACTAAAACACAATACCCAGATGTAGAACGTCTATCAAAGGGTGATCCTGCCCAATCAGCGTTTGTATATCCGATGATATGCTCATGGCCTTGATCCTCGAAGAGTAGTCATTTACCAAGAGCTGACTTTATATATCACAGAATACGAACAACTGCATCCCAATGACTATCGCAAGGAGAAGTCATAAACTAACTTACAACACTTACAGGAAAAGAGATGTTTGGTCTAGTCACCGTGAGATAATTCAACTTTCCAACCAACTGTCTATACCTTTCAGGATTACTGAGTTGCTCCCCCAGTCCTGGAAGGAGTTTAACATTCGGATCCATAGGACTGTCAATGGGTTTACATCCCATCATTCTTGTCTCCTCAAGAATGTCTAAAGCATACTTGTGTTGAGAAATAACAATACTTGATCTAGACTGAGCAACCTCAATACCTAGAAAATACTTCAGTTTGTCGAGGTCTTTAGTTTGGAAATGCTGAAAGAGATACTGCTTCAATTTAGCGATACCAACTTAATCATTGTCGGTGATAACGATATCATCAACGTAAACAACCAAATAAATACACAGATTTGGTGTTGAATGCCAATAAAACACAGAGTGATCAGCTCCACCACGAGTCATACCAAACTCCTGAATTACTGTGCTGAACTTTCCAAACCAAGCTCGAGGAGACTGTTTCAGACCATAGAGTGACCGACACAATTGACATACAAGACTACTAGACTCCCCCTGAGCAACAAAACCAGGTGGTTGCTCCATATAGAGTTCTTCCTCAAGATCACCATGCAGAAAAGCATTCTTAATGTCCAACTGATGAAGAGGCCAATGACGAACGGCAGCCATAGATAGAAAGAGACGGACAGATGCTATTTTGGCCACAGGAGCGAAAGTGTCACTATAATCTAGCCCAAATATCTGAGTATACCCATTGGCAACAAGGCGAGCCTTAAGCCGATCGACTTGACCATCTGGACCAATTTTGACCTCATAAACCCAACGACAACCAACAGTAGACTTACCTATAGGAATTGTAGGGCTAGCTAAAATCTGATCACGCACTGAATCATGGTTAGTAGAAAGTCCAGCAAGTGTAAGAATTAGAAACAATGTCTGTCTGTGGTCTTGTTGTTTTTTGCACGTCCGTAGTGATTGGCATCAATGTTTCAAATTCCTCCATGATTGTCTGTACTTGTCCCAAGTAGGTGGACATATCTAATTCTTGTTTCTTTAAGTTGGTCATACGAGATATCACATCATAGAATCGAGATATGTCATTAGTGTATAAAGCACGAGCCTTTTTCCAAACTGAATAACATGTTTGGAATGGACAGAACAAGGGCATCAACTTGGAATCAATAGATCGCCATAGGAGACTACATAATTGAGCATCAACCTTCTCCCATTGTGCTTTGGCTTTTGCATCTTCCCCACTAGGCTTTGCCTTTTCATCTACCACACAAGCAATGTTCGGTAAGTGATCTTTGACACCTTGACCCTTGCACCACAACTCAACCGAGGAAGCCCAAGCTACATAATTTGAGCTTCCCATTAACGGTTCTCAAGTGATCATTGGGCTGGAACTTCCACTTTTCGGGCCAAAAATATCAATCCCGAAAAACACTGTAAAATCAGGCCAAAAAAACAAATCTGCCACCGGAAAGTGGACAGAAATCAAAGAAGAGAAAAATATAATTAATTATGTGGGTAGGGTCGGAATTACGAGGTGACCCTACTGGAAAAAAAATATGCTGAAAAAAATGGCTGGAAACAGCCTGAAATTGCCGGAAAAGTGACTGGAATCGCCGAAATCTCAAAATAATAGATCTGATTGCAAAAAAATGGTCGGAATCAGGAAATAATTGAATGGGTAGGTTCGAAAAAGAGATCCGATCCATCTGGAAAAAGAAAAGCTGCCAGAAAGTGGCCGGAACTGACCTCACGCGCCGGCGCGTGGTCAGATCTCGCCAGAAAATTCACACCTCTGATCGGCGCGTGAGGGCGCATGAGGTGGTATTTTCTGGTGGGCCTGGCTGGGGTTTCGTCGCCGGAGAATGAGGGACCCACTAGTGGTGTTGGTTTTCACACAACACTAACGGAAAGAGATGATGACAAAATTCAACTTTGGCAATAGCCGGAAATTTCTGTAAAGGTTTCTCACCGATGCTCTGATACCATGTGAGAAATAAAGGAGAAAATTAATATTGAAATTGTGTTTTAATTATTACATAGAGAACCCTATTTATAGACACTATGATACTATTCCTTACCAAATATGAGACTACAAACTATTCTTATTTTGTGTAGGATTGTGTATACCTATTCTATTCGAATAGTTGTTTTCACCAAGATTAATAATTCCTTATATTATATTGGGCCCGTGTTGGTACGGGCAATTCCCCCTAGTCAATACAAGTGCCTATCTTGGTAAAAGAGGAAAGAAGTAGAGACAGTATAAAGAAAGCTTCAGATTACAGAAAACTGTTTCTAACTTCTCCTAACCCCATTCTTGAGTCCAAACTCTCATTGGCAACTAAAATTGTATCCGTAATTTTTTTTACATGGATGAACGTGTTCTATGTGCCTGAGATCAATCTACCCATAATACAGCCTCTTAGTGAGGACTCTAGCTATGATCTTGTAGACACTGCCTAAAAGGCATATTGTCTAAGATCCATAAGCTAGGTTGCCTCTTTCTTTTTGGAGTTAATGCAATGAAGGTTGCATCGCAATGAAGGTTGCATCGCAATGAAGGTTGCATCTAGACTCTAGGAAAAAACCACCTCCATGTGTAAATATAAAAAGTTGCCATCAGATCGCACAAGCTTAATCTCCTGCCCTTTCTTAAGGTCAGGAGAACTTCTTCCTCTGTAAAGCATCTCTGCAGCCATTCCCTGTCTGATTCTGAAAGTTTTCCCCAAATCTTGGCCATCCAATCTGGGCTCCAACTTTCTGCTTCATGGCGCATATTTTTGTAATAATTCAAGATTTTCCCTTTTATTGTATCTGGATACTCAGCTTCTATTCCATCAATCAGTAGTTTATCAATGTTGTTATACCTTATATAATTAAGTGTTTAGAATTTAATTAGAACATTAAGAGACTATGCATTTATTTGATTCAAAAATAAACTATGCATAGTTTCTTGATATTTGTTGCTTTCACCAAGATTAATAATTTCAATATTATATTATATTGGGCCCGTGCTGGTACGGGCAATTCCCCCTAGTCAATACAAGTGCCTCTCTTGGTAAAAGAGGAAAGAAGTAGGGGCAGTATAAAGAAAGCTTCAGATTACAGAAAACTATGCTTACGATGGAGCCAACAAAATGATGATAGAAGTTAGAACCAAGGATTTTATGTGTCTATTAAAGAAAGTTTCATTTAGTGAATTGGAGAGACGTCACATCTCTGAAGGAATGGGGAGGACTCGGAGTGAAATATCACATGGTATTCAACAAAGCGTTGTTAAGGAATTGGATATGGAGATTTGAGGTGGAAGAGAAGGCACTTTTGAGGGGGGCGCAACAGAAAAATATGGTATCATCGAAGGAGGATCGATGACTAGAAACATTGGAATATCGTTTAGATTTGGCTTATGGAAGAGTATTTATAGAGGTGGGAAGAATTTAGTGGACATATCTCTTTTATGGAGGATGGAAGCAGGATTAGTTTTTGGGCATATAAGTGGTGCGGAGAGAACAAGTTGAAGGAAGTATTTCCAGACATTTAAGTTTCTTGCCAAAAAGATATGATAGTCAAACAAATTTATAGGTCGCATGAGGGAAGTTCATTGGGATTTGAGATTTAGGAGGAACCTACAGGTTGGGAGATGGAAGAGTTTCATATTATGGTTGAGTTATTGTATGGGCAGGAGATACATTGATAGATCGGATGGATGGAACGACGAGAGGGTAGAAATTGTTTTGTAACTATTAATTTTATAACGAAAGATTATTAAGGAAAGGGGAATGTATCTTCCGTCATTGCTTAGTATAGAGTCTCATGGTACCAAGGAAGGTGTGTTTCTTTACGTAGTTAGCAGCAAGGGGAATGATCTTGACAACGGGAAACCTGAGAAAGGAAGATCGCCTATTTTAGTTGGTGTTTCATGTGTAAATGTTTGGGTGAAAAGTTATACTGCATTGTCAAGTGACTAACCGACTGGGGAAGGTGGTTCTTTATGGGTTTTGTTGCAATGGATGATGATGTCGAGCACAAAGAAGAAGGTAATGCCCAGTTGGGTTTGCAGAAGGGGAAAGAGAAATTCAAGGGCATGGAATGTTGCCTCTTAGCAATTACGTGGATTATGTGGAAAGAGAGCAATGGGAGAGCATTTGAAGGGGTCGGGCATTTGGGTTTCTTTTATTGACAACCATATTTTGATGGTATACGGCTTGTATATGGGGTTTCCCCCAAATTGTTAATAAAATTATTTACCATATCAAATAAAAGACATTCTTGCAACACATAAAAAGAAATATAAGAAATGGCATCTGACCTTAAGAGTGCATCTGTCAGTACAAATGCTTCAGGACTTGCTTCAGTAATCAAAGACGGAGCCTATTATACAAGAAAACAATAGTTAATTAGTTTCAGAGATCCTTGATGCTAAGCTGTCGAAGCATAGGTAGGACCCATCTACTCTATTTGGCTGCAAGAATCAATTCTAGCTCGGAGTTTGAAATACTTACAGCATGACCAATTTCTGACAAAAAACAAGCAAGACCACTTATCACAGTCTCGTCTCCACTATTAAGAGCTGGGAGAAGAAGTACATCCCTAAGAAATCCAACCTTGCATAGCAAAACTTGTGGTATACACTGCAAAAGCAAAAGTAGAAAAGGTTGGTTTAAAATCCAAAGAGAATTAAGTTGGGCCAATTTTGTTTGGTGTAAATCTTCCAGATGGATCTCATATTAATTATTTTTCGGAAAAGGATCAAAAATGCCCTTATGTGAAATGATCAAAAATGTCCTTTGTTTATACTTTGGTCCATTTATGCCCTTGTAGTCAGTGAAATGGACCAAAAATTCCCTTAAACGAAATGAAAGCAAACGGGAAATACTTAAACACTAATTTTAGTATTAATTTGTCCGCCCCGTCTCTTCATCTGAACCCAACCCCATTTTTCTCTCAGATTTATTTCCTCCTTCAAAACCCTAGCCTCCTCGTCTAAATTTCTCAAATATGCTTAAATGGGTGTAGATTTTTCTTCTATTTTCGGTAATTTTGACATCATTAAAGATGAAATAAGATGAATAGTTAGCCACCATAGCCACTAGACTCCAACTCTTAAATGATAAAATTACCTTCAAAATCATATTTTTTTGTTGTTATTTTTCTTTTAAAAAACTCCTTTTTACACCGTAACTTCCTTAATTTCTCACAAACAACTCTCTTTTACTCTCTAAAATGGAAAATTATCTAATATTTACATCGTCATCATCTCATGAATTTTCAATAATGAAAAACAATACTACTCTTTGTTTGGATCCTGGAAGCAAATGTTGTTATTGCTGATTAGTTGCCACAAAGTGGTGGTAGCCGAATTCCGGTGATACAAATTTGAGAGTGGTGGATTCTTTCATTATATTTATGTTGGCTTTTAAAAACACAAATTGCACTTTAAATTCTTCAAAAATGGTCTTGAATGTGCTAAAATGTCTTTGGAGTCGAAGAATATTAAGTATGATTCGCCTGTAATAGCACCCAATCATCATACTAATACAAATATATTTCCAATTTTTTTTTTTTTTGATGAAGTTACAAATATATTTCCAATTCTTTCAATTGTGCTTCTTTTTCCTTTCATCTAGTTCACATCATTGCCAACAGAACTATCTCCCGCGCTCTTTTCGTTGCTCCATCCTTCAGGACTTCCATCCTAATAACATTTATCTAATAGTTTTTGGTATTATATGTCCCACCACAAACATGTCTCATATAGTACACCACAACGAGTAGGCTATTGAGCAATGGCGTAGCAAATGATTCACATCTTCTCTGCATCCATACACATGGTACCACTTATCTATTTTTTTTATAAAGTCCCTACAACTAGGTTTCACTTTATCCATCTTCAGCAGCATATGGCAACACAATTTCACTCTAAATTTACCCTTTCTCAGTCCACTCCATCTCCAAGTCTCTTTCCACATGTGAAATCCTTTGTTTGTATAAAGTTTGAGTAAATATCTCCCAATCTTGCAAATTCTTCTAAATCTTAGGTCTCACAATGTTCGTCTCCTTGTACCAGTAAATACAGAAAAAAATAGTGGGGACACGAAATGTTCAAAATTGTTGGGAAAGCCTCAAATAAAACAGAGTATCCACGCCGTCTTTCTCTCAAATGTATCAACCTTGCAACATTTCCCGCATCAATCTGGATATCTTTCTAGAAATCTTCTCCACCCTTTGTTGTATGTCCCCATAAGGAATTCCCTGTGGCATTGTTATTCAGTTGGCCCTCCATTCCCCTGGCCGCACACTGTGAGGGTGTTTGGCTAGACTTTTAAGCCAAGTCAAACTGGCTTATAAACACCTTTTGGCTTATCTATGCATTTGGTAAACATCCAAAGTGCTAATAAGCCAAAAGTTGCAAGTTGGTCACCCCCAACATATGTTTTTTTCAATTTATACGCACTTTTAGTTTGGCCGAGATGTTTATTCTTTATAAAATAATCTTTTTTATAATCGTGGTGTCCGAACAAGCTTTCCCACACCTCGACTAATTCCACGGGATACCTATCACCTCCCACTAGCTTTTCATCCCACTTCATTGACCACTGGGTCGCACCCTTGGGTTAATACTTAAAATACCTTTTCAAAACAAAAGCTCTAACTTCCTCTCCGTCCCACATCTGCCATTCATCATTTTCCTTGCAAAGATCCTTTTAAATTTATGATCTTTCGTAAATATAATTAAGGGTATTTTAGTCATTTTATAGAAAGAACAACTTACTGCACATTTTTACCAAACACGGCAACTGTTTATTATCAATTTCAACACTTTTATCCAAACATGTAACTGTTTATTTATAAAATTGATGTCAACACTTAAATTGCTTATCAGCTAATCCAAACGGGCTCTATATTTCTCGGTTATGACTTCTCTTCGTATGCATGTTCTTGTAACTATCTACACTTCTTTTTAATGAAGTAAGAATATCATTAATGAGAGGGCACTAACTAGCCCATATACAAAAAGTTGAAAATCTTAAATACATGGTTTCTGTGAATGCCACCTAATCAATCCATACACAATAACCTCATGGCTGCACCAAAAAGAAATAAGGGGAAAGAGGCTTTTTCTCAAGTGTACAAAATCTTTCTCTATTCCATCATAAGCTCTCCTATTCCTCTCTCTACGGTCCATGACAATGCTAAAGGGGCAACTTCACATGCCCTGCATCTCCTCGTCCATCTTCTATGAGCCCAGCTAAGCAAAGTTTTTTCATAGTTCTCAGCATTACCCACTCAATACCAAGCCATCTCAGCAATACCAAAAGTTGGCTCCACAACTATGTTGATAAAATGGATATTGGATCTTTCAAGAATATTGGCTAACTTTCAATGTTGCGTAAGGTCAAGGTCAAGGTCAATTTTCTCAACAAAGTATTAGAGTCAAACTCATCTTCAATGTTGTGCTACTAAATGCTTAGCCACATGTGTCATGTATTCACACTCCTAATGTTCAACTTTGGGCAAGTGGGAGAGAGGAAAATGCTAGAATCCAAGATCAATAAGTGTATGAGTTAGAGTCTCCTTACACAACCTTAAATAATAGTTACCACTTGAGATAAATTTTTGGGTTGAGTTAGGCCCGAGTTATATAAGGAGACCAAAGCTAATACACTTGAAGATTTTAGTACCCCCAAACACTAAGGGGTCGTTTGGTGTGAAGGATAACACCCAATAGTCCTAGGATTAAATCAGAGTGACACTTTTTGAGATAAAGGTAAATGTGTATTCACAAAAGGCTCATCATCAAATAAATGATGAGCATAGGTCACTTACAATCTCATCAGAGCATATCAAACTACCCTATGGGAGATTACAAATTACCTATAAAGTCTACAAAGAGTTCTATATCCCCCATCATATCTTGTTTACACCAGAAGTACAAAAGACCAAGACAATTCATTCTAATTTTCTGGATGTTGTTCCTCTTATCCACAAAGCATCTTTCATTCCTTTCTTTCCATAGGGACCACCAGATGCAGGCTGGGATTAACTCCCACCAATCTTCATTAGACTCCCTTCTTCCTATCTCCTTCCAGCTGTAGAGCAAATCCTTAGTGGACTTTGGAATTACGCAGCATACACCAAGAAGACCAAGAAACATGTTCCGTAAGCTTGTAGATACTTTGCAATGAAGGAATAAGTGACAATTAACTTTTGCATCTTCATCACACATAAAGCATCTTAAGCATATTTGTCTGCCTTTCTTTTGAAGCACTTCATGTGTTAAGCAGGCCCTTTTGCACACTAACCAAGCAAAACATCAGATCTTCAAGGGTATTTTTATCTTCCATATTAACTTCCATGGCCAGTGTTTGGCCAATATTGTATCTGCATTAACAAGACTTTACTGTAAACACACCTTTGCTTTGCCATCTCCAAATAGGCTTATCAGGTTCAGTGGAGGTGCCTAGGAAGGCATTGAGGATTTGAAACAGATTAATGACCTTCTCGATTTCCTAATCATTGAAAGCTCTCCTGAATATGAGATTCCAACCCTGAGGGCTCCATAGTTGTGAGATTGTGGCCTTGTTTTGAGTGGTGAGCACAAACAGGTCTGGACAGAGTGATTGCAGGCTTTCATCCCCAATCCAATGTTCATTCCAAAAATCAATTTTCCTACTATTTCCCACTTCTAGTGAGATGTTGCCTTTGAATTGGGGCCATAATCTTCTAATGGTCTTCCACACACTGCATCCAAAAGTTCCAAGAGCCTCCTCAGTAATCCAATGGCTTTATAGTCCATACTTCATTGGGATGACTCTTTTCCAGAGTGACTGATCTCCAATGTAGAATCTCCACAACCATTTTTTAAGGAGACAATTGTTCTGAAGATTGAGCTTTTTTATTCCCAGCCCCCCTTTCTTTCTGCTAAGAGTAAGAGTATCCCACTTAACTAGATGGTAACTTTTGTGCTTTTTAATTCCATTCCATAAGAATGACCTTCTGAGTTGATTGATCTTTTTCACAGTGTTCTTTGGAATAGGAAATAAGCTCATCATATATGAAGGAAGAGCATCAAGAACTGATTTAACTAGAGTCAACCTACCTCCCAGGGAGCGGTATTGACTCTTCCACCTAGCAAGCTTCTTGTTACATCTCTCCAAAACTTCACTCCACACTACTATCTCCTTATTTTGTGCTCCTAAAAGCATGCCCAGATACCTTGTAGGTAGGGTTGCTATTTGGCAGCCAAGATTTCTAGCTAGCAACTCCATATTATCCACTTGGTTCACAAGGTAAAGAAAACATTTTTGCCAATTTACATGCAGACCAGATATACCTTCAAAGATGGTAAGGATTGCTCTGATGTGTCTAATTTGTATCACCTTAGCCTCACAAAAAACTAAAGTATCATATGCATATAGTAGATAAGTAATCCCCACCTCATTGTGCCTATTCCCCTGAGTCTGAGCCTTAAAACCTTTAATCCATCCGTTAACATTTGCTTTTCTGATCATGTGATTGAGGCCTTCCATGACTAGCAAGAAAAGAAAAGGTGACAGAGGGTCACTTTGTCTCAAACCTCTTTGTGATTGGAAAAAACCTTCCGAGTTTCCATTTATGATCAGGGAGAATTTAACAGAACTTTATCCAATTGAGCCATTTCCTCCCAAATCACATGTCCTTTAAAACCTTCAGCAGAAAAGACCAATTGACATGATCATAGGCCTTCTCTATGTCCAACTTACATAAAATTCCAAGAATTTTTTTCTTGACTCTAGAGTCTACCAACTCATTAGCAATTAGTGCAGCATCCATGATTTGCCTTCCTTTCAGAAAGGCCATTTGGTGTACATCGACCAGCTTCCCCATTACTGTCTTCAACCTCCCAGTAATCAGTTTGGAAATGATCTTGTAGACTCCTCCTATCAAGCTAATAGGCCTGAAATCTTTCAATTCTTCTGCTCCAGGTTTTTTAGGAATCAGTGCTAGGAAGGTGCTAGAAAGGTGGCATTGAAAGACTTTTCAAAAATTTCATTTTGATGGACATTTTGAATTGTCAGCATTAGATCCTCTTTTACAATTCCCCAACAAGATTTAAAGAAACTCATTGTGTAGCCATCTGGACCTGGAGCTTTATCCCCATCACAAAGTTGTAGGCATTGCAAGACCTCAGATTCAGTAAATGGTCTTTGCATCCAATCATTTTCTTCCTGAGAAATAGTTGGACATTCCATAAGATCAAAATTGGGTCTCCACTCCTCAGATTCAGTGTAGAGTTCTTTGTAGAAGTTAATCATGGTGTTCCTGATCTCTACAGGGTCTTCTACTACCTCTCCTCTGTCTATCAATCTATCAATAGTGTTGATCCTTTTGTGTGTTGTTGCCATTCTCTGAAAGAACCTTGTGTTATTATCTCCTTGTTTCAGCCATAAAACCCTTTTTGTTTCCATTTCAGTT
Source organism: Solanum verrucosum (assembly GCF_900185275.1). Classification (NCBI taxonomy): domain Eukaryota; kingdom Viridiplantae; phylum Streptophyta; class Magnoliopsida; order Solanales; family Solanaceae; genus Solanum; species Solanum verrucosum. Next base: position 4,202,790 of record NW_026020569.1, read on the forward strand.
CTTCATTTTTTGCCAACTCTTCCAGCTCCACTACTATGGTGGCTCTTATTATCACTTCATCTTCAGTCAATTCCCTGGTTTCTTGTATCAAATCAATTTCTGCCAGTTCCTCCAGTAAGCTATTTTTCTTACTAGTAAGCTCCCCAAAATTTGACTTGCTCCACTCCTTAAGTTTCTGCTTTAGCATTCTTAGTTTAATATTCAATCTGTAATCAAGACAACCTTCCACTAGAAATTCATTCCACCAGCTCTGAATCAAGTTGGTGAAACCCTCCACCTTAAGCCACCAATTCTCAAACTTAAAGTTTGACCTTTTCTGCTCCCAGTTACCACTTTCTAACAAGATAGGATAGTGGTCAGATAGCACTCTAGGTAGTAACTTTTGCCTGATGTTTTTGAATTTTTCTTCCCATTCCATCGAGTATAAGAATTTGTCTAGTCTAGCTGCACTAGGATGATTGATGCCTCTAAACCAGGAGAACTTTCCACCATTTAAATGAGGATCATGTAGCTCCATCTCCTCTATCCACCTTGAGAAGTCAGACATAACATATGAGATTTTGTTACATCCTCTTTTTTCTCCCATAGTTCTATTGGTATTGAAATCTCCACATGTGATCCATGGACCTTCACATAAAGTCCTGACTGCAGCCAATTCTTCCCAGCATATCAACTTCTCAATTCTGGTATGAGGAGCATATACTCCAGTGAGATACCAGGTAAAAATATTTTGGGTTGACACAAACTCATAAGTAATGGAGTATTGACCAGTTTCAACAAGGGTCCCACTCCAGATTCTACTATCCCACAGCAACAAAATCCCCCCACAACTGCCTTCAGCTTCCAAGTATCTGCATTTCATCCACCTGCATGACCATAGTTGTTTGGCCATTGCTTCTAAGTCCTTGCTAATCTTTGTTTCCTGTAAACAGTAAACATCTGCCTTCCACTTTTTCATTAGACTCTTCACTATAGTTCTCTTATTCTGATTGTTCAGACACCTTACGTTCCAGGTAATCAAGTTTACTTTCATTTACAAGTTAGACTTAGATTCCTCCCTCTACTTCTGCTTCCTTCTACCTCTTCATTTAGGCTGGATTTTATGTTTTTCAGTTCATTCTTTCCAATACCTCTGTTTTTTGGAGTAGAGACTGCCTTGCCTTTCCCCTTCTTATCAAGCAGTGTTTTCCTCTCATCAATCTTCATCAACAAAGCTATGGTTTCTCTTTCGAATCCTTCGAAAGCCACCCCATATGTGTTGCTCAAATCTAGGATATGAGAATTCACCGAATTTGAAGCTTCTGTTCACAGTCTTCTTGGGAATTTGGAAGCTGAATGTTGACTGGTTATGCATCGTGAATATGTTGAAGTTGCATGTCTTAATCTATTGATTGTGTATCGTTTGTCTCCCCTCCTTTTTCATGAGTAGTTTGTTGTGTACCCATCATCACCGGTTCTGTTTGGATGCAAGACAAAATTCTCTCCCCCATCGACTTGCGTCACCATGTTTGATTCTTTCACCGTGTTTGTTTCCCAGTTCCTGAAGGCTTCCAAAAATTTAGTTGCCAGGACTTTTATTTATTTCTGTAAGGCATTTTTTTCTACCAAGTGATTGTCACGTGAGGGTTCATTAAAGCTCATGGGTCTTTTTGAACTCACAGGAGGATTTGTAATGTCAGGATGCTTATGGGCTATTGGGCCTGCGTTTGAGGGTTCCTGACCCAATTTTTTTGAATTCAAAGTGGGTCCACCAGAATTCCTTTTTAACACCTGCCCACGTGGTCTCCTGCTAAGGTTGGCAATTGAACAGGGTTTTGACCGGTCCGGTCCGGTTCCCATACCGGTAAGTCCGGTGCCGGTTGAACCGGTAAGGAACCGGTCTTATAGGGTACCGAAACCGGTACCGAAACGGAACCCGATTTTTTATCCGGTTCGGTAAGAACCGATTCCGGTCCGGTTCCTATATGATTGATCCGGTTCAACGGTCACTTCCTATTTTAATTATATTTTTTATTTTTTAAAGGTGAACGTTAATTTATAGCCGTTGGGCTGGGGGCCAAAACAGCTCAAAACAGCCCCCACTCCTCTCTAACCCCTTAACACTATAAATATACCCATATTTTTTCATTTAAATCACAAATTCACAAACTATTTCATTAACATCTTATAAAATCTCTTAATTTTCAATCTCTCATAAATTCATAATTATTATTTTGTGATATTGACTTGGAGTTCGGAGATTTATTTGAAGTAAATCGAAAGCTTCAATTGGCATCTCTCAATTCTGGCTTTGGTTATACGTCTACTTTTACGTAGACGTTCGGTACATTCGTTCCAACTTTAATTTTTTATTTGTTTATTAATTAAGTTATTTTATTCTTTTGTTATATTATCTTGCTTGTTTTTCATAATATTTAATTATTTTAAACTTGAACATGAATTCGAAAGAAATAGTGGTAAAAGACCAATGTCGAAAGGAAAAAATAATAGGAGGGGGAGGAAGTAGTTCTAGTTCTAAACATTTGCCTAGATTTAGAGTTAATACTAATGATTATACTCATGTTGATGAAACTTCTTTTATGTCACGAGGACCTATTGAATTTAATTACGAAAATGAAGTAGATCATGAGACTTTAAATAGATGTTTTACTAATTTTGAGGAAGAATTAGATGAGGAAGTAGAAATAAATGAGGAAGATGATGAGATCTCTACCCCTACTAGACCGGCTACCGAATTACCGAAACAAGATGAAGTCCCCTATTTACCTACTTTTTCAAAGACCGTTGTACGTGTTAAAAGATCTTTAGTATGGAAATTTTTAGTACAAAATGAGGAAAAAACTATTGTTACTTGCACGAAATGTAAATTGACTATGAAACATGTAACTACGGGTACACAAGGGGGAACGGGACGACTAAGAACACATTTGAGAAAGTGTAATAAAGAATTTGTTCACCTAGATGATATAGAAAGGGCTAATAGAAATGGAATACCCATACCTGAAAATTCTATGGGAGTTGGAGGTTTTAATATGGTTCAAAGTGTATTAAATATGACTAACCCGGCAGGCCGAAGCACACACCACATATAGTAAAGAAAAAGGTCGTAGAGAATTAGCTAAAATGGTTGATGTTTGTGGTTTGCCTTTTTCATCTCCTTCACATCCTGGTTTTGTTCATTATTTTCGAGAATTGTATAACCCAAATTATGAAGGTATTCCAAGAAGTACAATTAAAAGTGATCTTTTTAAATATCAAAAAGAATATTGTCATTTTCTTCGTTGTTTATTTGTTTATTATGATGGTAGATTATCTATTATTTTTGATATGGGACGTAGTCCTAATGGTAATGATTATTTTACAATTACTGTCCATTGGATTGACCATGAATGGAACATGCAAAAATGAATATTAGGGTATAAATATGTTGAAGAAACTAAAACCGGTTCTTATATAGCAACAAAAATAAGCTCTATTTTACAATTTTATGGAATATATGATAAAACAATGAGTGACACTTTAGATAATGCTTCTAATAATTTAAAAGCAATTGATTATTTAAAATGTAGACTTTGTCCAATTGATAATGATTCTTTTCATATTAATTGTGCATGTGTATAATTTGATAGTAAAAGATGGTATTTCTCAATTTGAAATTTCTTGTGAAAAAATTAGACTTGCTTGTAATTAGATTTTTAAAGCTAAAGTAAAAGCTAGAATTACATAATTTAAAAATCGTTGTAAAGAATGTGGACTTGCATATAGAAAAGTTCCAAAAGAAGTATGCACTAGATGGAATTCTTTATTTGAAATGCTTGAAATTGCTTATATTTATCAAGAGCCGGTACAATTAGTTTTTAATGCTTATAATGCGGACCCGAATTTAAGAATTAGCTATGAAGATTGGAAAAATACAAAAGAACTTATTGAATTTTTAAATGTTTTTTATAAAGCAACAAATGTTGCTTCTGATCAATATTATTATCCAACTATTTCTTATGTTTTAGTAAATATTTGTGTTATTTCATCTGAATTTGCAAAATATAGAGGAAAAGATCGATTTGAAGATTCACTTACTTTTATGATTGAAAAATTCAAAAAATATTTTTTCCCTATTCCTCAAATCTATTGACTGCTACTACTTTCAACCCAAATTACAAATTAAAAGGTGTTGAAAGACTGGTTGAAAAGATTTATGCAAATTTAGAAATTAAAGATGATGAAACTCCTAGTGTTGAAGATTGTAAAAGTAGCATATATACAAAAGCTAGAGAGTTATAAAGCTATGGAAAAAAATATTTCAATAGTTAAACCTCCATCTTGTAGGCCTAGAAGTGATGATACGGATGATTGGATGGATGATTATCTTGAGCTTGAATCATCTACTAATAATGATTTTGATTTATATTTCAATCAGGCACGAAAAAAGATTAGGCATGAAGGACAACTTCAAGCTCAAATATTAGTATGGTGGAAGAATCGTGAAAATCAATTTCCGACCCTTGCTAGGGTTGTTCGAGATGTGCTAGCGATTCAAGCATCATCGGTCGCTTCGGAGCAAGTCTTTAGTGCGACCAGATTTATGATTGGAGATCATCGATATTCATTAGCAAAGGATAGTTTGGAAATATCGGTGTTGTTTCGAGATTGGGTCAATGCCGAAAGAAGAAATACCAGACTACCACAATTAAGTAGCCAAATAGAAGATGAAATAGATGAAATATTTGGTGATAATAGTGATGATAGCATGGAAGCAATGGAAGAAGAACGACAAATACAAGTTCCAAAAAATGTTTCTTTTGAAATGATACAAAAGTTACGAAAACATTTTAAAAAAAGTTTCAATTGTTAGTAGTTAGTACAATAATTAATATTCAATACCTAGACTATGTACTATTGTACTCTTTGTCTCTTTCTAATATTTGTATTGTACAATTTATTTATTTGAATAAATATACGGCTATTCGCCTTGATTTTCTTTTAAAATAGTCTCTTATATTTAATCCAAGTCATTTTACAAATTTAATTTTCAACTATTTTAATATTAGTTTAAACTTTAATATAAAATTGAATTTTAAGGTTTAAACTTTAAATTCAATATAAACTTTAAACTTTAAAGTCAATTTTAAACATTAAATTCAATATAAACTTTAAACTTTAAAGTCAATTTTAAACTTTAAAGTTTAAAGTTTAAACTTAAATTCAATTGAAACTTTAGTTTACTTTAAAGTTTAAAGTTTTAAATTGAAGTTTTTTAATAATATAATATTATTAATTAATAATATAATATTATATAATAATTAAAGTTAATAAAAAAATTAAAAAAATTACCGGTACACAATGATCCGGTAAGAACCGGTCCGGTCCAAACCGGTTCCTATCCGGTAACTAAGGGACCGGGCGGAACCTTTGGGAATTTTCGGTAAAACTGGTTCTGGTAAGACCCGATTCCAGTAAATAAATCCGGTGACGAGGACCAGTTCCGGTAAAACCGGTCCTGTCCAATTGCCAGCCTTATCTCCTGTTGACACCACAACTTTCCCCTCTTTTATCCTCTGGATAAATCCTCGATATCTGTTGGGTAATGGGTTTCTCCTTTCCCTCTTCTACTATGGTGAACCTCGCCGGAATTTCTGTCCACAGTTGCATGGAAAAGGAGATTCCAACATTGATAATGGTCACCTCCTTCGGGATCCTTGACCCATCGCCTTTCACTTTGATTCGAGCCCATTTGAGATGATTCCATAGTTGTCTCTTCTTCAGTTTCAATCCAACCTCCACAAAGATCTCCGATGGCCTTGAAAACAGTCTCTGACCAGAGATGTAGGGGAAGGCCTACAATCTTGGTCCAGGTCGATGTTGGTTTATTCTCCATATTTGTGGCCGCTAAAGTTGGGGACCACCACTCTAACTGGACCCTCGAGTTGTTCCACCTACAATCACCTGTTCTGCCATGGTTTTCATCGCAAACTCAAACAAGAATTTTCCAACTCCCATCTCATAAATGTTTAGTCCATGGCTTTGTCTCCAAAACTTGTTTGCCCAGCTTCTCACTTCTGCTAGGTTTGGCAGTACATTATTCCTTCCTTCAAAATCTCCAACTAGACTTCTCTGCAGAACTTCATTGTGGATGTTAGAAGATTCATTAATGCAAATGATTCCCTCTTCCTTCATTAATGTTGCTTGGGCATTAACTCCGTCTCCTTTTCTATTAGTCCATTTAATGCTCCTCACTGCCTCTGCAAAGGGGAAATTGTTGTCTACCAACCTCGGCTTCGTACTTTCCACCTCCTTTCTATGACTAGAAAGGAACTCCCCATTTTGTCTGCTATGTTTTCCCATCCTGAGTTCAAAGTCAACTTCGGGATTATGACAACGGACCTCCTTCTTCCCCTTATGTTTATCAGACTCATATATCTGCCATATTTGTTGAAATTCCTAGCACAAATATATTTCTGATAGAGGTTCTAGTCTCTTCCATCTCTCCACCACATTTCTTTTCGTCTTTGAAGCTTCCCGCATGACCTGAGTGATCCAGATCATTGATTCCTTGTTGAAAGAAGTTCTCGTAATGTTTCGTTTACTCCTCTCAGACCATTCGTACCAGTCGCCCGTCGTTCCTTTGATTCTCTCGAGATCGAAGGATTTAAAACATACTGCAAAGTAAATATAGTCCTCCATTGATCGGAGGAGGGTTTAAGGAAAGAAAAGGGAGGGAAGGTGAGGGTGGAGGTTCCCGGTGATCAGAAGGACCACCGAAAAATGGATGTTGGTTTTGGATCTAGTTCATAGCTTGGGAATCGTGCCTGGGAGTGTCTCTCTCCTGCCGAAGCTTTCATAATGACACTTAATTTGTTGTTTGGTAGGCAAGTCTGGGATAGCTTATCCCAGAATTAATAAATAGTACCAGGATAAGTTATCCCTCCCCTTAGGTGGTGTAGTAATCTCGGGATAAGTTATCCAGGATAAAATAGGTAAATGACAAAGATAACCCTTTAAATTCATTTTATACATCACTTTTCACATTCATGAAGGGTATTTTTGTATACAAATAAGTTCTTAAATTATGAAAAGCATATTATTTTTAGTACAACAAACCAAACACTTAATAAAAAATAATCACAATATAACTTATCACATCATAACTAATCTCATCATAACTTATTCCATCATAATTTATCCTATCATAATTTATATTCAAACCAAACGACTCCTAAGGCTTAGCCATCTGGAAGGTGAAATAAAATAACATGTATATCACGATGTGTCTACCTTTGAAACAGTGTTATGAAGTATGAGCATCCAACCAAAACATTAATGCAATTGGTTCTCTCCTGAAACGGTCCTTACCTTTCTTTTGCCTTGGCAATAGTGCGAAGCATCTAAAACCTCTACAAAAGTTTGGAACACCATATTTGCAGTTATTTGGTGGATCATTTGGAGGGTGAGAAATACAAGAACCTTTGGAGGCAAGAGGAGCAAACATCATTTATCTCGAACACTAATGTAATCTTTTTCTTTGATGTGACTTGTCCACGGCCAATGTTTTAGAGCCAATCACGTTGATAGATTTTCTTATCTCGTTAAACTACCCGTTAAGTTTGATTTTCTTTGGATATAAGTACTTCAACTACTGTAATTATACATCAATATAATATCTACAAATTTGATGGGAATGGCCTGGGTGGGGGAGGGGGCATAAAAATAAAAAATAAAAAAAATTGAAATATTTTCCAAAAACAATTTGATGGGGACGGCCTGGGTGGGGGTGGCGTTAAAAATGAAAAATTTTAAAACTTGAAATATTTCCCAAAAAAAAATTAGAAAAAAAATTGACGGGGGTGGAGGGGGGAGTGGCGTAAAAGTTTTAAAAAAAATTAATTTTGAAATATTTTTCAAAAGCAATTTTTCTGAAGGGGGTTAGGGAGTAGGGGTTGGGTGAGTTTATTTTTTTTGTTTGAGGATGGGGGCTGGTTTGGTGGTAAGGATAAAAATATATTTGAAATTTTAAAATTTTAAAATATTAATTATTTTTTTTGAATGGGGAGGGTCGGGTACGGAGTATGGGTAGGGTAAGAAACAAAAATTAAAGGATGAAGTAGAGTTTTGGAAAACACTTGCCAAACATTTAAGCCAACCAAACATGGGAAAATTAGAAAACATTGAAAATGTTTTCCTCCATACCAAACACACCCTTAATGTGCGCTTCAGTATCGTCATCAAGGTTTAAAGCATACTTTTTCTTATCAATGAGCCTCTTATAAAGAGACTATACTAAACAATTCATATTTCATTTTATCGTGAATTTTTTTCTTAATTTCTTTCTTCATATATTTGTGACTCATGCTTATAATTATTAATCTTGGACTAAACATATATATTTGTATTTTTTTATCCCTTTGTGCCTTTTTTCATTAAAGCTCATGCTTTATTTGCACTAAAAGCCCCAAAGAACCTCAGAGTTTTTTTGTGCTTTATGTTCTTGATAACACTGCCCTATTCTCAAAATAGTAAACTTGCAACTCATTTGCGTGGAACCTCAAAATTGGATCACAATGTGAGAGTGCTAGCTTATATACGTCTGAGATGAGTTATAAAGCTTCTAAGGACTTAAGGTTTTGGGTTGGATGCTAATCCAATGTAGGACCACCCATGTTATGTTACTTCACACTCCAAATGTCCAATTTGTTGGGATAGTATACTTACTTTTCCATCCTTTTTCTCTGTTTTTCCTTAATATAAATAAAGAAACCAGTTCACATAAGTCGCTTACAAGAAAATGAATATTATACCTCATGTCGACTCACAAGTTCAGTGAGAACTTCAATGGCTAGATCAAATGAAGACGAAACCTGTTAACCATTTGAGTAGGTAACTGGGTATTAACAACTTCAGAACTTGAAGCAACTTGAAGACTTCATTAGAATATTACCAATGCATGCTAGGTTTTAAGAATATTTAGCAATACATATTACCTGCAACGAGTTAAAAACGAAACTCAGAAGTGGATGTCCAGCCAAACAGTTAGGTGGAATCTCCGAGAAACAACCAGCTCGAACCTATTGAACAAAGGTAGGTAGCAGAGACATTTAAGAGAAATACAAGAAATGACCCATGTATCTGATTCTGGCACCACTCCCACTCAACGACAAGATGCAAATAAGAATTAAATAAAGCATATTTTCCGATAACAGTTTCCAATCAGGACAAAGTTGGGTTTTAGTTAAATAATTTAGTTTTTTTAAGAGTTAACAAATATAAATAAATACTAGTCAAATAGTTGAAGCGTGTACATACTTTAATCATGGATGGTTGAGATTTATAAGAAATTAAAGAATTTAGGGCCTTCAATGGGCTGCAAAATATTATATTCCCACTTGTGTGATGCAAAACATTCTTAAATGTCAACAGACTCATCAGTGTTGGATTAATAACAGCTTAGCAACAATAGAACATAATTCTTCATCTCAAGAGTAGTTCTCCGGAAGGGTACAGACATGAGGCCTTTGATCCAACTCTCTTTTACATAAAGAAATGAAAATCCAAAAACCGGGGAATACTTTTTCATGAATAGTCAATTGTCTTTTCATTTCAAACAGTCGTTTGTTGCTGGTACACGGAATGTTACAATTTGCTTCTCCTGGACTTTTTGCAGGACTACTGCTCAAAGTAATTTCCTCCAACTTCTCTGTTCTTTCCTATTTTATTATCAACAAAAATTGTGTTTCCGACAAAATAGAAGTAAGACAAGATGCCACCCTCTTATCAAAAAGAAGTCATCTTATATTCACTTTGCATATCAGAAGGCAGCAATCAACAAAAAAAATCCTTTAGCTCATACCATAAAGACTCTGAGTGGCCTCAGTCACAGACATTCCAATACATAAGGCTAATATTGGACACCCACAAATTTTATTACTCCAGCAGATTCCCCATTATTTTACAAGAAAAAATATTTATGTCAAAAGCATAAAAAGTCTTCTTATGAGATCAAAATAACTCAGAACAGGCATGAGTAAGCACGACCATCAAACCAAAGATGGCAAACCAGTACTGTGATTCATTCAGAATATGATAACTCTCTTGGTGATCCAGTAGTCCAATGAACTGAAAGACCCAGCTAGGGCTAGGATTTTATCTGCACCAGGTATTACTATACACCTAGGGTGAAGATCAGGTTTTATATAGTTGTGAGAGTTCCTTTTTGCTAGGAAGTTAGAATATTGGGTTTCTCCGCACCCAAGGAAGTTAGACTACACCTAAATCTTGGTCAGTGCAAATAGAGAGGGGAGGATCGATGATTAGATTTTTTTTTCTGTCTCTTATCAGATATATGAGACTCCAATTCCTTTTAAAGTGGAAAAAAAAGGATAAATAAAATACTCAAGAACAAATAAGATTTGCAGAATCTAGTTGCCGGCAAAGAGTTGATGACAATTATTGATTAATAGAGCCAAATACCAGTGTTTATCATCATATTATTAGCATTATATCAGTCCTCATATCTTAATATTTTCCTTTGAAACAGTCTCTGCTTATTTTTTTCTTTTTTTTAATTGAAGTAATTAGTTCTATTGCAGGCATCAAGTAGATTCATAATAGTTACAAAAGCAAAAGTAGCAAAAGGTCGGCTCTCCTTTACATTGTTAGTTAAGAGTCAGGGAGCTGGCAAAGTTCAGAAATGAATCAGAAGAATCTGCTTAATTTCTTCTAGTTATCGATTGACCACCAAAATACCTGGTTAATGTATTTAGTCAAGATGAACTTACCCAACTTAACAAACAACGCAAAATTTTTCTGTGCCTGCCCTGGAGTTGAATGCTACTGTTAAAACTCATATCACTCTGACGATGAAGGAACTCAAGAACCACTGAAGTATGTGAGAGAAGCTGCTCCTTGCAGGAAAATATACATGTAAGATATAGAAGCTGGATAAAGGGCAGCCATGCATTATAAAGCATCAACTTTTCCAAAAGAAAAAACTGCAGCTTTTAAAACAATCAAAAAGGAGTTCTAAACCTCTCGACCATACTCGCGTCGCTGAGCCGAACTAATTCTGTATTCAGTATTCTGATCCTCCACGACTTCTGGAAGGACTGTGAGCATTTCCAAGACAGCGATGTTGCCTTCATCATGGTTTTCCAAACTTTGGAGACTGCAAAAGAGCTTCTCAATTGGTTTTCCATGCTCTACAGCATGAAGCATGAGTGCAGAGAGAGCAAGACAAATTTGAGTCAACAGCTGTTTCCAACAAAATAAGATCTCAGCAAATATAAGTAACATTTTTAACATTCATAAAAAAAAAAATTGCAAGCAGAACGTTGAATCACCTGTGGAGGGCCTAAACTAAATCTCTTAGCAGCCAATAGAAGAGCATTTAGCAGAGCATCTTTTGCTCCCATTTGCAAGTAGCTTCCTTCATTTTGTATCTGCAAATTAGATAATAACCTCACACTATCAATAACATATAAGCAACCTCAACAAGCTGCAAGGTGGGCAATGGAGAAAAAGTAGCTTTTTGGAATGACATTTGGTGTGGACCGGAAGCACTCAAACATGCCTTCCCTGTACTACATAGTCTGAGCCAAGGACAAGAAGCAACAGTGGCAGAGTTATGGACAGGACAAGGGTGGAACCTGTTTCTAAGAAGGGGACTAAATGATTGGGAGATGACAACCATAGCAAGATTTCATGATACAATGCAAATGGCAACCAATCTGACAGGAGAGGAAGATAGACTAGTATGGAAGGGGGAGAGAGGGGGAGAGTTCACTGTAAAATCAGCATACAGAGAACTCAGGTCTACGGAGGAGCAGCATGCAGGATGGCCCTGGAGGATGATCTGGAGAACAGAAATTCCCTACAAGGTGAATTACTTCACATGGCTCTTGGCAAAGCAGGCAGTCTTGACACATGAGAACTTAAACAAGAGGAAACCCAATCTACGCTCTAGTTGCTATCTATGTGAAGAACAGGTGGAGACAGTCAACCATCTCTTTTTACACTGCAAATGGACTGATCAATTGTGGCAGATGTTTATCCAAAAGAGGAAGATTAAGTGGACAAAGCCTGGGAGTATTATAGAAGTCCTACAATGCTGGAACAGGGATGGAAATGCAGGAAAAAATGAGAAGAGATGGAGGATTGTCCCAGCTTGCATTTGGTGGACAATTTGGAAGGAAAGGAATCAAAGATGCTTTGAAGGAAAACAGAACAATATCCAGAAGATAAAGACTAATTGCCTAATTTTTGGTGTAAGCAAGTAGTGATAGGAGATGCTGAAAATGTGTTTAATATTATTGACTGGTTGTAACTAGAAGATCCTAGGAATGATGTAAGTAAAACTTTTTGGAGGGGGACTACACTTTGATGTAGTATACCTGTGGATATATAGAAGTAATGTTACCTTTCTCAAAAAAAAAAGTAGAAATAAGAGATATGATTTCTCCTTCCCTAAATACAGCACAGTACAATTTAATGGAAGTATAATCAGGTGCTGAGGCGCTGCATAATGAACTATAGGAGGGGGAAGAGCAGTCCAAGGGCATGGAATGTTGCCACTTCAGCAATTATGTGGATTATTTGGGAACAGAGAAATAGGAGAGCATTTGAAAGGGTTGAAAAAGATTTTGTAAAGTTGCAAAGTAGTTTGTTGTTTCTAGTTTCCTTTCGGTGTACCCATGAGATGCCTCTTGTATACGGATTTTTCCACTTTTTACTGAAATTATTACCTTATTAAAAAAAGAATGGAAAGGTTGTATAAATGAAGCACAAAGATTATGCCAAAAATTACATACAGTTTACTTCCTTAGGAATTTTAACAATTGTGCATCAATTATTCTTTGACTAACCTCTCAGCAATAACTTACCATTCTTAACTAAGAGAACCTTGGCCCACAAACCATAGTTCGCCTGAAGCGGATCAGTGATATATAATGATTACTACCTCTAATTTTACATTGATAGTACTAGGAGAAATCAAAATGGATAGCAACAAGGTTTATTTTCCCGTGGATTAATAGAAGCAACTTAGCTGCAAAACTTCTCGTAAATTCATCAAAAAAATTGAAACTTCAGTGAAGGATGCCAGAGTCTACAAATACTGAGTACTTGAAGAGAATAGGTGAATAGTCATAAGCTTGATTATTCTCTTAAGCTTGGTTGGAAATATATTAATTGCAAGTGGTATAACTTTGGTAAACTACTGATTCTAGGCAAGTTTAGATCTAATCTAGGTATAAATATAGTAATTGAATAAAACTAAATCAAACCTAAGTACTGTAAATCATGTAATAATCTCAATAAACTAATATAATCACACATCATGACCTTACAATGTACGGAAAAAATGATGGATAAACCCCCAAGTCTTTCACTATATGTTTGCATAGAATTCAAAGACAATAATCAAAACACATCCAATAACACTATGACAGACACCAATAATCTGCAAGTTTGAGATAATTGCAAACTCATTTTCTCCCTGCCACAAATGAAAGAAAGAAAAACAAGGAATATTTGGTAACTTAGACCGTCCCAATTTGTCCAAAATGATGATGCAATTAGTTCAGTACCATTACATTCCTCTTTGCTGTCATCAAATTTAAGGACCAGTGATTACTATCGAGTGTGCTGGGTATCCACCCTATTACAGCTTTTTTAAACAATAAGTTGTGTGCCCCTTTTAGATGTTTCCTTACCCATCCGGCTGAGGATTTGACGAGCCCCAAACATGTAAATGAAGAGAAGGGTTGGGACCTTTCATATGCAATAAAATAAAATAAAAAGGTGAACGGGGAGAAAGAGAATTTATTGGGCTCTAACCTTTCGCTTGAGAATCTGAGCGGCAAAAAATTCGACTTCAAAGTCACAAACAAATTGCTGGTGATAATTGGATGTCAGGATGGACGTGGCGACTTCCCAAGCAGCATCTGTCTGTTGAAACTGTACTAGCCATTGATTAGCAGCAACACGGTTGCACGATCGGCTATCGTGATTTAGCACGTGAACAGCTTGCGCGACCTTCGTTTGCAGCTCCATTTGTCTTCGTCTTCAACTCTAAGAAAGCAACGGACATGACTCGATCATCAAAAACCAACGGCGAGAGAGCGATACTTGACAGGCGGAAGCCCAAAGCCCTTAAGTTGAAAAAGTATTACGCTATTCGGATGTGCCTGTACCCCACCCCACCTACTTACCTACAATTGTTACTCTGTGCTTTAGTTTTAGGAAAAATTATGCGGTTAAGTAAACTTATACTATTTAATTACTCATCATAGCTATAGTTTGTTATAATTACCACTCACGACTAACATTATACACTAATTACGTGGGCTGACTTCGAATTTGTATAATTAGTCATGTTTGTATATGTATAATTCATCAGAATATACAAATACATATGTATAATATACAATTATCTAACTTATATACATATACAATTCACTTCTCTCCCACTCTCTGCCCTCTCTCGCTCGCCTCTCTCCTCTCTCTCCCAATCTCGCTCGCCTCTCTCCTCCCTCTCCCAATCTCGCTTGCTATATATACAATTGCATATGTATAATATATACAATTATCTAACATATATACATATACAATTCACTTCTCTCCCACTCTCTGCCCTCTCTCTCTCACCTCTCTCCTTCCTCTCCCAATCTCGCTCGCCTCTCTCCTCCCTCTCCCAATCTCGCTCGCCTCTCTCCTCCCTCTCCCAATCTTGCTCGCCTCTCTCCTCCCTCTCCCAATCTTGCTTGCCATATATACAAATATATATGTATAATATACAATTATCTAACCTATATACATATACAATTCACCTTTCTCCACTATTTGCCCCCTCTCTCTCGCATCTCTCCTCTCTCTCCTAGTCTCGCTCGCCTTTCTCCTCCATATAACATGTAGTTACGAATTGTAATTATCAAACTATAGCTATGGAGAGTAATTAGACTATTTTTGAGTGGCTATATGTGAAAGTTCCCCTTAGTTTTAGGGCCCGTTTTCCCATGCAATATAGTATCATGATATGGAATCATGAGATGAAATTGAAAATTTGTTTGGACATGCAATATGAATTTTTTGTGTTGTATATTTTCTCATAAACATAAAAATTTCATAAGTTGTAAAACTATTAAAATAGCCTCAATTGTTTATTCAATTTTATTAAATAAACAAAAAATTATACAATCGCATAATAAATTATTACAAAGTTATTTGTTCTCCACTTAAGTAATTGTTTTATCTAACTTTAATTTAATAAAAAAAATTGAACATAAAATTGAACTTGATATGCTCATATCTCTCAACTACTCTTACAAATAACCTATAAAGTAGAAAAAAAACATACATTATTGAGTAAATATTAACTTAGAAGTTAAATACACTAAGATAAAAATTAACAAACATCACTGACTTCTAACTATTTACAAGAAAAATCAATAGTTAAATATTATAGAATAACGAAATTTTAAAAAGTTACCACAAGTTTGAGTCAAAAACACTTCTAATAAAATTTAATCAAAAAAATTATAACTAGTCCACTTGACTAAATATTAATAACTAATTGATCAAATTTTTCCCAAGTCCTCAATCCATTTGACTTGATATTCTTCGGTCATGTGAACAAACATTTTGCGAATACTAAGATTAAGAAAGTGTGGCACCGCCAATGAAAATTGTCTTTTATCAATATTATGCTTAGTCATAAGATTAAGACTTTTTTTTTATTATGAAAAATCAAAAAAGTATTACTCCCTTCGTTGTTATTTATATTCACCAAATGAATTTCTACTTTATCATTTATATTCACCAAATTTAAAGTAATAATAAATTTTATATTGATGAGAATAATAAATTTTAAAAAGTAATGATGTGATTCTAAATTTTATTTACATATGAAACAAATAGTTAGTAGATATAAATGTGCGGTTGTTTTAACAAAATATAAACTCATGGATCAATTATTGTATTAAAATATCTCAAATCATGATATGGAATCACCATATAATTTCATATCATGATTTTTGGAGAATATGGTATCACCTCTCATGATATGGAATCATGAAATGGAATCAGCGTAAAATCGCATGTCCAAACGTTGATTCCATCTCACAACACCATATTGTGATATGGTATCGCATGGTCAAACGCCTACTTAGTGTTCATTATTTTAAAAACACTTTTTAAAAATTTTAATCATCACTTTTAACAAATTAAATATATCATTTTCTTTTTATTTTATCTTTAATACGTATTAATTATTTGTTTTTATATTATTTTTAAGATAAAAAATTATACATTAATATAGATATTATAATAAAATATTTATATTAATCGTTATTTTTCTAGGAGCGTGCAAAACTCAAAATGAACAAGTAAAAGCGAATATAGTGAATATTTTTTTAATTTGATTTATTTTTAAAGGGATATTTTTCTAATTTGATAAATTTTAATTTGAATATCCTACATCTACATAGTATGTTAAAAACCACAAAATTAAAAGACATAATTTCAAAGTTTTATTTGTTTTCTCAAACTCCACAACAAACAAATTAAAACAAAACAAGTATTTTGATTTAGGTTATAATTTATACTAGTGAAATTGTCTGCGTTTTGTGAGGGCTATAAGAAATATTTATAGGATAATAGTATGTAATTTTTATATTCATGTCAGTATGTAATAAATATATATATATATATATATAAGCAAACATATACTAGTTAATTACTTAACATCGTTATAGTTTGCCTTAATTATAACTCGGGACATACTTTTAGCTATAATTACGCGGCTCAGCTTTTTAGTATTATTTAATTCGCACGTTTGTATAATTCGGAATTTGTATAATATAATTTGTATAACTTTTGTATAATTCAAAATTTGTATAATTGGTTACACTTATGATGTTTGTAATTATAAAATTTGTTATTTCGAGTTTATATAAAAATAACTGAATTATACAAATGTACCCGCAAATTATACAAACTTGCGAATTATACAAATTCACGAATTATACAAACGAGGAAGCGTAAACTGTAGCTACAGCTCGTAAATATGCAAACTATAGCTATGGAGCATAATTAAGTTTATTATAGTAGCTATTTGCGAA
Organism: Solanum verrucosum; assembly: GCF_900185275.1. Lineage (NCBI taxonomy): Eukaryota > Viridiplantae > Streptophyta > Magnoliopsida > Solanales > Solanaceae > Solanum > Solanum verrucosum. The sequence continues at coordinate 4,219,895 of NW_026020569.1, forward strand.
AGTTTTATTTTATATATATAAGAGTAGGTTGCAATATGGTTAAGCCAAGTGGGCAGCATAATGAAAAGCCACTTAAAAAATACATTAGACTTAGAAAAATGGCTTTAAAATAGAAATTCATTGACAGTAAATTCTAAATTGACTTTTACTATTTCATAAAGTTATTCTTTTTAAATGTTATAAAATGTATTTAAATACATTTGTTTTAATATTAGAGAAAATGGTCTAACCCCCCTCCAATTTATATTCGAAATTCCAACTACACAGTCCAATTTCACAGTTGTCCTATCACCCCACAAACTGTTTAAAACTAAAAGAATTTACTCCATAGACGCTTACGTGGCACAGTGAATGTATTTCACTCTCTTAGAGAGCGGGGACCAACAAAGAAAATAAAACTTTTATTTTTGAAATTTTCATAAATATGTATATTTTTAGTTATTATTTTTTCTTATTTATTTCCTTTCTTCTTCATTGTAACATAAACCAAATCTACCCACCACTCACCTTCTCTAAGCCGCCGCAACCGTCACATTCATTGGATTCACCATGAAATTTCATTATTCCTCTTGATTCTAGAATTTTAATTTTTCGATTTGCGCATGAAATTAGGAAATTTTGAAAACCACCTATTTATTAATTACATGTCAAACCACATGGCCAAATGGGTTGGAAAATTCTTATCTTGATTTGCACTAATTTAATAATTTAAATTCAAGTTCAAAAAGAATTTTGGGTTGTCAACGAAACCCATATATGATTTCGAAAATATAAATGAAAAAATCTATTGTTATGTGTCCATTACCCCAATCTGAAGAATTCGACAAATGCAACCGTGAAACTAACTTGAGTATCAATCAAATGATGGATGAAACAGTTAGGAATCAAAATTCTTGCCAAATTGTTACTATTCAAAATTGTCATTGCGGTTATCAATAATGAAAACATGAAACGTGTCGTCAACTCCTCTTGAACTTGAGTTTTTTTTATATATCAAAGGTTTAGGACTTGATAATATTAATGGTAGGAAGGAAGGAGTGAGTGAGTTGGATTGATTGATGAACTTTTAATGTTTGCAAGGTAGATGAAAATGGTGGAATAAAGATTGATCAATAACATAAAAAAAGAAGAAGAATATTATAGATTTGTAATTTCACCTTTCAATAATAAAACTTGAAATTTTATAACTGCACATTTTCATTATTGTAAGCTTAAAGCCGTCACAAAAAAAAAAATTGAAATTTTCTCTTTAATGGCAAAAAAAGTTGCATCAAACAATTGTCAAGAAAAAGAAGAAGAAAAGAAGAAAGGGGATGAAAAGAGAAGAAAAAAATACAAAAGGAAAATAGAATAAAGAAAAAGATAATATTTTTTTAATTAAAAATAATATATAAATGTGGCAAGGGCGAGTGTACTCACTTTCTAACACAAATCTAGGTATGACCTTTTAGGGGGCAATATATTCCGTTTTAAAAATATATAGGAAGTAATAGAATTCCCGTGAAGTATAAGTGTATAGTTGAAAATTTGATAATAGGTTAGGGGGCATTTGACTATTTTCTCTTAATATTAATTTAAAAGATAAAGTTATAACTATAATAATAATAATAATAATAATAATAATAATAATAAATAATAATTAAATATGATGAAAACTTTTCACGAATGAAGCCTATAGTAAAATGTGGCAACTATCAATCATAATTCAAGACCAGTAGGACTCTTTCTTTTTTTTGAGTTGTCAGATGATTAAAAAAATTAAATTGAATTTCTTTAATTTATTTTTAAAGGGATATTTTTCTAATTTGATAAATTTTCAATTTGAATATCCTACATCTATATAGTATGTTTAAGATCACAAAATTAAAAGACATAATTTCAACGTTTTGTTTGTTTTCTCAAACTCCACAACAAACAAATTAAAACAAAACAAGTATTTTGATTTAGGTTATATTTTTATACTAGTGAAATATTCCGCGCTTTGCGAGGACTGTAAGAAATATTTATAGGATAATAGTATGTAATATTTATATTCATGTCAATAGACAATAATAGATATATACGAATAATATTAATGATACTCTCGTCATCTCCGATATGATACATTTTTTCATCTTGTTTACACACATAAACTAGAATTTTTCTTGCATATTTTTAAATGCAAATTATAATATATATATATATATACTTAGACATCGGAGCCCGTGCTAGCACGGGCCCAATATGTATCATTTTTTGTTTCAATTTATGTGACAAAGACAAAATTAAAGAGTTAATCAAACTTTAATATTAATTTAAAATAGTTTAAATTTTTAATTATTGTTAACTATGGTAAAAAAATGTTTATGTCTTTTAACATTCTAAGTTGCTAATTATTGTTGTATGATTTGTAATATCTTTTACGCAATTTTGAAATAATAAAGGTTATTTCTTCTTTCTCAATTTATGTGGTACTAATAAAATTTCGAGATCCAATCAATTTTTTTTGTCTTTAAAATATTCTATTGTTAATTACTGTAAATTATTGTACTTTCTAAGTAATTTTCAAATGATATATATTATTTCATTTTCCAATTTATGTGTCACCGATAAAATTTGAAGAGTTAATCAGATCTTTTACATATTTTTATATCTTTTGAATATTTAAGTAAATAATTATTGTGATTTATAATATTTTATACAATTATTTTTAAAAAATAAAACAACAAACAAAACGAATTCATCATAGGAAAATTACCAAAGCATCCTTGAATACATCAATAATAGGTCCCACTTTTTGTTTTAAAAAATATGCATATTGGGAGGATTTTTTTGTCAAAAGTGGAAATAGAATAAGTATAAAATATTAAAGTGTTTTAAAATTTAAAATTGTTAATTCTTATTGTATGATTTGTAATACTTTTACGCCATTTTCAAATAATAAAGGTAATTTCTTCTTTCTCAATTTATGTAGTACTAAAAAAATTTTGTGATTCAATCATTTTTTTTGTCTTTGAAATATTTCTAGCTGTTAATTACTGTAATTTATAGTACTTTCTAAGAAATTTTCAAATAATATATATTATTTCATTTGTCCCAATTTATGTGTCACCGGTAAAATTTGAAGAGTCAATCAGATTTTTTATATATTTTTATATCTTTTAAATATTTAAGTAATTAATTATCGTGATTCATAATATTTTATACAATTATTTAGTATAGTAAAAGAAATTTAAAAGAAACAAACAAAATGAATTCATCAAAGGAAATTACTAAAGCATCCTTCAATACATCAATAATGGGTCCGACTTTTTTGCACATTCGAAGGATATTTTTGTCCAAAGTGGAAATATTGTGTAAAAAATGTGTATTTATTGTATTTTGAATGTTTTGTGGGGTAATAGGACGCACACAAAGTTAAGGTACAACTTCAAGTATCATTTAATGTTTTTTCTCAAAATCTAATTTACTTTCATAAACTATGTGTCAGATCAATGTATATATATATATATATATAACTATCTTGTTAGCTTTCAACCAAAAGCTAACAAGATTTTTAGTTACATATTTATCATTGCATGAGCTATTTATTACTCATTCCTTTTGAATTTGTTAATCTGATTTTCATCTGACACATAGTTTACGAAAGTAAATTAGATTTTGAGAAAAAACATTAAGTGATACTTGAAGTTGTCCCAGATTTTCAAAAAGACACCTTAAGTTTGTGTGCGTCCTATTACCCCACAAAACATTCAAAATCACAATAAATACACATTTTTTACACAATATTTCCACTTTTGACAAAATTATCCATCGAATGTGCAATTTCTTAAAAACAAAAAGTCGGACCCATTATTGATGTATTGAAGGATGCTTTGGTAATTTCCTTTGATGAATTCGTTTTGTTTGTTTCTTTTAAATTTCTTTTACTATACTAAATAATTGTATAAAATATTATGAATCACGATAATTAATTACTTAAATATTTAAAAGATATAAAAATATATAAAAGATCTGATTGACTTTTCAAATTTTACCAGTGACACATCAATTGGGACAAATGAAATAATATATATTATTTGAATTTTTTTTAGAAAGTACTATAAATTACAGTAATTAACAACTAGAAATATTTCAAAGACAAAAAAAATTGATTGAATCTCAAAATATTTTTAGTACTACATAAATTGAGAAAGAAGAAATGACCTCTATTATTTGAAAATGGCGTAAAAGTATTACAAATCATACAATAAGAATTAACAATTTAAAATTTTAAAAGACTTTAATGCTTTATACTTATTCTATTTCCACTTTTGACAAAAATATCCTCCCAATATGCATATTTTTTAAAACAAAAAGTGGGATCCATTATTGATGTATTCAAGGATGCTTTGGTAATTTTCCTATGATGAATTCGTTTTGTTTGTTGTTTTATTTTTTTAAAATAATTGTATAAAATATTATAAATCACAATAATTATTTACTTAAATATTCAAAAGATATAAAAATATGTAAAAGATCTGATTAACTCTTCAAATTTTATCGGTGACACATAAATTGGAAAAATGAAATAATATATATTATTTGAAAATTACTTAGAAAGTACAATAATTTACAGTAATTAACAATAGAATATTTTAAAGACAAAAAAATTTGATTGAATCTCTAAATTTTATCAGTACCACATAAATTGAGAAAGAAGAAATAACCTTTATTATTTCAAAATTGCATAAAAGATATTACAAATCATACAACAATAATTAGCAATTTAGAATGTTAAAAGACATAAAAAAATTTTTTACCATAGTTAACAATAATTAAAAATTTAAACTATTTTAAATTAATATTAAAGTTTGATTAACTCTTTAATTTTGTCTTTGTCACATAAATTGAAACAAAAAATGATACATATTGGGCCCGTGCTAGCACGGACTCCGATGTCTAGTAGATATATATAAATGAGAATAGTTTTCTATGTGATTAAGTCAAGTGGGTAGCGTAATAAAAAGCCAAGTGGCAGCATATTGAAAAGCCACTTAGAAAATACATTGGACTTCAAAAATATTTTTTTAATGGGCTTTAAAATAGAAATTCACTGACAGTAAAACTCTAAATTAACTTTTCCTGTTTCATAAAATTATTCTTTTAAAATGTTATAAATGTATTTAAATACCTTTGTTTTAATATTAATTTAAAAGAAAAAGATATTACTATAATATATTAATTAGAAACAATAGTAGTAGTATAACTATAATATATTAGTTAGTAACAATAGTAGTAGTACTAGTACTAGTAGTAGTACTAGAAGCAGCAGCGGAGGCAACGGCAGCAGCAACAACAGCAGTAGCAATAAAAATTAAAATATGATGGAAACTTTTCACGAATGAAGCCTATAGTAAAATGTGGTAACTATCAATCATAATACAAGACAAGTAAGTTATGAGATGATTAAAAGAATAAAATTGAATTTGTTAAATGTGATAATTGTCCAGCCATAATTTAGGGAGTTTTGAAATCTCATTGTCTAGAAATTGTTTAATGTTATTGTTCTAGAGCTGTTTATATGATGATTCAAGGCCCCTTAAAGTTGTTCGGATAATTCACTTTGACACTTCAATTAGAACTTGTACATATTGAACACATGTACCTTCTCAAATTTGAACCACTTAAACACTTTATGCAGATGTGGCACAAAAAGTGTAATGCACTCCTTGTTGCGCGCGTGAAATTAATATATTTACATTTTTTCCTTTTTTAAAAAAGTTTTTTTTTAAAAAAAAATAACAATCTCTTTCTCTTTATCTGCTGCTACCAAGGGTGGATTTACCTTATGTTAAGGAGTGTCGCGGGACACTGCTTGATCGGAAATTTTTATTAAATACTTTACCAAAGGATAATCATTGTCTACCCCCAGTCAATCCCACGTTACACGAACCAATTCATTTTTGTTAATTCAGCACCACAACCCACACATCCCCGGGATACACCCAAAAATTCACGCGATTATTACATAAGCGCCAGACATGTTCAGATCTTCCTCACAAATCGCCTCGTAGTTTTATCTAAACCCTCTCATCGAATCTAGTCAAGGCCTTCCTTTCACAATGGGTTCCACGACACTCAAGCATTTACAACTCGCATAACTTCAATCAATTAGGCCAACACATTGCACATATTTAGACACACATTTATAGTGCACAACCACATCGTCACAATCAAGCAATTACAACCTTCACATTCACAGTTAATTCAGAAAACAAGAAGCATTCATTCTCAGATTTCAAGTTACAACTCACAGACAAGTCCAAATTCTTAATCAATTACTTCGTTCCATGGATGACCATTACTGATCATCCATGTATTTACACCGCCCCTAGGGCCAGATACCAATTGGAACCTTCTTGGTTCTAATTCACCTTGCTTGTGTTCTATCAGTCGTGACCACGACGTCCGGTCCACTTTGCTGAGATACCAATTGGAATCGGGAGATATCAATTGGACTCAACTCATATCACAAGCGACACTCGCATGAAAGGAGAGAAAAAATGAGACAATTTCCTAGAATGTTTCATAGCTTCCTGAAGATTAGATGTGGACGTCAACACACCAATCCGCAAGAGTCTAGTCCACATTTTGCTCTTATACTGGAGATCGGTAACCTGTGCTCTGATATCAATTTGTCACGACCCAACCCATCGTGCCATGCGGGCACCCACTCTAACGCCTAAGTAGGAGAACCCTCATATCCCAATAGTTAAAACATGCGGGAAATTAACGAAAAACAAAGAATACAGAAATCATAAGGTTTTCATAATAGAACTTTTAAACAATTTGGAGTTAAAACTTGTAAAGTAACTAACACCCCCAAGAATCTAGTCTAAATAAGTACAAGAGCTACTAAGAATACAACTGGACATAATAGATTAAAAGATACAACTCCCACCATGCGAAAGGAAAGATAGAAACTATTGGAGAATTTCTTCGTCTTCACCTAATGGAACATCACCAACCTGCATCCAGTGTATGTCAAAAGACATAACAAAAGTAGTATCAGTACAAAACACACGTACTGGTGGGCATCATCGGTCAACCCGACGCCTACCACATAACATAAGAAATCAACTAGCAAGATTATAAAATCAACCACTCGCTTCTCCACCTTTACTCTATTCATATTATCTCAGGGTTACAATAGTACCCTTACTACTAACCACCCTCGCGGTCAACCTACTTACTAAGTTCTTGATCATAGCCTAACCATTCTAGCACATAACAAAGTTCCCCAAATACAATTACAACATTCCGACTAACCGCTCACATCATACCCTTACTTTCTCTTCATATTACCCAACCATGGCCACATAGTACATTACGTCAAGCTTTCTAACCACTAAACACCAATTCCCTTCTCCAAAGTGAAATCTACCTAAGCATTTACTTCACATACACTACCCTCCTCATTTCACCCTTGCAACACACAAACAACCCTCAACCTTCCCAATTCACTCGACATAAAAGAACAGTCAGATATAAGTCCTCATAAACATATAACCACTCCAGGGAATCACAATATCATTATTATTTCGAACAAGGTTCAATTTCACAATTCTCAATCATCACAGTTATATCAAATCATTGGTTCTCTCATGGAACCCAAACTCAAACTGTTAGCATACCAGAACGTGGTACCCGATCTAATGTTTATGCCAGAACGTGACAACCGATCCCATAATTATGCCGGAACATGGCAACTGATCCAAGTTAGTTATGTCGGAACGTGGCAATCGATCCTTTCAACACACCACAATCACAATCACAAGTACATTCTCAAGATCACACATATAAGTCATAATTTCATGGTAACCATCATTCATCTATCTCATTTATAACAAGTGTGATCAATAATGCAACATTTATATACATACATGTATCATAATGAAGCAAGAACAAACATACATCACACAATCATAGAATCACAACCATCACCTACCCTAAATCATCATCTGAGGCTTCTTCCTAGAATTTAACCATATATTTTTCGATAAACGAGGGCCTACGCATAATTCTACCATCGATTTACATATATTACGTGGTGAACACAAATTTATAACTACTCAATTCATAAAACCTAGCCTACTTGGGCGCCAAGCAGCTGCACGAAGGAATTACAGATAATTTTCTGCTTTTCCGAACGACATGATGGTGAATTTGGCCAAGAATCTGCAAGATATCGCCATCCTCATGCTAGAAATCTCCTTATCATTCCTTCCCAAGCTTAGAGCAGCTTTCTGAGGGTTTCTAAGTATTTTACAACTAATATAGGTATTTTAAGTTGAAGGAGAAAATATGATTTCGCGTTATTTGCATTTTGTCTAGCCTATCCCGCTCTAGCGCCAACTTAACCCGCCCTAGCGGCAACTGGCCCGCTGTGGTGAGACAATGGCCCAAAATTTCTCAAATTTTTGTTTCTCCTAAATAATTACAGTTCGGGTCATTACAAATTAGTTTTTTTTTTCACTCAAAAACCTTGATGAACATCAATACACTAAAAATATTATTGCAACAAGTGTTCTTGACAAACATCAATACACCTTAAGAAAATTATTAATATAAAAAAATACTTGTAAAGATTATAAAATTAAAACTTACCAGTTCAAGAGAAAAAATTGGTGTTTGGTTGAGAAAAGAGAGGAAGAAAGTTTGTAGTTGTGAGAGAAAAAGTCACGCAAAGACCGAGAGAGACGATACAATATTATTTTATAAGTTATTAAATAAGTCTGAATGGTGTTAAGACTCTCCTGCAGATCTGATCCGTTCAGACCTTTCAGGTCCATTAAGAGGCTTTTTGAAAAAAGAAACAAATGAACTTAATGGGCTGAATCTGAATCATTCAGACCTAAAAATCAACCGCACTTAATGGACTGAATTTGAATGATTAAGATTCAGACCTCCATTAAGTGCAAACAAATGAGGCCTAAGACTCTATGTTTAGCTAATCAAGTTTCTTAAAAAGCTTGAATTTTCATGTAATATATCAAAATTTTAAAATTTTGGGAGAAGCTGATATCGAAAATTTGGAACTTTTTAAAGAAGAAGGGGGGGGGGGGGGGTTTCTCAAATGCGGAAAAGTATCCAATGAATTCGAAAGAATTGAACAAGGAGTCGTATGAGGTGAAAATCTCATGTACGGTTCTGTAGAGTAGCAGTAAGGGTGACTTATCTGTCAACTTTTTCACTATCACCCAAAAAAAAACCTCTGCCTTACACAAAGTTAGAAGAGTACGATTAACCTCTGAATTTGAAATCACTGCTTATATACCCGGTATCCATAAACTCAAATATATTTAGCCTTTATGATTAGTTTTATTTTCTATGTTCTTTCCCTCTTTTTTATTTAACATTTAATGAAGAAGTTTGGATTTTCATATTGTTTGTTATGGTTATATGATACAATCATACAAAATAATTTAAAATCTACATTCTAAGTTATATAAAAAGGTGTTTGACATTTTGAGAAGGTGTGAATCGTTCACGTTATGACTTCTTTCTTAGTGAGCTAGCTAGAGTAATTAGCTAAAGATAATCAAAATAATTATTTATCAAGAATTTACACTTTTCGTGTTAACTTTTATTTAACATCTTAAATAATTACAAATTTAATATCATCTGTGTGAGTCTAAACTAATAAATAATGTAATAATTTTTATTTATGTTAATAAATGGAAAATAGCTATTAAGTCAGAACAAAACTAGAAAATATGTTATAAATTGTAGTATTAAAAAAATGAAGGAAACAACTTTTTTTTAAGATGAGGAAGTGTTTTTTAATTATAAATTGTATATACTACATAACTAAAATCTCAATAAATAACGACACATTAAAATATAAAAATCGAAGTAACATAAGTTTAAACTCAGCATTCTATATATTGAAATAAGAAAGAAGAAAACTCAACATATTATGATGTATAGCATAAAAAAATAAATTCATTCAAAATTATACTAGCAAAACATAATTAAAATACAGTAGAAAAAACCAAAGAAGGGCGATGCGGGGTGGGAAAGAATATTTTGATGTAATTTTGAAATAAGAAAGAAGCTAATTCAACTACTTATGATGTATAACATAAAAATTTAAATTCATTCAAATCAAATTAGCAAAAAACAATTAAATTACAGTTAAAAAAAATAAAAGAACAAAGAGATGAGATGAGAAAGAATATTTTTTTGAACTAATTTATAATATAACGAAGTAGTTAGATAATATACACATTATTTCAATAAATTTCAAATAAAAGAAATGTAAGCAATATAATAGAAATTTAAAAATAAAAATTTCATGAGTAAACAAAATAAATATTGTTATAAAATATTATAGTGTGGATGTCCACTATACTAAGAAGTTACTCTCACCCATTATCTCCATTATTTTCCTCTATTATGAAGATAACCATAACCTTCAACTTTATAACCATTATTCTTGTAACCTTTCGCTTCCATAACCTCCTCCATTATATTCATGTTAATGTCATGTTTATGACTAACCTTTTGTATGCCTCTATGTTACACTATAAATAGAGTCATAAAGATTCATATTATATACACTTGAAGATTTGGTGAACACTTGAATAATAAAGTTATCTGATATTGTTCCTCTTGCCTTATATTCTTCTTGTCTTCATCTTTGTATTATTCTTTTGTTCTTAAGTTTTACAACACGTTATCATCACGATTGTTCTACTATTAAAGGATTGAAGCAAAGTAAATATAAAGAAGGTAAAAAATATTTGTGTTTATTTTTCTCTCGGAAACAAGGTAAATTACTATATAATCTATTTTATATTTTACTTTTGATTATGCATCATTAGTTTTCTTACCATCTCAAAATTATATGAGTCCAGCAGTTTGATCACTTATATATTCAAAAAGTAAAATTAGTTTTGTAAGTTAATAATTTGTAAAGAAATTGTTCTTTATGATCTTGTTTTATTAAAAGATAAGTTATTGAGTTATGTGACACATACATATTGATTGGATTATCATTATTGGTTACTTTTGCACCTCTTTATTCTTCTTTATCTAAACATTTACTTGTTGAGTTATTAATATATTATTTGTACTAACAAAGTTTGTTTTGTGGTTATTTTAAAATGGTTAGTAAATAGTGTTAATCTTCGTAACAATATTGAGAAGGAAGGTTAAAAGGTTGTAATTTATTTTAACTTGAAGACTTGGAATAATAAGAAAAGGGATATTCACGAATGGAGCAATTCTGTTTTCGAAATGGTCGGATGTTCTCTTTGTGATATACTGGTATGTTTCTTGATCAACAAAATATGTACTATAAGATTACTTTAGTAACTTAAGTGATAACATATGTATTTAATTATCTACATACTATAGATACCAGAATCTAAGTGGTTCACATCCATAATTTCAATTCATCGTCTCTACATTTTTATAATATTTAAGCCTTAATGATTTATTGAGTTGCAGATTAGTCATACCAACTTTTATGGCATAATTGAGTAAATTAAGATTTTATGCATTTTTTATTTTAATCTAACAATTGGATATTTTTGGATCTAAAGGTGGATGGGCTAGCTAGTCTTTGTGTCTTTTCATGAAACTTGAAATTGGAGTGATATGACTATATTTCATGTCTTGTTAAGAATTAATTTACTTATGTTTAAAATCACAAAAGTGGTAATATTTCAAAAGTTTGAAGGCGAGTTCAAGTATACAAGGCCTATTATGACATTGATTGAGGGTAAGACGGTGAATTCAAGTTTCACCGCACCAAGTGGGTAAGACATCGAGTTAAAGTCTCGGTGCAACATGATAATAAAAAGTTGAGTTCAAGTCCCATTGATTATGCCCAAAGACGTCTTCATATGGGTAAGACATTGGGTTTAAGTCCTAATGCAATATAGTGATGATATGATGATTACTAACATAAAATAATATATTTTTGACTAAAAGTCATGAAATCTGCCTAATAAATTTGCTTCATTCTCTTATGTGAATGCGGTAGCAGTGCATAATATGTCTGAAAAATGACAAGTGGTTGAATGTATGAATATGGGTGTGGTAAAATGTTAATGGTCATCATTGTCGTAATTAAAAGGAAGAACATTATGGGTTTTAAGATGGTCCTTCAAATGTGAAGGTAGTTTTGTCCATCAAAGTGGTATGTAAGGTTATTGGGCACATTGTTTCTTAAGATGGTCCTTCAAATGTGAATGCAATTTTTATCCATCAAAGTGGTATGAAAAGATATTGGGCACATTGTTGTTGATACAACCCAATTTTGAAAAGTTTTGTAAATCCTCCATCAAAATAAAGGAATACAAAGTAGTAGTACATTTGGTACATTTGACCTCTTAAAGTGATGTTGAGGTGAGTCACATAAATTTGATAATGCCAAAACATGACAATGAGTTTCTAATAAAAACTTATGGAGAATATACAAATGGTTATAGTCCATTTCTTGAAGAAAATGTGACTTGTGTTTGTATGGATAAGAACATGTTCATGTATTGTTGGATGAATGTCACATCTCACCTCTACGGGAGGTTTGAGAGATTGAAAGGAAATATTTTGACATAAATGGTCATTTTGGTCATATACTTTGAGTACTACACAAATATTGTGGAATATTTTATTATGAACTATTGGAGGACAAAAGAAATAAATAATTCTTTTCTATAAAGGTTGTGGTCATGACCAAAATCACACAACACAAATTTGTCATTGGTTGTCAAGAAATAAGTCTTGCATGTAATAATTTTAATCATGACAATAATAATAATTTTCTCCTTGAAGGAGATGGTCACCATAAGAATGGTGTTGTGAAATTTGTGGCAGTACACAAAAACTTAATTAAGAGTTTCGGAAGAACTAATTTGTTACTATCCAGAAATGAAAATAGTTCATAATATTGAGGTTGTAGTAAGTCTCAAAAAGAAATTTTTTAAGTTTCAGAGGAATTGAAAATAATTATTATATTGAGACGGTAAATTATTGAAAGATGAAATATCTTCAGATTACTACAATCAAAGCGGGTTATGAATATTTACATAAAAGGTTACCCGCCTTTCTCTTGTTTGTCGTATACAAATATAGGCATGATGATGGAATCGCATGCAAAAGTAAACTAGAAGTTTACTAGAATAAATATCAGTTGGCATAAATGATTGACCATTTCGGTTCAAATGTGATGCAAAAGAATTGAGAATTCATGTGGTTATATGTTGAAGAAATAAAAGATTCTTCAAGAATTCTCATATGTTGCTTGTTCTCATGATAAAATGATCATTGTGCCAGCTAAGTTGAGATTGTATTCCCTAAAATTATTTGGAACATATAAAAAAAGTGAATATGGGCCCGTTCACCTGCCATGTGGACCACTTACTATATGAATTAATAGATGCATCTATGGTATGGTCACTTGTGCATTTGTATCAACTTACAAATTGATTTTTGTAAGGTTGTTTGCTCAAATTGTTAAATTAATTAAGAGCAAGTTTCAAACTATAAAATTATGTTAATAATACTGGTTGGTTTAGCAGAAATTGTTTGCCTCCAATTATAGCTAGACCATTGATTATGAGAACAAATCTCTCAAATAAAATTTGGTATGAGATGAGTTTATTTAACATGTATGCATCAAGCCAACAAGGTTCTCCCATTACAATTGGTTCAGGGTCAGGAAACAAAAAATTTCCATCTAAAAATTTGATGTGTGCACATATGATTTTATTGCTCCACCACGCACAAAGATGGATCCCCAAATGAGGTTGGGGGTAAATGTTAGATTTCCTAACATTAGGGGAAAAATGTTTAGCAGCTGAAAATTATGTGTGGGGTGAATTATCTAGATCCTCGTTAAAAAAAAGTGAACTTGAAGTTGAAGAGATAATTCATTTGCAAAATGTTGCAAATAATTGCCAGATGTATTTGTTGACCCAATATTTTAATTAAGCTGCAAATATGCTCCAATAAATAGTCCTTAAATGACAGAGTCTATGGTACGCCATATGCGTGATAGACCAATCGATTCCAAACATAAAACTCCTTGAGAAAGGAGAGGAACAAATTATCAAAATGGTCATGATAATGAGGTAAGTCATGCTTTGTAAGAGCACTATGACATAACATTTCATAGAACCTTGGCAAAGGTTCAGGTACCTGAAAATGATAGAAAATGAAGAGATCTTGATAAGTTATGTCATATTGGAATCGATATCAAAATGACCATTGACGGTATCTTTGATATGAAGTAGAACTCAATGCTATAAATGGTTACGAGGATCTTAAATTCGAATTTGTCATATAGTGTGGACAGATAAATGATTGACACTATTCAAGTATATTTTGTTTCACTTAGAAAGTGATGTTTTTGATCTTATAGTTCATGGATCAAAATATAATGTCAGTGTGATACAAATGAATCATTGTGCGAAAGTATAACCGCAAGATATAAAGTGCAGTTTGTGCCTCGGGGCATAAAGGGTTTTCACAAAAATTCTGATATTATTAAATGGAGATATATTCTCCAGTGGTGGATGCAATGAGACTTGTTTCAGTCTAGCAATAGATGAAATACTTGAATATGCATAATAAATGATTATTATGCCTAACTAGACGATGAAGGTTATATGAAAATCCTTGAAGGATTTAAAAGGTCTTAAAGCAATTTCATTGAGTACCCAATTATTCTGATACTGCTTAACACTGAGAAAGAATTTTTTTGATCTCATGAAAATGATTTTAAATGCCATGTATTAGTGCAATTGGTGCACTTACAGATTGCTGGTTGTGCAAATGCTAGAAGAATATTTTATATACATAACGAAAGTTATGTGAAGGGATTGTCATATTATCATTCAAATTATGACAAGAAACTAACAAAGCAAACGACTCAACACATAGAAGATGTGTGATTTTCTTTCAGAAGAAAAGACGAGCTTCAATAAAATTGAAATGATCAATCTCCGAGTCAGAAATAATTTGATTATGTAGATGCAAAATATTTATTTGATCTGCATAAAGCTCAATCGCAGATGGACTATTTATTTACATATGGAGACACAAAAATATCTTGACATTCAAAGAATCACATTAGTAACCACTTCTTCAAATCATGCAGAAATAATATTGATCTATGAATTAAGTCGGGAGTGTGTTTGGTTGGAATCATATCTTTCATATTCAGAAAATATGTTATTTTCTTTTGAAAAGGATATTCCAGCCACCATATACGAAAATAATATATAGCTCAATTGAAGGGAGGATACAATCAAAGGATATCGGACAAAACATATTTCACCAAAAGTCTTTTTCACACATGATCTTCAACAAAATTGTGAGATAGACGTTCAAAGACTCATTCAAGTGATAATCTTGTAAACTTATTCACTAAGGATTGCCAACATCAATATTTGAGAAGTTGTGATATAAGATTGGAATGCATCGTCTCCGAGATATCAAGTAAAGTTTTTATCAGGGGGAGAAAACTACGCGTTGTACTCTTTTCCTTAACCATGGTTTTATCCCAATTGGATTTTCCTGGTAAGGTTTTTAACGAGGCAACATTCAAATCGTATTAAAAGATGTGTGTACTCTTTTTCCTTCAATAGGATATTTTTTCCCACATGATTTTTTCCTAGTAAGGTTTTAACGAGGTATATTATCTATAGACATCCAAGGGGGTGTGTTATAAAATATTATAGTGTGAATGTCCACTACACCAAGAAGTTACTCTCACCCATTATCTCCATTACTTTCCTCCATTATGAAGATAACCATAATCTTTAACTTTATAACCATTATTATTGTAACCTTTCACTTCCATAACCTCCTCCATTATATTCATGTTAATGTCATGTTTATGACTAACCTTTTGTATGCCTCTGAGTTAGATTATAAATAGAGGCATAAGGATTCATATTGTATACACTTGAAGATTTGGTGAACACTTGAATAAGAAGGTTATCTTATATTGTTCCTCTTGTCTTATATTCTTTTTGTCTTCATCTTTATATTATTCTTTTGTTCTTAAGTTTTACAACAAATATATCTAATTTATATTATTAAGAAGAGCATTTGATAATTACATCAGCCCAAATGATCAGCTAAAAATATTAATACTAAAAAATAAAATAATTTTAAACAATAAACAATATAATAAATAATTCATAAAAATCTATATATAATATAAAGCTGGATATAAACAAGGTGATGTGGCACGGCCTCTATTTGTATTTATCTTTTTTTGAATATTTTGAATTTTTATTTTAATTTTGATTTAAAAAAATTATAAATAGTTAAATACATGAGATTACAATAAAAATGAATGCTTCTAAAACTGCAAAATGAATAGTAAAGGATAATTAGAACGGTTAATTAAGAATTGTTGTAAATGAGCACACTGAAGAGTCAGAGTATTCATTATCCAATCAGTTCCGTTTATTTTTGGAGGTGAGAACATCAACTGCCCAAACTCCAACCAGCTTTTTTGAAGATGTTTGCTGCCTGCGGATGTTTCCTATGGTTTACGGGCGAAAGAAGAGAACATCACATCAACTCAATATCAATAGAAAGAAGTGATGTTAATGACTATTGAACTTCTAACTTTTTATTTTAGATGTATGGACAAAACTATAGATTATAGATACAAAAACAATTGTATCTTGAAAAGCTTAATAACAAATGATAAGTATGGGCTGCTACAATCTTTTATCCTCCAAATGTTGATTCAAGGGTTTTTTTGCTTTAACAACTATTCTCCCTTCCATTTAGTATCTTTTTTTGGCTATATAACTACGAGACATTATGAAAAGAATAATGTGGTACCATTTTTTCTTCTTCTTGTGACAAATGATTAAAGTTTATTTGTATACCTAATTTAAGAATATTATTGCAGGGACTGTTTCAAAAAAGGGTGCAACACCAACAAACAAACAATTCTTAGGTACTTATTTATTATATTTTCTCGCTTTCTTCTCATAAAACTATGCTAAAATTATTTATGTTGGTAAAAATCTAATATATTTTGTGAAATTTTTAGTGAAAAGTTATATGCATGTATGTGTGATTATCCATTTAGATTTAAAGATGTACTGCGTAGTTGAATCTTTCGATTGGTATTTTGAATGAAGTGAAATACATGATTGGGCCATTTTTTTGGAAATATTTGTATCTTTAATGCATTTATCTAAAACAAAATTAATCTCCATACATCGTACATTTTATTATTTTTAAGAACATGAAAAATATATTATGAAATGAAAATGTTATTTATCTTCTAATTTTTTTGAAGGATTATATCAAACCATGAAAAGGTATTTTGTTTTTTTTTGCAGTAATATAAAATTTAAAATGTTACGTATTTAATTCGTTTCTAGAATCTTTCATTATATCAAGGTGAGAGGAAGATGGGGGGCTAATTAATTGAAGTAATTGAAGAAGAGAAACAGTGGGAAGTTTAGGAAAGAGGAATATTAGTATAGTACTATGAGGAAATCATTCTTAAATTAAACAGTACGATACTTAGGGAGACAATTAATGATTATAATAATTTCTATCATAAGTGAAATATTAAAAATGAAGGAGGTGAGTCAGTAATTATTTTTTTTCACGGTTCTTAATTAACTTTTAGTTTTTCTTTATTTGAAAACCTTTGGGAAGGGATATATAATTATATCATTAGATATAAATATCAAAGTCCTCTCAATTTTTTTTTAAGAGCATGTAAAAGATTAACATAATAGATAACATCTGACAAAGGGAGCACCACCGATATTTTATGAGAATAGAATTTTTCATGGCTTTAAACAATTTTCAATAAATTCTAGATTAGATTTCACATTTGTCCCTTGAATATGGAATCACTTCTGTTAGAAAATATTTTACCCTCTAAGATATGTTTCAACATGAATTTAAATTTAGTCAAACACTTGTATAAATAAATGAATAGATAATAGTCATTTCCCTTCCATAAGTACAACGCAATTAGTAAGATTCCTACTAATTTAATTATTTTGTTACGTACCTGTATGATATTTACTAAATTTACAGTTATAAAAAATAAATTTACAAATTTAAGAATGGATGATATGATTCTTACACACACTCGCATATATATATATATATATATATATATATATATATATAATTTTACTGTTATTTTTATGTTTGCGCGAAGCGCAACTAAGTTGACTAGTTATTAACAATCCATGATTCATTGTTGCTATTCATATAGAAATGTTATGGGGGTGGTAAGGGATGTAGGGGAGTACAATTTTATTTCAGAAGCTTCGAGATTATTTGCAGATGCTACAATCTTTGTCACAACTTCTATCCTTTGAGTGAGCACTCTGCAGTGATCACTAGGTAAAACTCCTCAATGTGTAATAGCCAGGGGAGTACATTTCATTGAGGAACATTGCGATAATTGCATTTTGTAAGGTAATATGATTTAACATGTTTGAACAAGGTATCACAATCTAAAATGATTAAAAATAATATTTAATATTATCCAATGCATTGCGCGGATACGTATACTAGTGTGTATATATATTTATCGTGGTGAAGTTAATGATATAAGAGATCGTATTTTGAAATAACAATATATTGTATTATGTTAAAATATTTTTTATTATCCTCTATCCAACTTCTGATTTCGTAAAAAAAAAAACATTTGAAGTATTTGATTATTACATTTGCTTATTATAATTTTCTAAACATTAATTAAATATTTATATAATTTATGAAAAAGAAACATGAAAAAGTTATGAATAATATTTAAAAGTACAAGTTACAAGAAAGATGAAGAGACATGAGTTATGAATTTTATTAGATATTGATTGCATTCATAATTATGCATTAATTTTATTTGTAATAAATAAATAAATATGAAATACAAAAATGAACAAAAAAATGAAATAATTGATAACTACATAAAAATTATAAATACATTTAAAAAAAAAAAAGAACAATGATGAAAACATCATAGAGTTAATATTTAATTTTTAATTATATTTTTTTGCAAGCATGATAAAAATAAAGCTCATAATCATCATAAATTCATAATTGTTTGTTGTTGTTGAAATGATATATATATATATATATATAGGAGAGGTGATAACACCTACGTGTCAACACCACAAAAATCATAAATAATTTTTACATTAAAAAAAAGAAAAAGTTTGACATTAAAGAAAAAAGAAAACAAATGTTTTACGTTAAAAAAGAGAAAAAAGATTGAAATTAAATAAAAATAAATTAAAATCAAATGCGTAATTAAACAACACAAAAGTAAGATAGGTGAGAAATAAGAGATGAGAAGAGAATAAAGAAAGACTAATTGAATAAACAATCAACTAATAAAGAAGAGAAACTTGAATTCGAAAAGAAACAACTCAAATTGAAAACCACAAATGAACAATCTCAAGTGGTCCTAAATCAACAATGAGAATCCACTCATCACTTATCTAGATTAAGCTACACTAAGGGTGTGTTTGGTATGAAGGAAAATGTTTTCTTGGAAAACAAGTAGATTTTTGACTTATTTTCTCATGTTTGGTTGGTCACTAGAAAACATTTTCCGGAAAAGATCTTTTAGTGTTTGATTTATGAATGAAAATTATTTTTGAGTAAATATCTTTTATTTTTACTAGAGAGTAGAAAATAATTTCTGATTTGAAATTAAAAATATTTTTTAAAAGCAAACTTAATTTTTTTTTGGGGGTGGGGGGCTGATGGGGGGGGGGGTCGCGGATAGAGGGGGGGGGTAGGGGTGAGATGGGGTAAAACAAAATAAAAAATTTGAAATTAAAAATATTTTTAAAAAACAAACTTAATTTTTTTTTGTGAGTGGGGGGTGGGGGCTTGATGGGAAGGGGCGGGGGTCGCGGGTAAGGGTGGGGTGAAAA
Organism: Solanum verrucosum; assembly: GCF_900185275.1. Taxonomy (NCBI): domain Eukaryota; kingdom Viridiplantae; phylum Streptophyta; class Magnoliopsida; order Solanales; family Solanaceae; genus Solanum; species Solanum verrucosum. The sequence continues at coordinate 4,239,811 of NW_026020569.1, forward strand.
AATAAAAATTTGAAATTGGAAATATTTTTTTAAAAACAAACTTTAAATTTATTTTATTTTTTGGGGAAGGGGGTGGCAATGGGGCTGGCCGGGGGGGGGGGGGGTGAAAAACAAAATTTGAAATTGAAAGTATTTTTTAAAAACAAGCTTTAAATTTATTTTTTTTGGGGGGGAGGGTGAGGGTAGGGTGAAATAAAATTTTGAAATTGAAAATAATTTTTAAAAACAAACTTTAAATTTTGGGGGGGGGGGGGTGAGGGTATGGTGAAAATAAAATTTTGAAATTGGAAATAATTTTTAAAAACAAACTTTAAATTATTTTTTTTGGGGGGGGGGGGGGGTGGCAGGGGGCTGGCAGGAGGGAGGGGGGATCGGGGTAAAGGTGATGTAAAAAAATAAAAAAATTGAAGTTGAAAAATATATTTTAAGAAAAGCTTTAAATTTATTTTTTCAAAAAAAAAGTTGATTTTTTCAACAAAAAAATTGTATTGAAGTTGGAGGAAAGTTTTGGAAAATGTTTTCTTTAATTTTTGAAGGAGAGTCATTTTCCTTGAATTTGAGGAAAATGAGTTGATTTGAAAAATATTTTCCAAAACATTTTATCCAACCAAACATGAGAAAATAAGAAAAAACATTTTCCGAAAAATGTTTTCCTTCATACCAAACACACCCTAAGCTAGACTAACCTAAAGAGATTCCACATTTAAACTACATTCTTGAAAAAGTTTGTTCATTTAACATTCATAATCCACATAGTCTAAGTCTTCCAAAATAAAAAGACTACTATTTATACTAATAAAATAAAGAAGACACATTCTTTACAATTTTACCCTTAGGGTGTGTTTGGTATGAAGGAAAATGTTTTCCTGGAAAACAAGTTGATTTTTGACTTATTTTCTCATGTTTGGTTGGTGAGTAGAAAATATTTTCCGAAAAAGATTTTTAGTGTGTTGATTTATGAATGAATTTTTTTTTTGAGAAATATCTTTTATTTTTACTAGGGTAAAAAATGAAATTTTGAAATTGAAAATATTTTTAAAAACAAACTTGAATTTTTTTTTTTGGGGGGGGGGGGGGGGGGGGTTGATAACGTTCAAATATACTTTTTGAAAAGAAATATAAATGATCGTATGCAATACATTTACCCAACTATGAGTCGGGGTCGATCCCACTGAGAATATGGAAGAATATTATCAATAGCAAATATTTAACTCAATAGTCGTTATATAAAAATGGGGGGATTTAAATTGAAATAATATAAAAACAATAAAAATATAGCTTTGAACTAAGTATTTAATTATATTCAGATTATTAAAAGTAACTAGGAATGTATTCCCCATAAGCTCATAACGCTGTAATCCTAATAGTAGTAATCCTTTTCTAGTGTATTACATGCAAAGTGATAAGTTAGGTATCTCTAAATCCTTGGTCCGGCATCTAGAGAATTTCACCCCGCACCTTGGTCCGGCTACATGTATATAATTTACTAACCCTTGCCTTTACCTCATATTAGACATCATAATCGATGTTTGGCTTAGTTATTACTTCGCACCAATCGACACTAGCCTATTAGATAGTATCACACTAAATCTATGTTGATAATTCTTTTCTTGTTGATTACCTCCTTGGTCCGGCAAGTAGCAACAAGGTGAGTTCTAACGTTGGCCACCGTTAAAAAGACTTCTAGACGAAAGAATTATCAATGCATGCTTCAACACTATTCAAGAATTACTTAGTTATTATTCATACTTTGTTAATCGTTTATGGTTCCCACAACCCTAGTTGTGAAAGTTAGCTACTCATTATCTCAAAAACACAATCAGAATTTATTAAAATAAATATGTTTGTGTTAATCATAAAAAGTTAACAACAATAGCTAAACTATCTTTTATTAATCACGAATACAAATAAATAATAAAGGAGAAGAAAGAATAAACCACAATTCTCCGGCCTCCACGGCGGCTCTTCCAAAGTTCCTAAGCTAGAAGAAAATTTATATTGTGTCTTGTATCTTGGTTCTTCGCCTCCCTAAAGAATAATTTTTCATGCCCTATTTATAGACATAGAAACCCTAAATAAAATAATTAAGTTCAAGACAAATTAGGAAAACAAAACCCAATTAAATTGGGTTTCCAATTGCTCGCTGGATTTCTTCAAATTGTTGGCGGCAGAGGGACGGTTAGCTATAGACACGTGGCAGCAGCGAGCCAAATTCAATTTGAATTGGCAATTCGTTCACATTGGCCTCATATGTATAAATATATTATTTTAATAAATTTAATTCATTAAGCTGTCTGTTTGATTTCATTCTTCAACTTTCCATTTTTAATTTGTTTTAGCTCTAAACTTCTTCATTTTTCCACCAATTTAATCCTACACATAAAATACATAATTTAGTACAATCCATAAAATGCATGCTCAAAAAGAACAAATATAAATAATAAATGTGAGAAAATAATGATTAAAAATATGTATTTTTAGCCTCACATCAGGGGTGTGTGGGGCTGGTAGGGGTGGAGTGGGTGGGGGGGCTGGGTAGGAGGTGCGTGAAGGGGGATCAAGATAGGGTAAAAAAATGAAGTTGAAAATATTTTTTAAAAACAAACTTAAATTATTTTTTTTGGGGTAGGGGTGGCGAGTAGGGGGTGGGTGGATTGGGAGGGGGGTCGAGTGTAGGGGTGAAAAAATAAAATTTTGAAGTTGAAAATATTTTTTAAAAACAAACTCAATTTTTTTTGGGTGGGGGGGGGGGGGAAGGCCGGGGAGGGGGCGTGGGTGATTGAGGATCGGGATGAAAAAATAAAAAATGAAGTTGAAAATATTTTTTAAAAACAATGAAAAATTGATAGGGGGCGAGGGTAGTGGGTGGGGGTAAAAAATAAAAAATTGAAATTAGAAATATCTTTTAAAAATAATTTTTAATATTTTTTTGGGAGGGGGTGGGGGTAGGGGTAGGGGTGAGGGTGGGTAAAAAATTTGAATTTAAAAACAAGCTTTAATTATTTTTTTGGGGGGGGGGGTTGGTTTGAGGGTAGGAACAAAATAAATTGATTTTTTCAACAAAAAAATAATTGTAGTTTGAAGTTGGAAGAGAGTTTTGGAAAATGTTTTCCATAAGTTTTGAAGGGAAGTCATTTTCCTTAAATTTGAGGCAAATGAGTTGATTTGAAAAATATTTTCCAAAACATTTAACCCAACCAAACATGAGGAAATTGGAAAACATTTTTTGGTTGCATTATTTTGTGAATTCTTGAAATTATGAGATGATACATAAATGACCTCTTTCTTCTTTTTCGTAATTTTGGTGGACATTCCACACATTGTATGTCTTTACTTTGTGTCCATCAAGCTCCCCTAAAACTTTTATGCGATCCATGTCGTTATCACTTTTTAATCGCTTTTTCTTATGTCTTCAAGTTAGACTCACCCTTCTCAATTTTTTTTCTTCATTATCATGATTTCATAAAAAAAAAAAAAAGGATGAAAACTTAATCTTCCATGCTAAAAATATCATATTGATGAAATTTCCTTTAATGGGAGATTCTTCATTATCATCTTGTCTTCATTGGCGGATTCATCGTATTATTGGACGAATTCAAAACTTTCTTAAGCCGAAATTGAAAACAAAAGGCAATTTTAGCCATTTATTGATTAGAGTATGAAAACAACAAAACAAGTTATAGAGATTTTAATCCATTTTCCTAAAATAATAAAAACAAAGAACTTAAAGGCACACAAGAAGTTTTTTCAGCTTCATTATTTTTTCCAGTAGAAAACTAGTATTCCCTGCTAAATTGGGAAGCACCATAAAAATAGTTATGGAAGGAAGTATGACCCATCATAGCAACAATACCACTATTATTAACAGCACCAGCTGTATTTATACTTCAAAATCTCTGTTTCCGATCTCTCCCACTGCCAAGTCCCCGCTGAACAGACCGTCAATCAGCGTCAAGAGGCCTTCCTTCACGTTCCTTTCTCGCTTACCGTCTGAATTCGGGGGCAGTCCCTTGGTGAGGATGGAAGACCCGTTCACCGCTTCATTGTCGTCATCGACTACTGTTAGTCCAAGGAAGAACTTGACGACATCCAATCACTTGCGCCATGTGGAATCCATGGCCCACTTGCCTTCCGGAGCCGGCAGGATAACCAGATTGAATGCTCTTATCTTAGGCGAGGCACTTGCTTCCGAGGAGGATGATCTCGTCTTTCCCAGCGAAGATTTCTCTAGCCACGCTCATGTTTCTTCTCTTCAGAAGGTTCCTTCCATACCTCATCATCTTTTCTTCAATCTATCTATCTAAGACTTGCTTCCAATTAGACCTTATCATGGAAAATTTTGACCCTTCAATCTTCTGTTTAGTATTTGGAGATGTATCAAAGGTCGGTCCACGATCCCTCAGGATTCTGGTCTGACATTGCATCAGAATTTTACTGGAGAGAGAAATGGGGCCAGCAGGTGTACCATGAGAATTTTGATGTTCGAAAGGGGAAAATCAAGATCGAGGTCAGTGACCTATCCATTTTATCTCTCAAAAACTTGTTACCAACTTTTGTTTTTCTTAGTGTCCGCCATTGTTTCTTAACAGTGGTTCAAGGGTGGAATGACAAATATCTGCTACAACTGCTTGGATAGAAACATCGAGTCTGGAAAGGGTGACAAAACAGCAATTTACTGGGAAGGAAATGAACCTGGTCTTGATAGTTCTATGACGTACAATCAACTCTTGGCTAGAGTTTGCCAGGTTTTCTTTTGCATTCTTCGTCCTGTTCCACATACAAACTTATATATTTTAATTTTTCCTCTTATAAAACAATGTGCAAAAATATAGTAGAAGTTTCTAATATTGTTTTTTACCAGCTAGCAAATTATTTGAAAGATGTTGGAGTTCACAAGGGTGATGCAGTTGTCATCTACTTACCCATGCTTATGGAGCTACCAATTGCAATGCTTGCTTGTGCTCGTATTGGTGCCATTCACTCGGTAATAGTTAGTCTAATTTATATTCTCTTTTGTTTCAAATTGAATGTTCGCTCCCCTTTTTGAGTTAAATCTTCATTATTTTTGGACTTGTTTTTTCATTTAAATTTGGATTCTTTTTAAAACTTTCTTCTTAGAGTTGCATTCCAATGCCTATATTTGTCTTTAAAACCACACATAAGTTATCGTCCAATTTCACTCCATAAAATTGTCAAATTGATTCTTACTAAGTGAACAATGACCTTTAATTTGAGCAAACAACATTTCATATTGTCCTCCTTTGTAATCACTACATACATAGGGTAGGAAACATCATAATCCAGGTTGTTTTATACTTCAGGTTGTGTTTGCTGGTTTCTCAGCTGAATCTCTTGCTCAAAGGATCATAGATTGCAGACCGAAGGTTGTCATAACATGCAATGCTGTTAGGAGGGGGTCCAAGATTATTTATCTCAAAGAAATTGTTGATAGTGCCCTTCTAGAATCTGCTCAGAAGGGCATCGTTACAGGTGAGAAGATAATCAAATCTCTATTTTCATTTAATTTTCTCAATATTTTTATAGTGCAATTTGTAGCAAACACTTATTATAATTTCATGAGCCAAATATTGAACGCTTGTCAAACCCATCATTATATGTTCATTGTCATTATCTTTTGTTGACAACTTCAATTTTCGTGGTTGTCAATTGGGATTCGCGTGTGTTGATTGTTTTAATCACTAACGAATTAACTAGAATATGCTTTCTTACTGGGATAAACCATATCTTCCCAAAAATTTATTTCACAAATGAACAAAGTGGACTTTCATGGTGCGGGAAGTAATTTGCACCAGTCGAATATCTTGTAAATTGGTTAGCAACTCACTTGTCTACTCGTAAATCAAATTGTCGTATCAAAAAGTGGGATGTTTCCTACTAGCACTTACGTGGGTTTTGTGGATGTAAAGAAATAGGAGAGCTTTTGATGGGTAAAGAACGACTATGCACATTTGAGGAATAACCTTTCATTCCTAATTTCTTTTTGGTGCACCCATTAAATTCCAATGTGTACAGAAGATTGGGTGTTGTTTGTGGAGATTCATATTATGTTGTAGATTCTCTATTTTTTCATATACTACTCGTATAGAGGACATCTGAGCTGATGGTCTTTTGGAAACAGTTTCTTTACCTCTACGAGGTAGTGGTAAGGTCTGTGTACATTCTACCCTCCCCAGACCTCACTTGTGGCCTGTGGGATTTCACTGGGTATGTTTTTGTTACTTGTATAGAGGAGATTTTCAAATTAACAATAAAATTATCTACCTCATTACAAATAAGTATCATAGTTTTTCATACAGTGGTGAAGTTTTAGGACAGTGGCGTCTTAGTAGATTATTGATCGGATGTCAAGCGATGCATTGTGATTTCCGTTTCCTGATTAAACGGGCAAATTAATCCATGTAAAAAATCATGTTACCAATTTCAAAATAATTAATCCATGTAAAAAATCATTACACAAAGTGGAGGGTTTAAGAGAACAAGATAGGATCTTGGACTGTCCAATTTGATCAGTCTGATCGTCATACTTGTACAGGGTATATATTGTTTATAATTTACTAGTTGTGCTTTACACCATCAGCAAAAGGGAGATGTGTAGACTTTACATTCACAACATAAGTCCAGGGAGTAACGAGATTTCAGCCTAATTGAACTAATGTTGATTGGTTGGACAACATTTACTCTTCAAGTTGAAGACCAATTAGAATGTTATTTGCACAGATACGTGGTCATATTTGACACACTGATGGTAATTTAGAGTAGCAAGCAGTATTAGCCCCCACCCAAGATGTGGCATTACCCATTTGGCCAGATGTTGCTCATTTCTCTTGGTTTATCATTGGGGATGATGCAAATATTGAATGGAAAGACTTAATAAAGAAGAACGGAGAGCTAATAACTGGCAATGGCAGTAAATGATTCTTCATAAAGGGGTATACATATTTTGCTTTAGGTTAGGTCTCATGAATGAATTGAGACCAAATTATTGAGCATCAACATACAAATAAAGAGAGCATCACAAGTGGTTCAAACTGCTTAAAGAAGCATGAAACAGAATATAAACATCTCTTATGCGGTAACAAACTCTGGAATATATGCTCATGAATCTCTTTGGAATCACTGGGTGATGCTATCTACTTTGAAGGCTGCCTTATCATCTGCTGCTTCTAGAAAGTACAGAAGCCTAGTGAAAAACTATGGATATGCAAAAGGAATGTTGACTATTGAAGATGCTAAAGTACTCTCGAATATACAAGACATAGGGGAGTATATAACACTCAATGGGAATAAGTAGTCCGAAGTGGGTTCCCCGGAGAGTGGCTTCTGGTTGATGATAGTTGGCTACTTTCTTCGGCATGGGGTTGCCGGGATCGCCCCAGGACCAAAAAGACAGCATCTATCTCATGAGATAGATGAGCTTGATCTTAGCCAACGCTTCAAAATGGTCCGGGGCATCCAGGGTTTGCTGCCGTCGGTATCAATGTTTTTCATTTTTTTTTGAGTCTTTCAGCAGTCGCTGGATCCATCTCCACCAATCAAACTCAAAAATTCATTCCTTCCTCCATTCAGCCCATTGGGCAAATAAAGCAAAAAGCTTTTTTCAGATGAATGGCTTGATTCTACTTCTTTCACTTTCTTTAGCTATTGGTCACTAGTCTAACTAAATAATAGTTATATATATATTTCCTCTCTTTATCTTATCCTTACCTTAATAAAGGAACTTAATAACTAAACTTCCCCCTTGTCTTTATCCTCTTGTTCTGAGCCTGCCACCTATCGAGCCGAACAGAGTCTTTCGCCTTAGGCGCGATAGCTTCACTCTTAACCCGCATTATCTGGGAAAAGCATAGAAACCCAATCATACTCAAAAGAAGAGTTTGATCCTGGCTCAGAAGGAACGTTAGCTATATGCTTAACACATGCAAATCGCACGTTGTTTTCGGGGAGCTGAGCAGAAGGAAAAGAGGCTCCTAGCTAAAGGTAGCTTGTCTCGCCCAAGAGGTGAGAAGAGTTGAGAACAAAGTGACAAGGACAATCTTTCTCAAAAAAAAAAGTGACAAGGACAATTTGCATTAGTTGGTATGTCATATACTAGAATACGAGAGAGAATGTTAACAATGTGGTGCTTACTTGCCTGACTGTGTTGGATGCCTTTTCTCGTAGAAAACCATGTATGTGTGTAGGATTATTTATTCAAGCATTCACTTTATCGAAAAATAGACTGACTCTCTAAAAAAGGAAAAAGCTTCAGAGTCTTCTAAGGAAGCTTGCCCGCGGCCAAGATAGGGAATTGCTTCTTGCCTACAACTCTCTTTACTGAGCGAGACTCCATCCATATCCCTACTAGTGGTTTTTCTTTCATTCAATCATCACTTGCTTGACAGCTTAAACTAGGCTCCACTTTAGAGATAGGTTTTTGTGTTCACAATAGTAATTGATATTGCTGAGGGTGAAGGAGGCCGGTGTAGAAACTTGGTTGATTATATACATCTTTTTTTGGGTTTTATAACTAAGAAATCACCGAGGGCCAGCTAGCGCACAGTTTGAAACTCTGGACTATGCACCCAATATCTATCTCTTTTTCATTAACTGGAAATCTATTTTTACAACATATGTTTACATTACAAGGGTTTATAGGTTTCCATCTCCATTTCTTATTTCACCTTGCAGATGTGTGTTTGACATATGAAAATGATTCAGCAATGAAAAAGGAAATGACTAAATGGACCAAGGGGAGAGACATTTGGTGGCAGGTTAGCAATACCTAGCTTAATTACAGAATTGATACCCCTTTAACTTTGAAGCTTCTGTAGTTGCAGAGATCTCTCTCAGACATACCTTTCTTGTATTCTTTTGTTCCTCATAGTTGGGATTCATGTAAATATTTTTCATTTTCTAATTGTAATGTCGATTTCTGCAGATGTTCAGAAGAGTTATTGCTTGCAAGATATATGTACAAAACTCTGAATTTTGTAATGAGCTTGGTTGTCTGGCAGATATATTAAGTAATTGTGGATTCTGTTAATGAGCACACAGTTATGTTGGGTGTCACAACTGCAAACATTTTTTATGTTTTTCATTGTTGTCTTCTCCTTATTTTTTTGGATGACAACTCTTCTCCTTGTATGTGTCTTGTCAATTTACCTTATTTTTATAGTCCAATGTGCATGACAATTGTATATCTGGACCATACAGTCAACATTAGGCTGCTAAGCTCTTGTATTCCTTCTGGATTTCACTTCTTATTGATCAGTTGAGTCCAATTTGCTTGCGTGGTTCCAGGATGTTATTCTGAAATATCCAGTAACATGTGATGTGGAGTGGGTTGATGCGGAAGATCCCCTTTTCCTGCTTTACACTAGTGGGAGTACCGGAAAGCCTAAGGTTTCATGCTTCGTGGAGTTGCACTCTTTTTTTTCACATCTTTAATGTCTTATATTTTTCATTTTATTTTAAGGGTGTCTTGCATACAACGGGAGGATATATGGTGTACACTGCTACTACATTCAAGTATGCATTTGACTACAAGCCGACAGACATATATTGGTAATTCCAAGAACTACTCTTTCTTCTATACTTTAGTTCATTATTCTAAAACTAGGTCAAAATTCTTGAAATGCATTTTACTTGGATATTTTCAATATTTGTAGGTGTACAGCTGACTGTGGTTGGATTACTGGGCATAGTTATGTAACCTATGGACCTTTGCTAAATGGGGCAACTGTTGTGGTTTTTGAAGGGGTATTTATTTTATTATTACCAAACATAACCTGTTTGTCCAAATATATCTTGATTAAGTGAAAGCATTTAGCAAAAGTAGTTTAAATAAAAGAAAAGTTTGAATAATTTAATTTTAGTTTTCTTTCTCATGTATTTCCATTTTTTCTATAAATTAAATAGTTTTATTAATAATGAGAAATATCTCGTATACGAGCAGATCGCCAAAAGGTAGAAATCTAATACATAAAATGATTTTCCATGAATTACTCACAATCTTTAATACAAATTGGGAACAACATACAGTTTGATAAAAATGTGTAACCTTGTGAAGGCAGGGCTTCCACTTGCCTAGCATCTTCTTTCTAACATTTTGTTATTTTTATTTGTAGGCCCCAAATTATCCTGATGTCGGGCGTTGTTGGGATATTGTTGATAAGTATAAGGTTTCAATATTTTATACAGCTCCAACACTGGTGAGATCTCTGATGCGTGAGGGAGACGAGGCAAGTATATGTCTACTTATTTTCATTGATATCTAGATGGTTGTTTTCGGTACTGCGAATGTACTTTTCGTTGTTTGTAGTTAGAATTACCATCGTTTAAAGGGAAATTATAGAGCTGGTCTAGTGGTTACGCAAACAACAAGCACTCATTGGCTTTGTACAAGAGCTTAAGTCGTATTGAGGTGTCATGTAGCATGCATGAAAAGCCTGAAAATATAACTCAAGGAAATGGAAAAATCTATTTATCGGGTGTTCTTTTTATGATTAAATTTAGAAAAAGAAAAGATTGATTGGCTTGGCATTCATGATTATTTATATACTTGAAGAATTGATTTGATGGAAAGGCATTTTATATTTGTCCATGACATATAGTTTCTTGTATCTGAGGCACTTTTTGTGCTTTCGTACGAGTTCACGAGAAATTTGCAATATTGGGTAATAGAGAGCTTAACAAACTACTTTAACTCTTATATGAGAGATGAACTTTATGGGAATATTTCATTCAAGATAAGTGATGGGAATAGGATGAGTTTTTGGAGACAGGGATGGTGGTGGAACAACGTTTTGAGAATTACATTTCCAAACATCTAAGAATTTCATGCACAAAAAACACATCAATCCTACAATTATTGAGTCCACAATGGATAGAAGTGATTTTAAGATTTTTGAGGTTTAGGAGAAACTTGCAAAATTGGGAGGTTGAAGAATTTCATATTTTTGGTCGATTTGCTTCACCAACAAAGAAATTCATAGGATATTCAAGATGTATGGAGTTAGGGGCATGGAAATGAAGACTTTTGTGTCAAGTACGAGAAGCTTTTGATTAAGGAGTCAACTTTTTGACATATCTTGATATGGATCCTTAGGGTACCGAGAAAGCATGTTTTCTAACTTGGTTAGTTGCGCAAGGAGTGATCTTGATAGTAGAGAACTTGCGGAAGAGGAAGGTTACTTATGTTGGTGCATCATGTGTGAAGACTCAACTAAAGATGTGAATGACCTCCTTTGTATATTGGATAACATCTCATTTGTGGTGGGAAATTATGAGATAGTTTGAACTTGAGTGAGTGATGAGAACACTGTGAAAGAAACAATGTTTAACATGGGATGTTGCTCCGCTAGAACTTATATGGACTATGCAGAGAGAAAAGTAGGAGAGCTTTGTGGGAGTAAGGATTTCGTATACTTGAGGAATAGCCCCTTATCCCTTATTTCTTCTTGGTGCTCCCATGAGGATGTACAGAATATTGGGTGTCTTTTCTAGAACCATATCTTTTCTAAGGTTATCTTTTTGGTGTACTTCTTGTATACGGGCATGTTTTGCTCTTCTTTGAATGAAATTTAAGACTTTATCCAAAAAGAAAAGGTAAAAGATTTCATCTATTAAGAAAGATACTTGGAAATGAATAAAACAAGGAAATGTCAATGTAATCTTTCTAAAAGAGTGGAAAGATAATTTACCTTATTCATCCTTGTGTATCCCTCGTTCAACTGTATGTCCCGTGTTGGATCCTCCGAAAATGCACTAAAGGGTCCGACATGCATCCGTTTGTATTTTTGAAGAGTTCGAGTAACATAGACTACAGATGATTGAATGTTATTCATATTAATTCATGCTTTGGTATGAAAATTTCATGCTTTATATATGCACCTTGTCTGTGAGGTGTTCCCATTCATATAATAATATACTTATTTCATCAAATAGAAAAAATAAAACTTCATGCTTTTGCTTTTTAAAACATTGATTATAACTTAATATCAACAAATACAAGTGGCATAGCTTATATATATATATTTGTTTATTTGACTTTTCAGCATGTCTCTCGATATTCACGCAAATCTTTACGGGTGCTTGGAAGTGTGGGTGAGCCTATCAATCCAAGTGCATGGAGGTGTCAACTATACATATAGATCTTTTGTGTGTTCTTTTTCCTCTAAATAAGACATCCACGAGCTGCCTTCTTCAAGTTTCTGTTTGTCTTTGAGCAGGTGGTTTTTCAATGTGATAGGTGATGCAAGGTGCCCCATATCTGATACATGGTGGCAAACAGAAACCGGTGGCTTCATGGTCTCTCAGTTACTGCTTATTTCATCATTATTATCACTCACCGAAAAATTAATATCTTACTTCAGTCTTAATTATTTCCTTCTAGATTACTCCTTTACCAGGAGCGTGGCCGCAGAAACCTGGTTCTGCTACTTTTCCTTTCTTTGGAGTCCAGGTACCTACTTGAGATAATAAACAGATCACCAAGTATGATTAGAAACCAATCTTTTATTTTGTATTGTAGGAAGAGAAAACACATAAAAAAAACCCCTAAACTTGGCCGCACAACTTACTTTAGCACTTAAACTACACGGGCGTTTAAATACCCCTCTTAACAACTTTGAAGTGATTTTTTCCACCCTGAGATCATAACACCACTCTCACCTGCCACATCATAGCCACGTAAGCATCACATCATAACCATGTAGGCACCACATCATTAATTTTTATTTCTTTTTTACTTATTCACCATTTTTTCTCAAACACTTTTTAAAATTAATTACACCAATTAATTAATTTATAAATACATACTGCCCCCCCTCTCTTTCTTCTTCCTTGTTGTTCACCATTTCAATCTTCAATACTTTCTTTTCTTCTTCTTCACTATTCAACATTTTTTTAAATAACTTTAAAGAAGAAAATTCACTATAATATTCACATTATCTTCATCGAACTATGAGAAATATTTGAATGGATCTAGAAATCAAAATGGGTCACTCAAAATTGAAGAAAGTTTACATTTGCAAAATTGACATCAATAATATAGAGTGAAATCGACGTCAATAAAATGTCATTGGTATTGAATATTACAAATTATTAAAGGACTAGTGAAATGAAAATTGTGGATAGAGGTGGGGATGAAGATGGAGGAGGAGGTGTTTCAATGGAGAAATAGGTGTATTGAGGAAGACAACAAAATGAAAAGAATTTTTTTTCAAAGAAATTAAAAAGGGGACCCACAAATTTCATTTACCTCTAAATAAGAAAACTTACATATTTTTTAAAGAGTAAATATATCAAGAGAAACTATATAAACTATTAGTTATATATTGACCAATAAAAAAAGGCCTGCGTAGGAGCTTACAAAATTCAGCCTTTTTTTTTTCACGCGCTTTTAGTAGAGTACACTCGCTCTCTCTGCCATGTCATCCCCTAGGGGGTGTTTAAATCACTTGAAAGATGTTAGGGGGTATTTAAACGCCCGTGTAGTTTAAGTGCTAAAGTAAGTTGTGCTGCCAAGTTTATGGGAGGTTTTATGTGTTTCCTCTTGTAGGATGATATTATTGTAGAAGCCAATGTCCAAGTATGTGATTGTGTCACCCATGCCACGCAATATATATTTAAGATTTAACACATGATGATTCCTGGAGTCATGCAACACTTGTTTCTTTATTTATCATGATAATGTGGATCAAGGAAAACCCTCTAAAATATGGTCCTTGCGCTTTCTCCAACATATGATCATGATGTCTAAAATCATGCAGCCAGTAATAGTGGATGAGAAAGGTGTTGAGATTGAAGGTGAGTGCAGTGGGTATCTGTGCGTGAAAAGCTCGTGGCCTGGGGCATTCCGAACACTTCATGGGGATCATGAGAGATATGAAACCACATATTTTAGTGCCTTCCCTGGCTATTATTTCAGTGGTGATGGCTGCAGCAGGTATTTTCTACTGAAGTACACTCCTTGTTGTCTATATACATTGTCATAAGGGACGTATAAGCATAATTTGTTTTCCTTCTGATTACTTGAAGCAGTTTTGACTGATTTTTCCTTTGTCATGTTCAAATTTCTGTTTCAGGGACAAAGATGGTTACTACTGGCTCACCGGAAGAGTAGATGATGTGATTAATGTGAGGTATAGTTTGCATATGAATTTTCATATTCTCAGAGCCTAATTAGAGTTTGAAAGAATAAGAGGAACAAAGGAAATTCCTTTGGGAAACTGCATGGGTAACTCTCACGGCTCGATTTCTCGAGTCATGATGGCACCTACTATAACCCATTAGTAGGTAAGCCAACCCGTAACCCGGAACAACAAGTAATGGGTCTGAGGGCAGAAACTAAACAAGAGTAGGCAAAATTTAAGATAACAATATAAACAGGCGGAAGCAAACCAAAACATATATATACAAGTAAAGATTCCTCCCAGAACCTGGAAGTCACTAGTACAGAGCTACTAACAAAACGAGTACAAGTCCCAAAAGTGGACCACAGAAACTGAACTGTCTCGAAAGGCAAAAGACAAGTCTATATACAAATGGAGACTGAAATAGTTCAAAACGCCGTGTGCTCACCCCCGTCTCCGGATTAAACTGCTCCAAGTTGGATATCAACGCTGGCCATTGGTGCTCGGACCTGCATCACGAAAACAGATGCAGAGCGTAGTATGAGTACCAAAACAACAGGTACTATAGGCCGAGTGAACTTGAAAAGTAAAGGCAATATGAAAAGAAGGAATAACACAAACAGAGGTCAAGAACGGAAGTCTAAGTAAACAATGGAATGCACACGAGTGTAGAAAGAACTAACTAAAGTAATTTATAAGCTAACTACACTTAACTGGACCCCTATAAGCCCAGAAAGTAAACTCGTGGGCAAGTTTAGATTAAAACCCGAACAGACCCCCATAAGCCCGACGAGTACACAGAATAACTATAACTAAAGAGAACTGCATCTGAGAACCCAAGACCGGAGAACATTGAACCAGAACCTCAACCCCAATTAGTAGAATCTAACAGTACGGAGGGTGGACCTCGAACCGGATGCTCACCAGAAGTACCCAAGTAACCAATCACAAGTATCAAGTAACTGAGGCCGGACCTCTAACTGGATGCTCTCCAGAAGTACCCAAGTAACCAATCACAAGTATCAAGTAACTGAGGCCGAACCTCTAACCAGATGCTCTATATAAGTATCCATAAGATCGAGGCTGGACCTTGAATCGGATGCTCTTCAAAGATATCAATGAGGTTGAGGCCGGAGCTTAGATCCGAATGACCGACAAAGGTGCCAATGTAGCTGCTGAAAGAGTCCCAATCGATCCATAATCATAAATGTCCGTGGAATGCCGTCCACACTTAGCCAATCAATGTAAGTCTTTGGAACCGAATCAAAAACCAACTTCAAATCGCGGAGCGGAAACCCAATGTCGCCGACGTAACTCGTGAAGTCGTAGTATCGGAGAAATAAGGATAACTATCGTCGGAGCAAGCGTATTGCCTAGCTAAGGCCCAAACTATCAGACTCAAGTCTGCTACACCAGTCTACAGGGATCTAAGTCGGCTGAGTGACGTCGGGGTAAAACTAAGGTCTATCGGTTCCGAATCATGCATTTCTAAGGCAAGTCCTAGTCAAAACCTAAACTAAGACCCAACATGCTTCAATAAACAGTAATCAAGCCTACATATACTCCACACAGCAAAGAGGGTCAATTAATAACACATAGCATACTCACAATTACCCGATAATTCCCGAAATAGGTCGAAAACATGATTTCTAATCACCTATGCATGATTCAATAACTACCCAATCCAAATCCCAACTAATCGACATGCATTCACATTCTCGAGCTCAATCTAAGAGAGGGTAGGTTGTAGCCTACCTGTAGGCCGATCACGCGCACTCCAAAAATCACTTTTTCGGAGCTTTCCCTTTCCGAATGCCTTTGGAACGCTGCCACACTATCAAAAATAGAATCACAATGTTATTACGGTTGTTTAGACACTAAAATCGCAAGAAATGGAGACAAACCAATTTCGGGGTAAAACGGGGAAAGTGGGACCACGCTGGAAATTCCGGAATTTACCCCAAAAATAGGTTCTAAACAGCTCCCCGAACTTTGGAACACAATTCGGGGCTCTGAACAGTCCCAACACGAAATGCAACGCAAAACTCAAAGTTACACTAAGGACAACAATGGCAGCAACTATTTACAAGAAATTACTAGAAACGAGGGTCCAACTGCTAAAACCAACCACACCACGACGATCCTCACGAAACCCCCCCACAATCTAGGCTCTTGAATCACCAAATTCGGACCTAAAATGGCCAAGAAATCATCTTCCAAAATTTCCCAAAAATTGAGCTCGAAAATGAGCTATGGAAGCAGCTAAATCATAATTCCTACCTCCAACGAAGCTTCAAATACGAATTCCAACCACGCCAACGCGTTCCCCTCGAAAAACCACTCAAGATAGCTCTAAGAATCACTAAAATCGGACTTGAAATGAGAGAGTTATGAAGGTTTGAAGTTGAGAATCAGGCTGAAATGAGGCTTTTAAAAGACGAATCTGGTCGTTAAAAGCCCAAAATCTGGTCGCTAAAAGGGATGCACCAGATTTCAGCATTTCCTATCTTTTTTTTTAAGGTCTCTAACGGCCGACGGGGTGCTTGAAATTCGTTCGGAATCCGATAAAAACAAAATAGATATGCTACCCTACTAAATTTGACATTCTGGACTCAACGACGCAGTCGAAATTTCCATCAGAGGTCATCTAGATAAAAAGTGGGTCCCACTCTCAAAGGCCATTTAAAACCAAAATCTACCGAGGGGCTCGGAATGAGTCCGGAGGCCTCGGGAGTCGAACGAAAGGTCATTCTAGACCAAACTCGACATTCCGAGGCTAATCGCGCTGTCAGAATTTTCATTCGGACACGTTTTCCAAGAATGTTGACCAAAGTCAACCGCTGGCCAGTTTTCAAGGCTAACATGCTAAAAATGGTTTAAACTCGCACCGAAAGCCTCGGGACTTGAGTCAACCACACTTCTAGCCTAATTTGGCCATTTTGGAGCTGATGGAATTGTCAGAATTCCGTTTTGAGGCCATTTTCGTGATGAACTGACTAATAGTCACTTTTCAAGCTTCAAGGTTTCTAAAACATGGAAAGCTACACAAAATCCAAACGAACGACTAGGCGATCGAACAATCAGTGCCAGCAAGTCATAAATGACTTGGGGTTGCTATAGGAACGCTCTAAACGACGAAAAGGAGGCATTAAGGCAAAAATGACCTGGAGGGTCATTACAACTTTCAATTTTGAAAATTTGAAATGTCTTTTATGCTGGAAGTAATCTTTAATGGTGCTAATTCAATTGGAAGTGAGTAGTTTGCAGGTACTATTTCTTATAGCTAGTTTAACTGGTAGTTCTACTTTTTTGTTGTATGAAGTATTTTTAACACATGCAGTGGACATCGTATTGGCACAGCCGAAGTGGAATCTGCTCTAGTTTCACATCCTCAGTGTGCTGAAGCAGCTGTGGTTGGTGTGGAGCATGAGGTACTATCATGGTCTAGTTCTCGTCTGAGTTTAAATGGAGTTTTCCCTTCTCTACTCTAATCTGTTCTTTTGGAGTCTGCGTAAAAGGTTAAAGGACAGGGGATATATGCATTTGTTACTCTAGTCGAAGGTGTTCCATACAGCGATGACCTGCGAAAAAGTCTTGTGATGGTTGTTAGGAATCAGGTATATTTGTTCCATTCTCTCTGGCAATTCAACATGTGCGTATTGTGTGTTTTTCCTTTTTTTTTTTTTAGACAGGCTACTTGAATACTATCTACAAATGGGATAAAAATTGCCAATAAACCCTCCAAACTTAATTGAAAATGAAAACAAAAAGAAGAGAAAATCTTGCCATGGGACTGAAGCTATGACTTTTACAAAGAGTGTTTGTGCCAATCTTCAAGCTTTAAGAGTCTCGTCTTTCCATTGCAATGTTGTTGGGACCATGCCCTTCTTATCTCTTAGAAGACTAGTTTTTTTGTGTGTGTGTTGCTTTTTTCTTCTGTACTTCAGTACCGAAATAGTAGTTGGCATAAGTAGTCATCTCCTTGACGGGTCTGACACTTAAACCCGTGGTATTGGGTAGGATATTTGAAAAAAGGGTTGCGTTGGATTTTTGGAGAAGATAAAATGAAAACCAAGGAATTATTAGTTTTATTCCTTTGGGGAGTTGCCTATTTAAACATACATGCGCTTGTACAAACACCAAAGTAGAAAAAAAAAAAAGAAGGTTAGAGAGCACTGCTAATGAGTCCTGATTTTCGAAAGACAAAGGATAAATCTATCACTCCCACCATGGGGCTTCAACCCACGACTAGGGATGGCAAATGGGAGGGGCGGGTGCGGGTTTAAGTCTTTACCCCGCTCAGCCCCGCATAGCACAATTATTTTTTCTTGCCCCACCCCGCCACGCTCCACATAAACCCGTCCCGTCCCGCATAGCTTTATGTTCTTTTGTACCTATTTAAATCACATGAACTATTCAATGCCGGCACCTGGAAGATTAAAATATCACCAAATTGACTAAAAAATCATTAAAAGCACTAACATCTTTTAACTCACATTGTTAATTGTTATATTTGTAACAAAAAAAACAAATTCTGCACAACCTATATGCACAGACAAGTTGAAACACCAAAAATGATTGTGAACATATATTTCCATCCAACTCCACATATGGAAGAAGAAGAAGAAAACCCTAACCCATACCCGCCCCGCAAAAATACCAACCCACACTGCCCCACAAACACTATTACCCACCCCGTTTTGCGCCTGCCTTGCTCCATTGCCATCCCTACCCACGACCACAAGGTTAAGAGCCTAACGCTCTACCAACTAAGCTAGATGGTCTATTTTTTAATCTGATAAATATGAACATATAATTTTTTACTGCAGAATGTACACTAGCATTCTCCTTATATTTGAGACTGCATGAAGTTGTTACTACTGCTTGACGTTTTCCATTTTACATGTCAGATTGGGGCTTTTGCAGCGCCAGACAAGATACATTGGGCACCAGGTCTTCCAAAGACGAGAAGTGGGAAAATAATGAGAAGAATTCTGAGGAAAATTGCTTCCAGGCAGTTAGATGAGCTTGGGGACACTAGTACCCTTGCAGACCCAACTGTGGTTGATCAGCTTATTGCACTTGCTGATTGCTAAAGTAACAACTTCTAAATATAGTGAAGTTAAGAGGTTTAGCTGACTGTGTTGGTAGAGATTGGTATTTTGTTTCCGTTTTAGTGTGAGTACCTTTTTCCTCCAAATTTGAAACAACTTATGGTTAACACACTTTTGAAGATCAGGTTACATTTAAAATCAAGAAATAAAATACCAAGATGTGGATTTTCTTTTCAATGTTATTTTGGTTTACTTGTGCCACTTTTCATCACTTTGTTGGAAATATTATTCCTTTTCGTTAGAGCTCTAGAATCTAGATAAAGAATTACTTCCTCCATTTCAAGTATTTGCTTTATTTTCCTTTTTAGTCAGTTTCAATATATTTGATAACAAAGAGTTGGACGCGTAGATTTCTATGGAGCCCACATGATCATGATAACATCGAAGGTTGCTATATGCCTTCATATGTTGCCAATCACGTGTAAAATGGAAGTTGGAAGGAGCCCACAAATAAAAAGGGTAAACTACCAATGTAATACCTTTTGTACACAACTTAGAGATTAGTGGCTAAACGCCCTTGTTCTGGGGCTGTAGCTACAGATTGAATGTTGATTATTTAAGGTTTATGAATTAATTGGTGGTTGTCATTATCAGTTACTTCTATATTCTTGTTTTAGTATTTTATGCTTACACACCATAAGATAAATCTATTGTCTATTCTTAAAATCGAGAGAGGAGAGGGTAGATAGACCAGAGAATGTAGAAAACTTGATCATCCATTACGAGTTGATTTGTGTTTAGGAGTGACGCCCGGACGAACAACTTGTTTGGTTACGAAACATGATGAAATATAAATGCTCGCCAGTTAGGCCTGTTTATCCTCGCTCAATGATGTAGTTAGACAACTAACTGAAGTAGGTGACTAGAGGTCGAGAGACCCGACTCATACAATTAACCCTGTAAACCAGTAACTTGACAACTAAAATTAGTTCTAAGCCGATACATGAGATTCATTGCATGCTGCAGTCTTGGAATTTTCCAAATTACTGTAAGCAATTTTATTATTTTATTCCTGCATTCTTTTCTTTTGGCACTCTTAAATAAATAATTAGACCAGTTGACAGCAACTAACTGCAATTCAATTTGAATTCTAGTTTGTGTCCTAAGTCCTATATCCTTCGGGAAAGGATCAATTCCTTCTCTATTCTCTAACTTCTACTTAGGGTCACTCCTCGAAAAGATTCTTCATATATAATATTCAATTTAATCCATTAAGCTGTCCACTTGATTTACTTCTTCAACCTTTCATCTTTAATGCGTTTTAACTCCAAACTTCTTCAACTTTACACCAATTTACTCCTACAAATAAAGTACACTATTTAGCACAATCCATAAAATAAAATCAAGTAAAGGAGTTAAGTTTTTCAAATAGATCTCGAAAAAATACGAAGAATAAAAAAAAGAATTACAACACAAAGTTACGATCATTTGAAGCTTCACCATATTAAATATTGAAACTCAAAAAAGGTAGTTGTATATTTATATAACTTCAAACGGTCATAACCGTGGCCTCACATGTCCGTTTGAGTAGATTTGTTTTTTGAATTTGGTTAAATTTCCGAAATCTATGCGACCAAACTGCCGTAAGGCGGTTTGATTGAGCCAATTTTTTGATAAAAGTCTTTTACTTATTCTATATAAGTAGAAATATAATAAGAAAAAAAAACTAAAAAATAAAAGAAAGGAGTTGATTTTTTCAAATAGATTTCGAGAAAATTCGAAGAATCAAAAAAAGAATTACGTCAAATGGATATTTGAGGCCAAAATTACGATCATTTGAAGTTTCACCATATTAAAGATTGAAACTCAAAAAAAGTAGTTGTATATTTATGTAACTTCAAACGGTCATAACTTTGCCCTCGGATGTCTGTTTGATGATTTTTTTTTTCTGAATTTGGTTATTTTTCCGAGATCAACGTGACCAAACTGCCGTAGGGCGGTTTGATTAAGCCAATTTTTTGATAAACGTCTTTTACTTATTCTATATAAGTAGAAATATAATTAAAAAAAAAACTAAAAAATCAAATAAAGGAGTTAAGTTTTTCAAATAGATCTCGAAAAAAATATGAAGAAACAAAAAAAGAATTACGTCAAACGGATATTCGAGCCCAAAGTTACGATCATTTGAAGTTTCACCATATTAAAGATTGAAAGACAAAAAAAGTAGTTGTATATTTATGTAACTTCAAACGGTCATAACTTTGGCCTCGGATGTCCGTTTGAGTAGATTTTTTTTTTGAATTTGGTTATTTTTTTGAGATCTACGCGAACAAACTGCCGTAAGGCGGTTTGACAGAGCCAATTTTACTTATTCAACATAAGTAGAAATATAATAAGAAAAAAAACTAAAAAATAAAAGAAAGGAGTTGAGTTTTTCAAATTGATCTCGAAAAAATAGGAAGCGTCAAAAAAAGAATTACGTCAAACGGATATTTGAGGCCAAAGTTACGATTATTTGAAGTTTCACCATATTAAAGATTGAAACTCAAAAAAGTAGTTGTATATTTATGTAACTTCAAACGATCATAACTTTGGACTCGGATGTCCGTTTGAGTAGATTTTTTTCTTGAAATTGGTTATTTTTCCGAAATCTACGCGACCAAACTGCTGTAAGGCGGTTTGACTAAGCTAATTTTTCGATAATCGTCTTTTACTTATTCTATATAAGTAGAAATATAATAAGAAAAAAAAAACTAAAAAATCAAATAAAGCAGTTGAGTTTTTCAAATAGATCTCTAAAAAATACGAACAAACTAAAAAATAATTACTTTAAATGGATATTCGAGCCCAAAGGTACGATAATTTGAAGTTTCACCATATTAAAGATTAAAACTCAAAAAAAGTAGTTGTAAATTTATGTAACTTCAAACGGACATAACTTTGTCCTCATATATCCATTTGAGTAGATTTTTTTTCTAAATTTGGTTAATTTTCCGAGATCTACGTGGCCAAATTGCCGTAAAGTGGTGTGACTGAGCCCATTTTTTGATAAACGTGTTTTACTTATTCTATATAAGTAGAAATATAATAAGAAAAAAAAACTAAAAAATAAAAGAAAGGAGTTGAGTTTTTCAAATAAATCTCAAAAAAATACGAAGTATCAAAAAAAGAATTACGTCAAATGGATATTCGAGCCCAAAGTTACGATCATTTGAAATTTCACCATATTAAAGATTGAAACTCAAAAAAAGTTGTTGTATATTTATGTAACTTCAAACAGTCATGACTTTGGCCTCGGATGTCTGTTTGAGGAGATTTTTTTTTGAATATGGTTAGTTTTCAGAGATCTACGCGGCCGATCTACCATAAGGCGGTTTGACTGAGCCAATTTTTTGATAAACTTCTTTTACTTATTCTATATGAGTAGAACTATAATAAGAAAAAAACTAAAGAATAAAAGAAAGGAGTTGAGTTTTTCAAATATATCTCGAAAAAATACGAATAATCAAAAAAAGAATTACGTCAAACGGATATTCGAGCCCAAAGTTACGATCATTTGAAGTTTCACCATATTAAAGATAAAAACTCAAAAATAGTAGTTGCATATTTATATAACTTCAAACGGTCATAACTTTGGTCTCGGATGTCCGTTTGAGGAGATTTTTTTTGAATTCGGTAATTTTTTCGAGATTTACGCGACCAAACTACGGTAAGGAGGTTTGACTGAGCCAATTTTTGATAAACGTCTTTTACTTATTCTATATAAGTAGAAATATAATAAGAGAAAAAACTAAAAAATAAAAGAAAGGAGTTGAGTTTTTCAAATAAATCTCGAAAAAATACGAAGGATCAATAAAAGAATTACGTCAAATAGATATTTGAGGCCAAAGCTATGATCATTTGAAGTTTCAGCATATTAAAGATTGAAACTCAAAAAAAGTAGTTGTATATTTATGTAACTTCAAACGGTCATAACTTTGGCCTCGGATGTCCGTTTGAGGAGATTTTTTTTGTGAACTTGGTTATTTTTCCGAGATCAACGCTACCAAACTTCCGTAAGGTGGTTTGACTAAGCCATTTTTTTGATAAACGTGTTTTACATATTCTATATAAGTAGAAATATAATAAGAAAAAAAACTAAAATATCAAACAAAGCAGTTGAGTTTTTCAAATAGATCTCGAAAAAATATGAAAAATCAAAAAAAGAATTACTTCAAACGGATATTCGAGCCCAAAGTTACGATCATTGGAAGTTTCATCATATTAAAGATTGAAACTCAAAAAAAGTAGTTGTAAATTTATGTAACTTCAAACGGTCAAAACATTGGCCTTACATATCCGTTTGAGTAGATTAATTTTTTGAATCTGGTTATTTTTTAGATATCGGCATGGCCAAACTGCCCTAAGGTGGTTTGATTGAGCCAATATTTTGATAAACGTCTTTTACTTATTCTATATAGGTAGAAATATAATAAGAAAAAAAACTAAAAAATCAAATAAGGTAGTTGAGTTTTTCAAATATATATCGAAAAAATACGAAGAATCAAAAAAAGAATTACATCAAACGGATATTCGAGCCCAAAGTTACGATCATTTGAAGTTTAAACATATTAAAGATTGAAATTCAAAAAAAGTAGTTGTATATTTATGTAAACTTAAACGGTCATAACTTTGGCCTCGGATGTCCGTTTGAGTAGATTTTTTTTGAAATTGGTTATTTTTCCGAGATATACGCGACCAAACTGCCGTAAGGTGGTTTGACTAAGCCATTTTTTCGATAATCGTCTTTTACTTATACTATATTATTAGAAATATAATAAGAAAAAAAAACTAAAAAATAAAAGAAAGGAGTTGAGTTTTTCAAATAGATATCGAAAAAATACGATGATTAAATTTTTTTTTACGTCAAACGGATATTTGATGCCAAAGTTACGATCATTTGAAGTTTCACTAAATTAAAGATTGAAACTCAAAAAGAGTAGTTGTATATTTATGTAACTTCAAACGGTCATAACTTTGGCATCGGATGTCCGTTTCAGTAGATGTTTGTTTTGAATTCTGTTAGTTTTCTGAGATCTACGCGACCAAACTACCGTAAGGCGGTTTGACTGAGCCAATTTTTCGATAAACGTTTTTACTTATTCTATATAAGTAGAAATATAATAAGAAAAAAACTAAAGAATAAAAGAAAGGAGTAGAGTTTTTCAAATAGATCTCGAAAAATTACAAAGGATCAAAAAATGAATTACGTCAAACGGATATTTGAGGCCAAAGTTACGATCATTTGAAGTTTCACCATATTAAAGATTGAAACTCAAAAAAAGTAATTGTATATTTATGTAACTTCAAACGGTCATTACTTTGGCCTCAGATGTCCGTTTGAGGAGATTTTTTTTTGAATCTGGTTATTTTTCCGAAATCTACGTGACCAAACTGTCGTAAACAGTTTGACTAAGCTAATTTTTTGATAAACGTGTTTTATTTATTCTATATAAGTAGAAATATAATAAGACAAAAAAAACGAAAAAATCAAACAAAGTAGCTAAGTTTTTCAAATAGATCTCAAAAAAATATGAAGAATCAGAAAAAGAATTACGTTAAACGGGTATTCGAGCCCCAAAGTTACGATCATTTGAAGTTTCACCATATTAAAGATTGAAACTCAGAAAAAGTAGTTATATATTTATGTAACTTCAAACGGTCATAACTTTGGCCTCAAATGTCCGTTTAAGTAGATATTTTTTTAAATTTGGTTTTTTTCCGAGATCTACGCGACCAAACTGTCGTAAGACGGTTTGACTAAGACAATTTTTTGATAAACGTTTTTTACTTATTCTATTTATGTAGAAATCTAATAAGAAAAAAAACTAAAAAATAAAAGAAAAGAGTTTAGTTTTTCAAATAGATCTCGAAAAAATACGAAGAATCAAAAAGAGAATTACGTCAAACGGATATTTGAAGCCAAAGTTACGATCATTTGAAGTTTCAAAATATTAAAGATTGAAATTCAAAAAAAGTAGTTGTATATTTATGTAACTTCAAACGGTCATAACTTTGGCCTCGGATGTCCGTTTGAGGAGATTTTCTTTTTGAATTCTGTTAGTTTTATGAGATTTACGCGACCAAACTGCCGTAAAGCGGTTTGAATTAGCCAATTTTTCGATAAACGTCTTTTACTTATTCTATATAAGTAGAAATATAAGAAGAAAAAAAATCAAATAAAGAAGTTGAGTTTTTCAAATAGATCTCGAAAAAATATGAAGAATAAAAGAAACAATTACGTCAAACGGATATTCGAGCCCAAAGTTACGATTATTTGTAGTTTCACCATATTAAAGATTGAAACTCAAAAAAAGTAGTTGTATATTTATGTAACTTCAAATGGCCATAACTTTGGCCTCAAATGTCCGTTTGAGGATACCCTTTTTTTCAATATGGTTATTTTTCTGAGATCTACGCGACAAAACTGCCGTAATGCGGTTTTACTGAGCCAATTATTCGATAAATGTGTTTTACTTATTCTATATAAATAGAAATATAATAAGAAAAAAACTAAAGAATAAAAGAAAGGAGTAGAGTTTTTCAAATAGATCTCGAAAAATTACAAAGGATCAAAAAATGAATTACGTCAAACGGATATTTGAGGCCAAAGTTACGATCTTTTGAAGTTTCACCATATTAAAGATTGAAATTGAAAAAAAGTAGTTGTATATTTATGTAACTTCAAACGGTCATAACTTTGGCCTCCGATGTCCGTTTGAGGAGATTTTTTTTTGTTATTTTTCTGAGATCTACACGACCATACTGCAGTAAGGCGGTTTGACTAAGCCAATTTTTCGATAAACGTATTTTACTTATTCTATATAAGTAGAAATATAATAAGAAAATAAACCTAAAATATAAAATAAAGGAGTTTAGTTTTTCAAATAGATCTCGAAAAAATATGAAGAATCAAAAAAAGAATTACGTCAAACGGATATTTGAGACCAAAGTTACGATCATTTGAAGTTTCACCATATTAAAGATTGAAACTTAAAAAAAGTAGTTATCTATTTATGTAACTTCAAATGGTCATAACTTTGGCTTCGAATGTCCGTTTAAGGAGAATTTTTTTAGAATATGGTTATTTTAACGAGATCTAAGCGACCAAACTGTCGTAAGACGGTTTGACTCAGTCAATTTTTTGATAAAACTTGTTTTACATATTATTTATTAGTAGAAAAATAATAAGAAAAAAAACTAAAATAAATAAAAGAAAGGAGTTTTGTTTTTCAAATAGATCTCGAAAAAATACGAATAATCAAAGAAGAATTACGTCAAACAGATATTTGAGGCCAAAGTTACGATCATTTGAAGTTTCATCATATTCAAGATTGAAAGTCAAAAAAAGGAGTTGTATATTTATGTAACTTCAAATGGTTATAACTTTGGCCACGTATATCCGTTTAAGTAGATTTTTTTTAATATGATTATTTTTCTGAGATCTTCGTGACCAAACTACCATAAGGCGGTTGACTGAGCCAAATTTTTTATAAACGTTTTTTTTACATTTATTCTATATAAGTAGAAATATAATATGAAAAAAAAATAAAAAATAAAAGAAAGGAGTTGAGTTTTTCAAATAAATCTCAAAAAATACGAAGAGTCGAAAAAAGAATTACGTCAAATGGATATTTGGGGACAAAGTTACGATCATTTGAAGTTTTACCGTATTAAAGATTAAAACTCAAAAAAAGTAGTTGTATATTTATGTAACTTCAAACATTCATAACTTTGGCCTCGCATTTCCATTTGAGGAGATTTTTTTTTGAATTTGGTTATTGTTCCGAGATCTACGCGACCAAACTGTCGTATGGCGGTTTAACCAAGCCAATTTTTCGATAAATGTGTTTTACTTATTCAATATAAGTAGAAATATAATAAGAAAAAAAACTAAAAAATAAAAGAAAGGAGTTCAGTTTTTCAAATAGATCTCAGAAAAATACGAAGAATCAAAAAAAGAATTACGTCAAACGGATATTTGAGGCCAAAGTTACGATCATTTGAAGTTTCACCATATTAAAGATTGAAATTCAAAAAAAGTAATTGTATATTTATTTAACTTCAAACGGTCTTAACTTTTACCTCACATGTCCGTTTGAGTAGATTTTTTTTGAATATGGTTATTTTTCCGAGATCTACGCGACCAAACTACCGTATGACGGTTTGACTAAGCCAATTTTTTGATAATCGTCTTTTACTTATTCTATATAAGTAGAAATATAATAAGAAAAAAAAAACTAAAAAATCAAATAAAGGAATTGAGTTTTTCAAATAGATCTCAAAAAAATATGAAAAATCAAACAAAGAATTACTTCAAACGGATATTCGAGCCCAAAGTTACGATCATTTGAAGTTTCACCATATTAAAGATTGAAAGTAAAAAAAAGTAGTTGTAAATTTATGTAACTTCAAACGGTCATAACTTTGGCCTCACATGTCCGTTTGAGTAGATTTTTTTTTTAAAATTTGATTATTTTTCTGAGATCTACGTGGTCAAAGTGCCGTAAGGTGGTTTAACTGAGCCAATATTTCGATAAACGTCTTTTACTTATTCTATATAAGTAGAAATATAATAAGAAAAAAAACTAAAAACTAAAATAAAGGAGTTGAGTTTTTGAAATAGATCTCGAAAAAATATGAAGAATCAAAAGAGGAATTACGTCAAACGGATATTCGAGCCTAAAGTTTCGACCATTTGAAGTTTCAACATATTAAAGATTGAAACTCAAAAAAAGTAGTTGTATATTTATGTAACTTCAAACGGTCATAACTTTGGCCTCGGATGTCCGTTTGAGTAGATTTATTTTTTGAAATTGGTTATTTTTCCGAGATCTACGCGACTAATCTGCCGTAAAGCGGCTTGACTAAGACAATTTTTTGATAATCGTCTTTTACTTATTCTATATAAGTTGAAATATAATAAGAAAAAAAACTATAAAATAAAAGAAAGGAGTTGAGTTTTTCAAATAGATTTCAAAAAAATACAAAGAATCAAAAAAAGAATTACGTCAAACGTATATTTGAGGCCAAAGTTACGATCATTTGAAGTTTCACTATATCAAAGATTGAAACTCAAAAAAAGTAGTTGTATATTTATGTAACTTCAAACGGTCATAACTTTGTCCTCGGATGTCCGTTTGAGGAGATTTTTTTTTTTGGTTATTTTTCTGAGATCTACATGACCAAACTGCTGTAAGGAGGTTTGGCTAAGCCAATTTTTCGATAAATGTATTTTACTTATTCTATATAAGTAGAAGTATAATAAGAAAAAAAAAACTAAAAAATCAAATAAAGGAGTTGAGTGTTTCAAATAGATCTCGAAAAAATATGAAGAATCAAAAAAAAGAATTACGTCAAACGGATATTTTAGGCCAAAGTTACGATCATTTGAAGTTTCACCATATTAAAAAAGTAGTTATATATTTATGTAAATTCAAATAGTCATAACTTTGGCTTTGAATGTCCGTTTAAAGTGATTTTTTTTAATATGGTTATTTTTACGCGATATACGCGACCAAACCGCCGTAAAGAAGTTTGATTGAGCCAATTTTTTGATAAACGTGTTTTACTTCTTATATAATAGTAGAAAAATAATAAGAAAAAAAACTAAAAAATAAAAGATAGGAGTTTAGTTTTACTAATAGATCTCGAAATAAAACGAAGAATCAATAAAAGAATTACGTCAAACGGATATTTGAGGCCAAAGTTACGATCATTTTAAGTTTCACCATATTTAAGATTGAAAGTCAAAAAAAATAGTTGTGTCTTTATGTAACTTCAAACGGTCATAACTTTGGTCTTGGATGTCCGTTTAAGGAGATTTTTAAAAAAAATATGGTTATTTTTCTGAAATCTACGCGACCAAACTGCCATAAGGAGGTTTGACTGAGCCATATTTTTGATAAACGTATTTTTTACTTATTCTATATAAGTAGAAATATAATAAGAAAAAAAAACTAAAAAATAAAAGAAAGGAATTGAGTTTTTCAAATAAATCTAAAAAAAATACGAAAAATCGAAAAAAGAATTATGTCAAATGGATATTTGACGCCTAAGTTACGATCATTTGAAGTTTCACCATATTAAAGACCGAAACTCAAAAAAAGTAGTTGTATATTTATGTAACTTCAAACGGTCATAACTTTGGCCTCGGATGTCCGTTTGAGGAGATTTTCTCTTTGAATTATGTTAGTTTTCTGAGATTTACGCGACCAAACTGCCGTAAGGCGGTTTGAATTAGCCAATTTTTCGATAAACGTCTTTTACTTATTCTATATAAGTAGAAATATAATAAGAAAAAAAATCAAATAAAGAACTTGAGTTTTTCAAATAGATCTTGAAAAAATATGAAGAATAAAAGAAACAATTACGTCAAACGGATATTCGAGCCCAAAGTTACGATCATTTGTAGTTTCACCAAATTAAAGATTGAAACTCAAAAAAAGTAGTTGTATATTTATGTAACTTCAAACGGTCATAACTTTGTCTTCACATGTCCGTTTGAGTAGATTTTTTTTTGAATTCAGTTATTTTTTTGAGATCTACACGACCAAACTGCAATAAAGTGGTTTAACTGAGCCAATTTTTCAATAAACATGTTTTACTTATTTTATATAAGTAGAAATATAATAAGAAAAAACTGAAAAATTAATGAAAAGAGTTGTGTTTTGCAAATAAATCTCGAAAAAATACGAAAAATAAAAAATAGAATTACGTCAAATGGATATTTGAGGCCAAAGTTATGATCTTTTGAAGTTTCACCATATTTAAGATTGAAACTCAAGAAAGGTAGTTGTATATTTATGTAACTTCAAACTGTCATAACTTTGGCCTCGGATGTCCGTTTGAGGAGATTTTTTTTTGAATTCGGTTATTTTTCCGAGATCTACACGACCAAACTGTCGCAAGGCTGTTTGATTAAGCCAATTTTTTGAGAAACGTCTTTTACTTATCCTATATAAGTAGAAATATAATAAGAAAAAAAAACGAAAAAATCAAATAAAGGAGTTGAGTTTTTCAAATAGATTTCAAAAAAATACGAAGAATAAAAAAATGAACTACGTCAAACGGATATTCGAGTCCAAAGTTACAATAATTTGAAGTTTCACCATATTAAAGATTAAAACTCAAAAAAACTAGTTGTATATTTATGTAACTTTAAACGGTCATAACTTTGGCCTCACAAGTCCGTTTGAGTAGATTTTTTTAAAAATATGGTTATTCTTATGAGATCTACGCGACCAAACTACCGTAAGGCGGTTTGACTAAGCTAATTTTTCGATAAACGTCCTTTAGTTATTCTATATAAGTAGAAATATAATAAGAAAAAAAAACTAAAAAATGAATGAAAGCAGTTGAGTTTTTCAAATAGATCTCGAAAAAATACGAAGAAACAATAAAAGAATTACCTCAAATGGATATTCGAGCACAAAGTTACGATTATTTGAAGTTTCACCATATTAAAGATATAAACTCAAAAAAAGTAGTTGTATATTTATATAACTTCAAACGGTCATAACTTTGGTTTCACATGTCCGTTTGAGTAGATTTTATTTTTAAATTTGGTTATTTTTATGTGATCTACGCAACCAAACTGTTGTAAGGCGGATGATTGAGCCAATATTTCGATAAACGTGTTTTACTTATTTTATATAAGTAGAAATATAATAACAAAAATAAAAACAAAAAAATCAAATAAAGGAGTTGAGTTATTCAAAATAGATCTCGAAAAAATATGAAAAAAAAAATAGCACTACGTCAAACGGAGATTCGAACCCAAAGTTACGATCATTTTAAGTTTCACCATATTAAAGATTGAAACTCAAAAAAAGTAATTGTATATTTATGTAATTTCAAACGAACATAACTTTGGCCTCACATGTCCGTTTGAGTAGATTTTTTTTTGAATTTGGTTATTTTTCCGAGATCTACACGATCAAACTGCCGTAAGGCGGTTTGACTAAGCCAATTTTTTGATAAACATCTTTTACTTATTATATATTAGTAGAAATATAATAATAAAAAAACCTAAAAGATCAAATAAAGGAATTGATATTTTCAAATAGATATCGAAAAAATACGAAGAATCAAAAAAAGAATTACGTCGAATGGATATTTGAGGCCAAAGTTACGATCATATGAAGTTTCACTATATTAAAGATTGAAACTCAAAAAAGTAGTTGTAAATTTATTTAACTTTAAACGGTCATAACTTTGGCCTCACATGTCTATTTAAGGAGATTTTTTTTTTGAATATGGTTATTTTTCTTACATCCACACGACCGAACTGCCATAAGGCAGTTTGACTAAGCCAATTTTTCGATAAACGTCTTTTACTTATTCTATATAAGTAGAAATATAATAAGAAAAAAAAACTAAAAAATCAAATAAAGTAGTTGAGTTTTTCAAATAGATCTCGAAAAAATACGATGAATCAAAAAAAGAATTACGTTGAACGGATTATCGACCCCAAAATTACGATCATTTGAAGTTTCAATATATTAAAGATTGAAAGTAAAAAAAAGTAGTTGTATATTTATGTAATTTCAAACGATCATAACTTTGGTATTAATGTCCGTTTGAGTTGATTTTTTTTTTGAATTTGGTTATTTTTGCAATATCTACACCACTAAGTCGCCGTAAGGCGGTTTGATTGAGCTAATTTTTCGATAAACGTGTTTTACTTATTCTATATATGTACAAATATAATTACAAAACAGAACTAAAAAATAAAATAAAGGAGTTGAGTTTTTTAAATAGATCTCGAAAAAATATGACGAATAAAAAAAATAATTACGTCAAAAGAATATTTGAGGTCAAAGTTACAATCATTTGAAATTTCACTATATTAAAGATTGAAACTCAAAACAAGTAGTTGTATATTTATGTAACTTCAAACGGTCATAACTTTGCCCTCACATGTCCGTTTGAGTAGATTTTTTTTTTGAATATTGTTATTTTTCTGAGATCTACGCGACCGAATTGTCGTAAGGCGGTTTAACTTTGCTAATTTTTTGATAAACGTCCTTTACCTATTCTATATAAGTTGAAATATAATAAGAAAAAAAACTAAAAAATAAAAGAAAGGAGTTGAGTTTTTCGAATAGATCTTGAAAAAATAGGAAGAATAAAAGAAAGAATTATGTCAAACGAATATTCGAGCCCAAAGTTACGATCATTTTAAGTTTCACTATATTAAAGATTGAAACTCAAAAAAAGTAGTTGTATATTTATGTAACTTCAAACGGTCATATTTGGCCTCGGATGTCCGTTTGAGGAGAATTTTTTGTTGAATTAGGTTATTTTTCTGAGATCTACGCGATAAAACTGCCGTAAGGCGATTTGACTAAGCCAATTTTTCGATAAACGTCTTTTACTTATTTTATATAATTATAAATATAATAAGAAAAAAACTAAAAAATCAAATAAAGGAGTTGAGTTTTTCAAATAGATCTCGTTAAAATACGAAGAATAAATAAAAGAATTACCTCAAACGGATATTTGAGCCCAAAGTTACGATCATTTGAAGTTTCACCATATCAAAGATTGAAACTCAAAAAAGGTAGTTGTATATTTATGTAACTTCAAACGGTCATAACTTTGGCCTCACATGTCCGTTTTAGTAGATTTTTATTCTTAGATCTACGTGGCCAAACTTCCGTAAGGCGGTTTGACTGAGCCAATTTTTCGATAAACGTGACTTACTTATTCTATATAAGTAGAAATATAATAAGAAAAAAAACTAAAAAAAATTAAGGAGTTGAGTTTTTCAAATAGGTCTCAAAAAAATACGAAGAAACAAAAAACGAATTCCGTCAAACGGATATTCGAGCCCAAATTTACGATCATTTGAAGTTTCACTATATTAAAGATTGAAATTCAAAAAAAGTAGTTGTATATATATGTAACTTCAAACGGTCATAACTTTGGTCTCACATGTCCGTTTGAGTAGATTTTTTTTTGAATTTGTTTATTTTTTCAAGATCTACGCGACCAAACTGCCGTGTGGAGGTTTGACGTAGCGTGTTTTTCGATAAACGTGTTTTTTACTATTCTATATAAGTTGAAATATAATAACAAAAAAAACTAAAATATAAAAGAAAGGAGTTGAGTTTTTCAAATAGATCTCGAAAAAATACGTAGAATCAAAAAATAATTACGTCAAATAGTGTCACGACCCAAAAATGGACGTGATGGCACTTGTCTTATCCCACCAAGACAAGTCAGCCTAAAACTTAACCATTACAATAAAATTCGGAAATTTTTATAATCAACTAAAAAATACTCCAAAATCTGGTTGTCACGTGTACAAGTCTCTAAAGTATTACAATTGAATAAAAAGAAAAATACAAGTCTCATATGACATTGTTTCTAGAGTAGAGCAAGATCATAAACATGAGTAAGAAGGATCGCTGAGAAAACAAACAACTACCTCACAAATCTCCCAGAAGCCTTGGAAAAGAAGAGAATGACAAGTACCACAAAAATCCAAGCTCGTAACCTACAAAAATTTGTAGAAGCAAGGGGTGAGTACCAAACCATACGGTACTCAACAAGTAAACCTCTAAACACGAGCTAAGGGGATAACATACAAGTACTCCTTACACCCCAACCGAACCTTCACAACTACAATCTGTATAAAACTAGCCCAACCTAACAATTCACAATTTACAATCACATATCTCAACAACAACATTCTAACAATCATATATTCTCAACAACAAGCTCAATATTTATCAATTACCACCTCCACAACTACAACCTGCTTAGTACTAGCCCAACATAACAATTCACAGTTTACAAAGCACATAGCTCAACACAACACTCTAACAATTTCATATCTTCAACAACAACAATAGTTTCATATCCTCAACAACAACACTCTAACAATTGCATATCTTCAACAATAAGCCCAATATTCATCAGTCTCAAGTTCCATAGAAAGGCACTCACAAGATCAGCAACACACAAGATCAAGTTCACCAATAATAAAGAAGTGCAATGCAATGAAATGCAATGTCAAGTATAGTGATGCATGTCTGACCTAATGATACACACCCGTTGTCTCTTAGTCCGGGACCCATGGGGGACATATCTGTCCATGCATCCATCGCGGCGCGCGATACGTCCCTTGATAATAGTAACCATCGCGGCGCGCGATACGTCCCTCAAAATATAGTATCCCTCGCGGCGCGCGACACGTCCCTCGAAATATAGTATCCATGACGACGCGCGATACGTCCCTCGAAATGGTACATCCTCTTTATTTTCTTATTCTTTCTCAATACACATAACACTTGTCACAACCATGTCTCAGAACAATGCAAATGACATGTTCACACAAATAATGAAGAGATGACCATTTTTATTACATTGCACAATTCACAACAACACAATCAGGATACAACATCAACAATGATTCAACAAGCCTTTCAAACAATTATCAACACATCACACAAATAATTGATCACATTGCCTTTTATTATCCCTTTCTCATCATTAGAATTAATCAATGTGGACAAGTCAACCCATCACCAAGCCTCATTACCCTAAACACATATTACAAAGAAATACATGAATTCCATACAATTAACAAGGGTTAAGAAATCCACTTGCCTCAAATAGTCGAACAATCACTCTGGGACTTGAGTCTTCCCCTTTCATTGAACTTCCAAATCAGAGCAATCTATTCAAATAAATGACCACAATAAGATTTCAAAACTAACAACACCATATCACTACAGGTCTAAGCCTAGACCCAAAAACTCACATCGATTCTATAATGAAGTTATCCTAATCTTGATACCAACTAATATGCCAACTCTTTCAAGTTCTTTTCCAAATTTCAAGCCTAGGGTTTAGTCTCAATATCTCTAAATAACATAAATTTAATGATCTTCATATACTACAATACACCCACTACTATCTCAATATACCAAAAGTTTAATCATAATATGATAATTATATAAAATCTGAAATCGAAACTCACTTAAGAAACAATACTTAAACGTGAAACTAATAGGCAGAACGTTGTTAGGGTATTTATCCTATACTATAACATCCTCCAATCATTGGTTATAATTACTTCATGATTACTTACTATAACATGTGAATAGTAACCCATATAATAACACTTAACATTAATTTGAAAAATCAATATTGCAGCAAACAAAAAGAAATCCAATTCACTACATACCAACATATAATATTATATAATACTACCTTTCCTTCCAGAACAATGGACA
Source organism: Solanum verrucosum (assembly GCF_900185275.1). Lineage (NCBI taxonomy): Eukaryota > Viridiplantae > Streptophyta > Magnoliopsida > Solanales > Solanaceae > Solanum > Solanum verrucosum. Next base: position 4,275,286 of record NW_026020569.1, read on the forward strand.
ACTTAACCTATTTAGCAATATATTGCGTACTCAAAGAATCGAAATTTTGAACTTCTCACCTGAATTCGTTGTCGGCCGCCGCAGGTAGTATTCCAACCCTTTTTTTTATTTTTTATTTTTTTCCTTCTGCGCGAACTGCTGTTGTTCACAACAGCTAGCAATATTTGCCCTTTTATTTCTATTTTAATTTTATTTATTTATTTATTCACCTTTTCTATTATTATTAGTAACAAAATAATCTTGTATTAAATCTGAAAATCATATCACTCATTCTCATATGTCATAAATTATTTATAAAAGCTACTATAAAGGGTTAATATAAAAATAATGATTAAAATTCATAAAATCACTAACAGGGTCGTTACAAACGGATATTTGAGGCCAAAATTATGATTGTTTGAAGTTTCACCATATAAAAGATTGAAACTCAAAAAAAGTAGTTGTATATTTATGTAATTTCAAAAGGACATAACTTTGGCCTCGGATGTCCGTTAAGTATATATTTTTTTGAATCTGGTTATTTTTTCGAGATCTACGCGACCAAACTGCAGTAACGCGGTTTGACTGAGCCTATTTTTTTATTAAGTGTTTTACTTATTTTATATAATTAGAAATATAATAACAAAAAAAAAACTAAAAAATAAAACAAAAGGAGTTGAGTTTTTCAAATAGATATCGAAAAAATTCGAAGAATCTAAAAAAAATTACATCAAACTGATATTTGAGGCCAAAGTTACGATCATTTGAAGTTTTACCATATTAAAGATTGAAACTCAAAAAAAGTAGTTGTATATTTATGTAACTTCAAGCGGTCATAACATTGGCCTCACATGTCCTTTTGAGTAGATTTTTCTTTTGAATTTGGTTATTTTTTCGAGATCTACGTGGCCAAACTGCCGGAAGGCGGTTTCACTGATCCAATTTTTTGATAAATGTATTTTACTTATTCTATATAAGTAAAAATATAATAAGAAAAAAAACTAAAAAAAAAGAAAGGAGTTGAGTTTTTCAAATAGATGTCAAAAATATACGAAAAATCAATAAAAGAATTACGTGAAACATATATTCTTGCCCAAAGTTACGATCATTTGAAGTTTCATTATATTTAATATTGAAACTCAAAAAAAGTTGTTATATATTTATGTAACTTCAAACGGTCATAAATGTGGCCTTACATGTCCGCTTGAGTAGATTTTTTTTTGAATCTGGTTATTTTTCAGAGATCTACGCGACTAAACTACCATAAGGCGGTTTGACTAAGCCTATTTTTCGATAAACATGTTTTACTTATTCTATATAAGTAGAAATATAATAAGAAAAAAAACCTAAAAAGAAGAAAGTAGTTGAGTTTTTTAAAATAGATCTCGAAAAAATACGAAGAATCACAAAAAGAATTACGTCAAACGGATATTCGAGACCATAGTTACGATCATTTGAAGTTTCACCATATTAAATATTGAAACTCAAAAAAAGTAGTTGTATATTTATGTAACTTCAAACGGTCATAACTTTGGCCTCACATGTCCGTTTGAGTAGATTTTTTTTTGAATTTGGTTATTTTTCCGAAATCTACGCTACCAATCTACTGTGAGGCAGTTTGACAGAGCTAAGTTTTCGATAAACGAATTTTACTTATTCTATATAAGTAGAAATATAATTATAAAAAAAACTAAAAAATAAAAGAAAGCAGTTGTGTTTTTCAAATAGATCTCAAAAAAATACGAAGAGTCAAAAAAAGAAGTACGTCAAACGGATATTTGATGCCAAAGTTACTATCATTTGAAGTTTCACCATATTAAATATTGAAACTCAAAAAAAATAGTTGTATATTTATGTAACTTCAAACGGTCATAACTTTAGCCATAGATTTCCGTTTGAGGAGATTTTTTTTTAAATTTGGTTATTTTTTCCGAGATCTACGCGATCAAACTGCCGTAAAGGGGTTTGACCAAGCCAATTTTTTTATAAACGTCTTTTACTTATTCTATATAAGTAGAAATATAATAGGAAAAAAAACTAAAACATAAAAGAAAAGAGTAGAGTTTTTAAAAAAGATCTCAAAAAAATACGAAGAATCAAAAAATTGTCACTCCCCGAGCTACCCCCGAGACGCGGACACGGGACCTAGGACCACAAGTGATCCCAAGCTAACCCTGCTGACATGATCATGAGCATACTAAATATAATCTGAATAATAGAAACTGTGCGGAAGCTAATTCATAAATAAATCTGAAAAGATGAGGAATACCCATATACTGTAACTGAATATATCAAATTTGAGAGTTTAATACAAAAGAAATATCAAACTCAAAACACTAAGTTGAATCTAACTATGTTTGAAATAAGCCTCTAAACGGACTAGAAATGTTGGGACATGCCCCAACTAGATCTAGCAAAACTGAAACTAAAGACTAAAAACAGTAAGGATAAACATGTCACTAGTCCTCGAAGAATGAGGACTCACCACTGATGCTGCTGAACTGAAGATCGGGAATCGATCTAAGCGTGATCTGAGTGCTGAGAACCTGAACCTACATCACGAGAAGATGTAGCGCACGTATGCGTCAGTACTTGAAGGGTACTGAGTATGCAGGATAGAGTAAAGCTGAAATAACATATAACTGAACAAAGCAATAAAGCAATGAAATAATCTGAACATGATATAGATACTGAAAATACTGAATACTGAGCTAACTGATGCAATGACCAAATTTATAACATGTTGAGACTGAATACTGACTGTACTGAAATATGGTCAATGCAATAGGTCTGACTGAACTGTGGGAGCTACTAATAACCGACATAAAATCACATGAGCTAAATGTGGAGTTCGATGTATACGCCCCATCGAGAGGACCCAATATACCCTGCCAGATGTATAAAGGCATGCTGACGTGATCACTAAACTGATGTTGCCCACAGAGGGGACTTACACCTACGTGGCTCGTAGTTCTGGGACTATATGGGTACGCTGAACCCTAGTCCAACTCGGTATTATGATACTCCCAATGAATTTAGTGGTTAACTGGTTATGACTGAATTTCTGTAAATACTGGATAGCTCGAAACTGAACATGCAAACTGAGAATGCAATAATTAATCTGATAATGATGCATTCATAAATTGAGGCATGTAAAACTGAATACTGAAATGTCTGACTTAACATGTGTAATTCAAGAACTAAAGAAATACATAGCTAGAGTTCTGAAATTCATGCGATAAACTGAGCAATAACATGATAATCTGATTTGAAACATTTAAATAACTAATTCATGATGATCTGTTGTAATTCTAGAAACCCTAGGTTTGTTCATAATCATGGAATCAAGAATCTGATTGAATTCTAGAACCTAATGGGCGAAAGGAACCCACTAGTGAAATCCACATACCTGGTGACAAATTCCACGGAGAAATCTTTCGATTTCGGGGCTAGAACTGATGGAACCTTGCTGCGTTCTTGAACTAGGGTTCTTGACCTTTTTCTCCTCTCTTGCTTCTAATTTCTAAGTTTTGATTAATGAATTTTACTTAGGTAAGTTCTAGTTATGTTTCTAAGCTTATACTGATTAAAACCTCATGATTTAGGGTCTAAACGACGTATCTTAGGGGTTAAACGAAATAGGAAAAGACCAAAAGACCCCTGAATTAACTGATGTCGGAGTGATTGACGGAATGGACTGACGGTCCTCCGTCAATCAATCGACGCTCTGTCGGTCGAGTCTGCCCGACAGGGCTTCACTAAAACGGGAATAACTTTTTACTCGAATGTCGAAATTTAGCAAACTCGGTGGCGTTGGAAAGATAATTCAATTATCTATCTAACCATAGGTCATGGGACACAAAATTCATTTTTTGCTAAGAGTTATGACCATCTGAAGTTGATCCTCATCTACGGTCAGACCTACGGACCGTGGATCGATTGACGGTTTGTGCTGGTCGACCATTGTTTGTGTCAGAGGCTGGTAAGGAAGTCTCGATCCACGGACACAGACCACGGACCGTGGGTCTGTCCGTGAGTCGGGACTTTGCCAATTTTCTGAGCTGGTTTGGGGAGGGGTTGCAGTGGTGAACCACGGACCACCAGCACGGGTCGTGGTCTGACCTACGGTCCGTGGATGGTGACCGTAAGTTGCACCTGTAACTTCTCATAATCTGTATTTTTGTCTGTTTCGAATACGTGGTGTTACAAAAATGAATTACGTCAAACGGATATTCGAGCCAAAGTTACGATCATTTGAAGGTTCACCATATTGAAGATTGAAATTCAAAAAAAGTAGTTGTATGTTTATGTAACTTCAAACGGTCATAACATTGGCCTCGGATGTATGTTTGTGGAGATTTGTTTTTTGAATCTGGTTATTTTTTTAAGATCTACGCGACCAAACTGCCGTAAGGCGGTTTGACTAAGCCAATTTTAAGATAAACGCCTTTTACTTATTTTATATAAATAGAAATATAATTTAAAAAAATACTAAAAAATCAATCAAAGGAGTTGACTTTTACAAATAGATCTCGAAAAAATACGAAGATTCAATAACAGAATTACGTCAAACGGATACCCAAGCCCAAAGTTACGATTATTTGAAGTTTCACCATATTAAAGATTGAAACTCAAAAAAAGTAGTTGTATATTAATGTAACTTCAAACGGTCATAACTTTGGCCTCAGATGTTCGTTTGAGGAGATTTTTTTTTGAACTTGGTTATTTTTCCGAGATCTACGCGTTCAAACTTCCGTAAGACGGTTTGACTAAGCCAATGTTTCGATAAAAATATTTTACTTATTCTATATAAGTAGAAATATAATAAGAAAAAACACTAAAAAATCAAATAAAGGAGTTGATTTTTTCAAATAGATCTCGAAAAAATACGAATAATCAAAAAAAGAATTACGTCAAATGGATATTCGAGCCTAAAGTTACGATCATTTGAAGTTTCACCATATTAAAGACTGAAACTCAAAAAAAGTAGTTGTATATTTATGTAACTTCAAACGATCATAACTTTGGACTCGAATATCCATTTGAGGAGATTCGTTTTTTAAACTTGGTTATTTTTTCAAGATCTACGCTACCAAACTGTCGAAAGACGGTTTGACTAAGCCAATTTTACTTATTTAATACAAATAGTTATATAATATGAAAAAAAACTAAAAAATAAAAGGAGTTGAGTTTTTTAAAAAGATCTCAAAATATACGAAGAATCAAAAAAAGAATGACGTCAAACGGATATTTGAGGCCAAAGTTACGATCATTTGAAGTTTCACCATATGAAAGATTGAAACTCAAAAAAAGTAGTGTTATATTTATATAATTTCAAACGTTCATAACTTTGGCCTCGAATGTCCGTTTGAGGAGATTTTTTTTTTGAATTCGGTTATTTTTCTGAGATCTATGCGTCCAAACTGCCGTAAAGCGGTTTGATTAAGTCAATTTTTGATAAACATCTTTTACTTATTCTATTTATGTAGAAATCTAATAAGAAAAAAAACTAAAAAATAAAAGAAAAGAGTTTAGTTTTTCAAATAGATCTCGAAAAAATACGAAGAATCAAAAAGAGAATTACGTCAAACAGATATTTGAAGCCAAAGTTATGATCATTTGAAGTTTCACTATATTAAATATTGAAATTCCAAAAAAGTAGTTGTATATTTATGTAACTTCAAACGTTCATAACATTTGGCCGCGTATGTCCGTTTGAGGAAATTTTTTATTTAAATTTGGTTATTTTTCGGAGATCTATGCGACCAAACTGCTGTAAGGCGGTTTGACTAAGCCAATTTTTCAAATAAATATCTTTTATTTATTCTATATAAGTAGAAATATAATAAGAAAAAAACACTAAAAGATAAAATAAAGGAGTTGAGTTTTTCAAATATATCTCGAAAAAATATGAAGAATCAAAAAAAGAATTACGTCGAACGGATATTCGAGACCAAATTTACGATCATTTGAAGTTTCACCATATTAAATATTGAAATTCAAAAAAAGTAGTTGTATATTTATGTAACTTTAAACGGTCATAACTTTGGCCTCGGATATATGTTTGAGGATATTTTGTTTGAATATGAAACTGCCATAAGGCGGTTTGACGTAGCCAAATTTTTTATAAACTTCTTTTTTACTTATTCTATATAAGTAGAAATATAATAAGAAAAAAATACTAAAAAATAAAAGAAAGGTGTTGAGTTTTTCAAATAAATCTCGAAAAAATATGAAGAATCGAAAAAATAATTACGTCAAATGGATATTTGAGGCCAAAGTTACGATCATTTGAAGTTTCACCATATTAAAGATTGAAACTCAAAAAAGTAGTTGTATATTTATGTAACTTCAAACGGTCCTAACTTTGGCTTCGGATGTCTGTTTGAGGAGATCTTTTTTTTGAATTTTGTTAGTTTTTCGAGATCTACGCGGCCAAACTTCCGTAAGACTGTTTGACTAAGCCAATTTTTCGATAAACGTATTTTACTTATTCTATATAAGTAGAAATATAATAAGGAAAAAAAAAGTAAAAAATAAAAGAAAGGAGTTGAGTTTTTCAAATAGATCTGAATAATCATCAAAATAATTACGTTAAACGAATATTCGACCCCAAAGTTATGATCATTTGAAGTTTCACCATATTAAAGATTGAAAATAAAAAAAAGTAGTTATATATTTATGTAACTTCAATTTTTTTGCTGAAAGGTGGTTTGACTGAGCCAATTTTTCAATAAATATATTTTACTTATTCTATATAAATAGAAATATACCAAGAAAAAAACTTTAAAAATAAAAGAAAGGAGTTGAGTTTTACAAATAGATCTCAAAAAAAATACAAAGAATCAAAAAAAGAATTACATCAAACGGATATGCGAGCCAAAGTTACGATCATTTGAAGTTTCACCATATTAAATATTGAAACTCAAAGAAAGTAGTTGTATATTTATTTAACTTCAAACTGTCATAACATTGGCCTCACATGTCCGTTTGAGTAGATTTTTTTTTGAATTCAATTTTTTTTTCCGAGATTTACACGACCAAACAACTGTGAGGCGGTTTCAGTAAGCCAATTTTTTATAAACGTTCTTACTTATTCTATATAAGTAGTAATATAATAAGAAAAAAAAATACTGAAAAATCAATCAAAGGAGTTGAGTTTTTCAAATAGATCTCAAAAAAATACGAAGAATAAATTTTTTTTTACGTCAAACGGATATTCGACCCCAAAGTTAAGATCATTTGAAGTTTCACCATATTAAATATTGAAACTCAAAAAAAGTAGTTGTATATTTATGTAATTTCAAACGGTCATAACTTTGGCCTGACATGTTCGTTTGAGCATATTTTTCTTTTAATTTGGTTATTTATAAGAGATCTACGCGACCAAACTGCCGTAAGGCGGTTTGACTGAGCCAATTTTACTTATTCAATACAAGTAGAAATATAATAAGAAAAAAAACTAAAAACTAAAATAAAGAAGTTGAGTTTTTCAAATAGATCTCGAAAAACTACGAGGATTAAAATTTTTTTGCGTCAAACGGACATTCGAGCCCAAAGTTACGATCATTTAAATATTCAGCATCTTAAAGATTGAAGGTAACTCTGAATTTGGGAAACTTCAAATGAACATAATCAGGGCTCGGATGTCCATTTCAGGAGATTCTTATTTTCCACCTGCGTATTTTGTCAATATCTACGCAACAAAACTGCCGTACAAGCCAATTTTTAGAAAAATGCATTTTACTCATTCTTATATGAGTAGAAATATGATGAGAAAAAAAAGGAAATTCAAATAAAGGAGATGAGTTTTTCAAATAGATTTAAAAAAAATACGAGGAATCAATTATTTTTTTTGCGTCAAACGGACATTCGAGCCCAAAGTTACGATCATTTAAAAATTCAGCATCTTAAAGATTGATGGTAGCTCTAAATTTGGGAAACTTCAAACGGCCATAACTCGGGCCTCGGATGTCCGTTTCAAGCGACTTTTTTTCTACCTGCGTATTTTCTCGATATCTACGCAACCAAATAGCCGTAAGGCGGTTTGAGCGAGATAATTTTTTGAAAAAACGCCTTTTACTCATTCTTGTATAAGTAGAAATATGATAAAAAAAAAGAGGAAATTCAAATAAAGGGAATGAGTTTTTCAAATAGATCTCGAAAAAATACGAGGAATTAATTTTTTTTTGCGTCAAACGGACATTCGAGCCCAAAGTTACGATGATTTGAAAATTCAGCATCTTAAAGATTGAAGGTAGCTGTGAATTTGGGAAACTTCAAACGGCCATAACTCGGACCTCAGATGTTCGTTACGGGCGATTTTTTTTTTTGACCTTCGTATTATTTCGATATCTACGCAACCAAACTGCCATAAGTCGTTTTAGGCGATCTAATTTTTCGAAAAACGCCTTTTATTCATTCTTATATGAGTAGAAATATAATGAGAAAAAACAAAGGAAATTCAAATAAAGGGGATGAGTTTTTCAAATAGATATGGAAAAAATACAAGGAATTAAAAAAAAATTCCATCAAACGGACATTCGAGCCCAAAGTTACGATCATTTGAAAATTCAGCATCTTAAAGATTGAAGGTAGCTGTGAATTTGAGAAACTTCAAATGGCCATAACTCGGGCCTCAGATGTCCATTACAGACGATTTTTTTTTTCAACCTGCGTATTTTATTTATATATACGCAACCAAATTGTCGTAAGGCGGTTTGAGCGAGTCAATTTTTCAAAAAATGCCTTTTACTCATTCTTATATGAGTAGAAATATGATAAGAAAAAAAAAGGAAATTCAAATAAAGGGGATGAGTTTTTCAAATTGATGTCAAAAAAATACGAGGAGTCAAATTTTTTTTTGCGTTAAACGGACATTCAAGTCCAAAGTTACGATCATTTCAAAATTCAACATCTTAAAAATTGAAGGTAGCTTTGAATTTAAAAAACTTCAAAACGGCCATAACTCGGGCCTCAGATGTCCGTTTCAGGCAATTTTTTTTTCAACATGTGTATTTTTTTGAGATCTACGCAACCAAACTGCCGTAAGGCGGTTTGAGCAAGCCGATTTTTCAACAAACGCCTTTTACTTATTCTTATATGAGTAGAAATATAATGAGAAAAAAGGAAATTCAATAAATAGGATGAGCTTTTCAAATAGTTCTCAAAAAAAATACGAGAAATTTAAAAAAAATTCTGTTAAACGGATATTCGAGCCCAAAATTGCGATCATTTGAAAATTCAGCATCTTAAAGATTGAAAATAGTTGTGCATTTGGGAAACTTTAAACGGCATACCTCGGGCCTCAGATGTCCGTTTCAAACTATTTTTTCTAACTTGCGTATTTTTTCGATATCTACTCAACCAAATTTCCGTAAGGCGGTTTGAACGAACCGATTTTTCAAAAAATGCCTCTCTACTCATTCTTATATGAGTATAAATATGATGAGAAAAAAAGGAAATTCAAATAAATGTGATGAGTTTTTCAAATAGATCTCGAAAAAATACGAGCAATTAAAAAAATTGCTTCAAACGGATATTCGAGCCCAAAGTTACGATGATTTGAAAATTCAGCATCTTAAAGATTGAAGGTAGCTGTGAATTTGGGAAACTTCAAACGGCCATACCTCGGGCCTCGACTGTCCGTTCTAGGCGATTTTTTTTTTCAACCTACGTTTTTTTTTATATCTACGTAACCAAACTGCTGTACGAGGGTTTGAGTGAGCCGATTTTTCGAAAAACGCCTTTACTCATTCTTATATTAGTAGAAATATAATGAGAAAAAAAAATTCAAATATAGGGGATGAGTTTTTCAAATAGATTTCGAAATAATACGAGGAATTAATTTTTTTTTTGCGTCAAACGGACATTCGAGCCCAAAGTTACGATCATTTGAAAATTAAACATCTTAAAGACGGAAGGTAGCTCTGAATTTGGGAAACTTCAAACGGCCATATCTCGGACCTCGGATGTCTGTTACCAACAATTTTTTTTAATACTTGTGTATTTTTTCGATATCTACGCAACCAAATTGCCGTAAGGTGGTTTGAACGAGCCAATTTTTTGAAATACGTCTTTTACTCGTTCTTATATGAGTAGAAATATAATGAGAAAAAAAAAAGAAATTCAAATATAGGGGATGAGTTTTTCAAATAGATCTCGAAAAAATATGAGGAATTAAAAAAATATTTGCGTCAAACGGATATTCGACCCCAAAGTTACGATCATTTGAAAATTCAGCATCTTAAAGATTTAAGGTAGCTCTGAATTTGGGTAATTTCAAACGGCCATAACTCAGGCCTCGGATGTCCGTTTCAGGCGATATTTTTTTGAACATGCGTATTTTTTTGAGATCTATGCAGGCAGTTTGAGCGAGCCAATTTTACAAAAAATGCGTTTTACTCATTCTTATACGACTAGAATCATGATGAGGAAAGAAAAAGGAAATTCAAAAAAAGGAAATGCGTTTTTCAAATAGATATCGAAAAAATATGAGGAATCAAATTTTTTTTACGTCAAATGGACGTTCGAGCCCAAAGTTACGATCATTTGAAACTTTAGCATCTTAAAGATTGAAGGTAGCTTTGAATTTGGGTAATTTCAAACGGCCATAACTCGGGCCTCAGATGTCCGTTACAGGTGATTTTTTTTAAAACCTGCGTATTTTTTCGAGATCTACGTAACCAAACCGTCGTAAAGCGAGTCGATTTCTCAAAAAACACGTTATACTCATTCTTATTTGAGAAGAAACATGATGAGGAAAAAAAAGGTAATTCAAATAAAGGGGATGTGTTTTTCAAATAGAAATCGAAAAAATATGAGGAATAAAAAAATTTGTGTCAAACGGTCGTTCGAGCCCAAAGTTATGATCATTTGAAAATTCTGCATCTTAAAGATTGAAGGTAGCTTTGAATTTGGGTAATTTCAAACGGCCATAACTCGGGCCTCGGATGTCCGTTTCAGGCGATTTTTTTTTGAACCTGCGTATTTTTTCGAGATCAACGCAACGAAACTGCTGTAAGGCGGTTTGAGCTAGAAGATTTTTAAAAAAATGCGTTTTACTCATTCTTATATAAGTAGAAACATGATGAGGTAAAAAAAAGGAAATTCAAATAAAGGGGATGTGTTTTTCAAATAGATATTGAAAAAATATGAGGAATCAAAAAAAATTTGTGTCAAACGGACGATCGATCCCAAAGTTACGATCATTTGAAAATTCAACATCTTAAAGATTGAAGGTATCTTTGAATTTGGGTAATTTAAAACGGTGATAACTCGGGCCTTGGATCCCCGTTTCAGGCGTTTTTTTTTAAACCTGCGTATTTATTCGAGATCTACGCAACCAAACTTCCATAAGGCGGTTTGAGCGAGCCGATTTTTCAAAAAAATGCGTTTTACTCATTCTTATATGAGTAGAAATATGATGAGGAAAAGAAAAGGAAATTCAAATAAGGTAGATGCGTTTTTTCAAATAGCTTTCTAAAAAATACGACGGATCAAATTTTTTTGCGTCAAACAGACGTTCAGGCCCAAAGTTACGATCATTTTAAAATTCAGCATCTTAAGGATTGAAGGTAGCTTTGAATTCGGGTAATTTCAAACGGCCATAACTCGTGCCTCGGATGTCCATGTCAGGCTTTTTTTTTTTAACCTGTGTATTTTTTCGAGATCTACGTAACCAAACTGCCGTAAGGCTGTTTGAGCGAGTCGATTTTTCAAAAAACGCATTTTACTCATTCTTATATGAGTAGAACATGATGAGGAAAAAAAGGAAATTCAAACAAAAAATTGCGTCAAACGGACGTTCGAGCCCAAAGTTACGATCATTTGAAAATTCAACATCCTAAAGATTAAAGGTAGCTTTGAGTTTGGGTGTTTTCAAACGGCCCATAACTTGGCCCTCGGATGTCCGTTTCAGGCGAATTTTTTTGGAACCTGCATATTTTTTTGAGATCTACGCAACCTAACTGCCGTAAGGTGGTTTGTGTGAGCCGATTTTTCAAAAAACGCATTTTACTCAATCTTATATAAGTAGAAATATGATGAGGAGCAAAAAAGGAAATTCAAATAAAGGGGATGCGTTTTTCAAATAGATATCGAAAAAATACGAGGAATCAATCAAAAAATTGCGTCAAACGGACGTTCGAGCCCAAAGTTACGATCATTTGAAAATTCAACATCCTAAAGATTAAAGGTAGCTTTGAATTTGGGTATTATCAAACGACCATAACTTGGGCCTCGGATGTCCGTTTCAGGCGATTTTTTTTGAACCTGCATATTTTTTTGAGATCTACGCAACCAAACTGCCGTAAGGCGGTTTGTGCGAGCCGATTTTTCAAAAAAATGCGTTTTACTCAATCTTATATAAGTAGAAATATGGTGAGGAAAAAAAAAAGGAAATTCAAATAAAGGGGATGCGTTTTTCAAATAGGTATCGAAAAAATACGAGGGATCAAAAAATAAATTGCGTCAAACGGACATTCGAGACCAAAGTTACGATAATTTGAAAATTCGCATCTTAAAGATTGAATGTAGCTTTGAATTTGGTTAATTTCAAACGGCCATAAGTCGGGTTTCGGATGTCCGTTTCAGGTGATTTTTTTTTGAACTTGCGTATTTTTTTTAGATCTACGCAACGAAACCGCCGTATGGCAGTTTGAGTGAGCTGATTTTTCAAAAAATGTGTTTTACTCATTCTTATATGAGTAGAAATATGATGAGAAAAAACCAAGGAAATTCAAATAAAGGGGATGCATTTTTCAAATAGATATCGATAAAATACGAGGTATCAAAAAAAAATTGCGTCAAACGGACATTCGAGCCCAAAGTTACAATCATTTGAAAATTCAGCATCTTAAATATTGAAGGTAGCTTTGAATTTGGGTAATTTCAAACAGCCATAACTCAGGCCTCAGATGTCCGTTTCAGGCGATTTTTTATTGAACCTGCGTATTTTTTTGAGATCTACGTAACCAAACCGCCGTAATGCGAGCCGATTTTTCAAAAATCGCGTATTACTCATTTCTTATATGAGTAGAAACATGATGAGGAAAAAAAGGAAATTGAAATAAAGGGGATGTGTTTTTCAAATTGATATAGAAAAAAACGTGGGATCAAAAAAAAATTGCGTCAAACATACGTTTGAGCCCAAAGTTACGATAATTTGAAAATTCAGCATCTTAAAGATTGAAGGTAGCTTTGAATTTGGGTAATTTAAAACGACCATAACTCGGGCCTCGGAAGTCCGTTTCAGGCGATTTTTTTTGAACCTGTGTATTTTTTTTGAGATTTACGCAACCAAACTGTCGTAAGGTGGTTTGAGTGATCTGATTTTTCAAAAAACGCGTTTGACTCATTTTCATCAGTAGAAACATGATGAGGAAAAAAAAGGAAATACGAAAAAAGGGGATGCGTCTTTCAAATAGATATCGAAAATATACAACGAATCAAAATTTTTTTTGCGTCAAACGGACATTCGAGCCCAAAGTTACGATCATTTGAAAATTCAGCATCTTAAAGATTGAAGGTAGCTTTGAATTTGGGTAATTTCAAACGGCTATACCTCGGGCCTCAGATGTCCGTTTCAGGCAATTTTTTTTGAACCTGCGTATTTTTTTGAGATCTACGCAACCAAACTGACATAAGGCGGTTTGAGCAAGCTGATTTTAAAAAAAAAATGCGTTTTACTCATTCTTATATAAGTAGAAACATGATGAGAAAAAAAAAGGATATTCAAACAAAGGGGATGCATTTTTCAAATAGATATCAAAAAAATACGAGGAATCAACAAAACAATTGCATCAAACGGACGTTCGAGCCCAAAGTTACGATCATTTGAAAATTCAGCATCTTAGAGATTGAAGGTAGCTTTGAATTTGGATAATTTCAAACGGCCATAACTCGGGCCTCAGATATCCGTTTCAGGCGATTTTTTTGTTGAACATGCGTATTTTTTTTAGATCTATACAACCAAACTGCCGTAAGGCGGTTTGAGCGAGCCAATTTTTCAAAAAACGCGTTTTACTCATTCTTATATGAGTAGAAACATGATGAGGGAAAAAAAGAAAATTCAAACAAAGGGGATGCGGTTTTCAAATAGATATCAAAAAAATACGAGGGATAAAAAAAAATATGCGTCAAACGGACGTTCGAGCCCAAAGTTACGATCATTTGAAAATTCAGCATCTTAAAGATTGAAGGTAGCTTTGAATTTGGGTAATTTCAAACGGCCATAACTTGGGCCTCAGATGTCCGTTTCAGGTGATTTTTTTTGAATCCGCGTATTTTTTCGAGATTTACACAACAAAACTGCTTAAAGGTGGTTTGCGCATGCCGATTATTCCAAAAACGTCTTTTACTGATTCTTATACGAGTTGAAATATGATGAGAAAAAAAAAGGAAATCCAAATAAAGGGGATGGGTTTTTCAAATATATCTCGAAAAAATACAAGGAATCAAAAAAAAAATTGTGTCAAACGGACGTTCGAGCCCAATGTTACGACAATTTAAAAATTCAGCATCTTAAAGATTGAAGGTAGCTTTGAATTTATGAAACTCCAAATGGCCATAACTCGCGCCTCGGGTGTCCATTTCAGGCGAATTTTTTTTGAATCTGCGTATTTTTTCGAGATCTACGCAACAAAACTGCCTTAAAGATTGAAGGGTTCTTTAAATTTATAAAACTTCAAACGGCCATAACTCGCGCCTCGGTTGTCCGTTACAGGCGATTTTTTTTTGAATCCGCGTATTTTTTTGATATCTACATAACCAAACTATCTAAAGACGGTTTGCGTGAGCCGATTTATCCAAAAATGCCTTTTACTGATTCTTATATGAGTAGAAATATGACGAGAAAAAAAAAGAAATACAAATAAAGGGGATGGTCTTTTCAAATAGATCTCGAAAAAATACGAGGAAGCAAAAAAAAATTTGCGTCAAACAGACGTTCAAGCCCAAAGGTACGACCATTTGAAAATTCAGCATCTTAAAGATTGAAGGTAGCTTTGAATTTATGAAACTTCAAACGGCCATAACTCGCACAGCGGTTGTCCGTTTCAGGCGATTTTTTTTGAATCCGCTTATTTTATCGAGATCTACGCAACCAGACAGTTTGTGCGAGCCGATTTTTCCAAAAACGCCTTTTACTGATTCTTATACGAGTAGAAATATGACGAGAAAAAAAAAAGGAAATCCAAATAAAGGGGATGGGTTTTTCAAATAGATCTTGAATAAATACAAGGAATCAAAAATAAATTGCGTCAAACGGACGTTCGAGCCCAAAGGTACGACCATTTGAAAATTAAACATCTTAAAGATTGAAGCTAGCTTTTAATTTATGAAACTTCAAATGGCCATAACTCGCTCATCGGGCGTCCTTTTCAGGCGATTTTTTTTAATCCGCGTATTTTTTTGAGATCTATGCAACCAAGATGACTAAAGGGGATTTGCGCGAGGTAATTTTTCCAAAAATCCCTTTTACTGATTCTTATACGAGTAGAAATATGACGGTACAAAAAAAAGGAAATCCAAATAACAGGGATGGGTTTTTCAAATATATCTCAAAAAAATACGAGGAATCAAATTTTTTTTTGCGTCAAACGGACGTTCGAGCCCAAAGTGACGACTATTTGAAAATTCAGCATCTTAAAGATTGAAGGTAGCTTTGAATTTATGAAACTTCAAACGGCCATAACTTGCGCCTCGGGTGTCCGTTTCAGGCGATTTTTGTTTGAATCCGCGTATTTTTTTGAGATCTACGCAACCCAGATGACTAAAGGCGATTTGCGCGAGGCGATTTTTCCAAAAATGTCTTTTACTGATTCTTATACGAGTAGAAATATGACGAGAAAAAAAAAGAAAATCCAAATAAAGGGGATGGGTTTTTCAAATAGATCTAAAAAAAATACGAGGAATCAAAAAAGAATTTGCGTCAAACAGACATTCGAGCCCAAAGTGACGACTATTTGAAAATTTAGCATCTTAAAGATTGAAGGTAGGTTTGAATTTATGAAACTTCAAACGGTCATAACTCGTGCCTCGGGTGTCCGTTTAGGTGATTTTTTTTTTGAATCTGCGTATTTTTTCGTCATATACGCAACCAAACTGACTAAAGGCAGTTTGCGCGAGCCTATTTGTCCAGAAACGCCTTATACTGATTCTTATACGAGTAGAAATATGACGAGAAAAAAAAAAGGAAATCCAAATAAAGGAGATGGGTTTTTCAAATAGATCTCGAAAATATAGGAGGGATAAAAAAAAATGCGTCAAACGGACGTTCCAGCACAAAGG
Organism: Solanum verrucosum; assembly: GCF_900185275.1. Classification (NCBI taxonomy): domain Eukaryota; kingdom Viridiplantae; phylum Streptophyta; class Magnoliopsida; order Solanales; family Solanaceae; genus Solanum; species Solanum verrucosum. The sequence continues at coordinate 4,291,555 of NW_026020569.1, forward strand.
TACGACCATTTGAAAATTCAGCATCTTAAAGATTGAAGGTAGCTTTGAATTTATGAAACTTCAAACAGCCATAACTCGCGCCTCAGGTGTCCGTTACTGGCGATTTTTTTTGAATTCGCGTATTTTATCGAGATCTACGCAACCAAACTGCCTTTTTAGGCTGTTTGCACGAGTCGATTTTTCCAAAATTGCCTTTTATTGTTTCTTATACGAGTAGAAATATGACGAGAAAAAAAAAAGAAAATCCAAATAAAGGGGAGGGGTTTTTCAAATAGATCTGGAGATAATACGAGGAATCAAAATTTTTTTTTGCGTCAAACGGACGTTCAAGCCCAAACTTACGACCATTTAAAAATTCAGCTTCTTAAAGATTGAAGCTAGATTTGAATTTATGAAACTTCAAACGACCATAACTCGCGCCTCGGGTGTCCGTTTCAGGCGATTTTTTTTTGAATCCGCGTATTTTTTCGAGATCTACGTAACCAAACTTCCTAAAGGCGGTTTGCGCGTACTGATTTTCCCAAAAACGTCTTTTAATGATTCCTATACGAATAGAAATATGATAAAAAAAATAAAAGTAAATTCAAATAAAGGGGATGGGTTTTTCAAAAATATCTCGAAAAAATACGAGGATTTAAATTTTTTTTGCGTCAAACGGACGTTCGAGCCGAAAGTTACGACCATTTGAAATTCAGCATCTTAAAGGTTGAAGGTAGTTTTGGATTTATGAAACTTAAAACGGCCATAACTCGGGCCTCGATTGTCCGTTTCAGGTGATTTTTTTTTTGAATCCGCGTATTTTTTCCCAGATCTACGCAACCAAATTGCCTAAAGGCGATTTGCGCATGCCGATTTTTCCAAAAATGCCTTTTACTAATTCTTATACGAGTAGAAATATGATGAAAAAAATAAAAGGAAATTCAAATAAAGGGGATAGGTTTTTCAAAAATATCTCAAAAAAATACGAGAATTCAATTTTTTTTTTACGTCATACGGACGTTCGAACCGAAAGTTACGACCATTTGAAATTCAGAATCTTAAAGGTTAAAGGTAGCTTTGAATTTATGAAACTTCAAACGGACATAACTCGGGCCTCGGGTGTTCATTTCAGGATATTTGTTTTTTGAATCCGCGTATTTTTTTTGGAGATCTACGCAACCAAACTGCCTAAAGGTGGTTTGCGCGTGTCGATTTTTCCAAAAACGCCTTTTATTGATTCTTATACGAGTAGAAATATGATGAAAAAAATAAAAAGAAATTCAAATAAAGAGGATGGGTTTTTAAAAATGATCTCGAAAAAATACGAGGATTCAAAAATAAAATTGCTTCAATCGGACTTTCGAGCCGAAAGTTACGACCATTTGAAATTCAGTATCTTAAAGGTTGAAGGTAGCTTTGAATTTGTGAAACTTCAAACGGCCATTACTCAGGCCTCGGGTGTCCGTTTCAGACGATTTTTTTTTTGAATCCGCGTATATTTTCGAGATCTACGCAGAGAAAATGCCTAAAGGGGGTTTGCGCGTGCCAATTTCACCAAAAACGCCTTTTACTGATTCTTATACGAGTAGAATTATGATGAAAAAAATAAAAGGAAATTCAAATAAAGGGAATAGGTTTTTCAAAAACATGTCGAAAAAATACGAGGACTCAAAAAAAAAATTGCGTCAAACGGAAGTTCGAGTCGAAATTTACGACCATTTGAAATTCAGCATATTAAAGGTTGAAGGTAGCTTTGAATTTGTGAAACTTCAAACGGCCATAACTCGGGCCTCGGGTGTCCGTTTCAGGCGATTTTTTTTTGAATCCGCATCTTTGTTCGAGATCTATGCAACCAAACAGCCTAAAGGCGGTTTACGCTTGCCGATTTTCCGAAAACGTCTTTTACTGATTCTTATACGAGTTGAAATATGATGAAAAAAATAAATGGAAATTCAAATAAAGGTAATGGGTTGTTCAAAAATAGCTCGAAAAAATACGAAGATTCAAAAATAAAATTGGGTCAAGCGGACATTCGAGCCGAAAGTTACGACCATTTGAAATTCAGCATATTAAAGGTTGAAGGTAGCTTTGAATTTATGAAACTTCAAACGGCCATAACTCGGACATCAGGTGTCCGTTTCAGGCGATTTTTTTTTGAATCCGCGTATTTTTTCGAGATCTACGGAACAAAACTTCCTAAAGGCGGTTTGTGCGTGCCGATTTTCCCAAAAACGCCTTTTACTGATTCTTATAAGAGTAGAAATATGATGAAAAAAATAAAAGGAAATTCAAATAAAGGGTATTGATTTTTCAAAAAGATCTCGAAAAAATACGAGGATTCAAAAAAAATTTGCGTCAAACGGACGTTCTAGCTGAAAGTTACGACCATTTGAAATTCAGCATCTTAAAGGTTGAAGGTAGTTTTGGATTTATTAAAACTTAAAACGGCCATAACTCGGGCCTGGGGTGTCTGTTTCAGGTGATTTTTTTTGTATCTGCGTATTTTTTTGAGATCTACGCAACCGAATTGCCTAAAGGCGATTTGCGCATGCCGATTTTTCAAAAAATGCCTTTTACTGATTCTTATACGAGTAGAAATATGATGAAAAAAATAAAAGGAAATTCAAATAAAGGGTATTGGTTTTTCAAAAAGATCTCGAAAAAATACGAGGATTCAAAAAAAAAATTGCGTCAAACGGACGTTCGAGCCGAAAGTTACAACCATTTGAAATTCAGAATCTTAAAGGTTGAAAGTAGCTTTGAATTTATGAAACTTCAAACGGCCATAACTCGGGCCTCGGTATTCCGTTTCAGACGATTTTTGTTTGAATCTGCGTATTTTTTTGATATCTACGCAACCAAACTGCCCAAAGGAGGTTTGCGCGTGCCAATTTTCCCAAAAACGTCTTTTACTGATTCTTAAACGAGTAGAAATATGATTAACAAAATAAAAGGAAATTCAAATAAAGTTTATTGATTTTTCAAAAAGATGTCGAAAAAATACGAGGATTCAAAATTTTTTTTGCGTCAAATAGATGTTCGAGCCGAAAGTTACTACCATTTGAAATTCAGCTTCTTAAAGGTTGAAGGTAGCTTTGAATTTATGAAATTTCAAACGGCCATAACTCGGGTCTCGGGTGTCCGTTTCAAACGATTTTTTTTTGAATCAGCGTATTTTTTCGAGATCTACGAAACAAAACTGCCTAAAGGCGGTTTGCGCGTGCCGATTTTCCCAAAAACGCCTTTTACTGATTCTTATACGAGTAGAAATATGATGAAAAAAATAAAAGGAAATTGAAATAAAGGGGATGGGTTTTTCAAAAAGATCTCGAAAAAATACGAGGATTTGAAATTCAGCATCTTAAAGGTTGAAGGTAGCTTTGAATTTATGAAAGTTCAAACGGCCATAACTCGGGCCTCGGGTGTCCGTTTCAGCCGATTTTTTTTTTGAATCCGCGTATTTTTTTGATATCTACGCAACCAAACTGCCTAAAGTCAATTTGCGCGTGCCGATTTTCCCAAAAACGCCTTTTACTGATTCTTATACGAGTAGAAATATGATGAAAATATAAAAGGAAATTCAAATAAAGGAGATGGGTTTTTCAAAAAGATCTCGAAAAAATACGAGGATTCAAATTTTTTTTTGCGTCAAATGGACGTTCGAGCCGAAAGTTACGACCATTTGAAATTCAGCATCTTAAAGGTTGAAGGTAAATTTGAATTGGTGAAACTTCAAATGGCCATAACTCGGGCCACGGTTGTCCGTTTCAAGAGATTTTTATTTTGAATCCGCGTCTTTTTCCGATATCTACCCAACTTTAGGCAGTTTGCGCGTGCTGATTTTCCCAAAAACGCCTTTTACTAATTCTTATACTAGTAGAAATATGATGAAAAAAATAAAAGGAAATTCAAATAAAGGGGATGGATTTTTCAAAAAGATCTCAAAAGAATACGAGGATTCAATTTTTTTTTTGCGTCAAACGGACGTTCGAGCCGAAAGTTACAACCATTTGAAATTCAGCATCTTAAAGGTTGAAGGTAGCTTTGAATTTGTGAAAATTCAAACGGCCATAACTCGGGCCTCATTTGTCCGTTTCAGGCGATTTTTTTTTGAATTCGCGTATTTTTTTGAGATCAACGCAACAAAACTTCCTCATAGCGGTTTGCGCGTGCCGATTTTCCCAAAAATGCCTTTTACTGATTTTATACGATTAGAAATATGATAAAAAAAAATAAAAGGAAATTCAAATAAAAGGGATGAGTTTTTCAAAAAGATCTCGAAAAAATACGAGAATTCAAATTTTTTTTTGCGTCAAACGGACGTTCTAGCCGAAAGTTACGACCATCTGAAATTCAGCATCTTAAATGTTGAAGATAGCTTTGAATTTGTGAAACTTCAAACGGCCATAACTCGGGCCTCGGATGTCCGTGTCAGGCGATTTATTTTTGAATCCGCGTATTTTTTCGAGATCTAAGCAACCAAACTGCCTAAAGGCGGTTTACGCGTGCCGATTTTCCCAAAAACGCCTTTTGCTGATTCTTATACGAGTATAAATATGATGAAAAAAATAAAAGGAAATTCAAATAAAGGAGAAGGATTTTTCAAAAAGATCTCGAAAAAATACTAGGATTCAAAAATAAATTTGCGTCAAACGGACGTTCGAGCCGAAAGTTACGACCATTTGAAATTCAGCATCTTAAAGGTTGAAGGTAGCTTTGAATTTATGGAACTTCAAACGGCCATAACTCGGGCCTCGGATGTCCGTTTCAGCCGACTTTTTTTTTGAATCCACGTATTTTTTCAAGACCTACGCAACCAAACTAACTAAAGGCGGTTTGCGCGTGCCTATTTTCTCAGAAATGCCTTTTACTGATTTCTATACGAGCGGAAATATGATGAAAAAAATAAAAGGAAATTCAAACAACGGCGATGGGTTTTTCAAATAGATCTCGAAAAAATACGAGGGTTCAAAAATAAATTTGCGTCAAACGGACGTTCGAGCCGAAAGTTACGACCATTTGAAATTCAGCATCTTAAAGGTTGAAGGTAACTTTGAATTTATGGATCTTCAAACGGCCATAACTCGGGCCTCGGTTGCCCGTTTCAACCGATTTTTTTTGTGAATCCGCGTATTTTCTCGAGACCTACGCAACACCACTGCCTAAAGGCGGTTTGCATTTGCCGATTTTCCCAGAAACGCCTTTTACTACTTCTTATACGAGCGGAAATATGATGAAAAAAATAAAAGGAAATTGAAACAACGGATATGGATTTTTCAAATTGATCTAGAAAAAATACGAGGGTTCAAAAAAAAATTGCGTCAAACGGACGTTCGAGCCAAAAGTTACGACCATTTAAAATTCAGCATCTTAAATGTTGAAGGTAACTTTGAATTTTTTTGAATCCGCGTATTTTTTTGAGACCTACGCAACCAAACTTCCTAAAGGCTGTTTGCGCGTGCCGATTTACCCAGAAATGCATTTTACTGATTCTTATACGAGCGGAAATATGATGAAAAAAATAAAAAGAAATTCAAACAACGGCGATGGGTTTTTCCATTAGATCTCGAAAAAATACGAGGGTTCAAAAAAAAAATTGCGTCAAACGGACATTCTAGCCGAAAGTTACGACCATTTGATATTCAGCATCTTAAAGGTTAAAGGTAGCTTTGAATTTATGGAACTTCAAACGGCCATAACTCGGGCTTCGGGTGTCCGTTTCAGCCGATTTTTTTTTTGAATCCACGTATTTTTTTGGGACCTACGCAACCAAACTGCTTAAAGGCGGTTTGCGCGTGCCGATTTTCCCACCAGAAATGCCTTTTACTGATTCTTATACGAACGGAAATATGATGAAAAAAATAAAATGAAATTCAAACAACGGCGAGGGGTTTTTCAAATAGATCTCGAAAAAATACGAGGGTTCAAAAAAATATTTGTCTCAAACGGACGTTCGAGCCGAAACTTACGACCATTTGAAATTCAGCATCTTAAAGGTTGAAGGTAGCTTTGAATTTATGGAACTTCAAACGGCCATAACTCGGCCCCCGGGTGTCTGTTTTAGCCGATTTTTTTTTGAATCAGCGTATTTTTTCGAGACCTACGCAAATAAACTGCCTAAATGCGTTTTGCGCATGCCGATTTTCCCACCAGAAATGTCTTTTACTGATTCATATACGAGCGGAAATATGATGAAAAAAATAAAAGGAAATTCAAACAAAGGCGATGGGTTTTTCAAATAGATCTCGAAAAAATACGAGGGTTCAAAAAAAAATTGCGTCAAACGGACGTTCGAGCCGAAAGTTACGACCATTTGAAATTCAGCATCTTAAAGGTTAAAGGTAGCTTTGAATTTATGGAACTTTAAACGGCCATAACTCGGGCCTCGGGTGTCCGTTTCAGTCGATTTTTTTTTGAATCCGCGTATTTTTTCGAGACCTACGCAACCAAACTTCCTAAAGGCGGATTGCACGTGCCGATTTTCCCACCAGAAAGGCGTTTTACTGATTCTTATACGAACGGAAATTTGATGAAAAAAATAAAAGGAAATTCAAACAACGGCGAGGGGTTTTTCAAATAGATCTCGAATAAATACGAGGGTTCAAAAAAATAATTGCGTCAAACGGACGTTCGAGCCGAAAGTTACGACCATTTGAAATTCAGTATCTTAAAGGTTGAAGGTATCTTTGAATTTATGAAACTTCAAACGGCCGTAACTCGGGCCTCGGATGTCCGTTTTAGCCGATTTTTTTTTTGAATTCGGGTATTTTTTCGAGACCTACGCAACCAAACCGCCTAAAGGCGGTTTGCGCATGCCGATTTTCCCACCAGAAATGCCTTTTACTGATTCTTATACGAGCGGAAATATGATGAAAAAAATAAAAGGAAATTCAAACAACGGAGATGGGTTTTTCAAATACATCTCGAAAAAATACGAGAGTTCAAAAAAAAAATTGCGTCAAACGAACGTTCGAGCCGAAAGTTACGACCATTTGAAATTCAGCATCTTAAAGTTTGAAGGTAGTTTTGAATTTATGGAACTTCAAACGGCCATAACTCGGGCCTCGAGTGTCCGTTTCAGCCGACTTTTTTTTTTAATTCGCGTATTTTTTTGAGACCTACGCAACCAAACTGCCTAAAGGCGGTTTGCGCATGCCGATTTTCCAGAAATGCCTTTTACTGATTCTTATATGAGCGGAAATATGATCAAAAAAATAAAAGGAAATTAAAACAACGGCGATGGGTTTCTCAAATAGATCTAGAAAAAATACGAGGGTTCAAACAAATAATTGCGTCAAACGGACGTTCTAGCCGAAAGTTACGACCATTTGAAATTCATCATCTTAGAGGTTGAAGGTAGCTTTGAATTTATGGAACTTCAAACGGCCATAACTCGGGCCTCGGGCGTCCGTTTCGGCCGATTTTTTTTTTGAATCCGCGTATTTTTTTGAGATATACGCAACCAAACTGCCTAAAGGCGGTTTGCGCGTGGCAATTTTTCCAGAAACGCCTTTTACTGATTCTTATACGAGCGGAAATATGATGAAAAAAATAAAAGGAAATTCAAACAACGGCGATGGGTTCTTCAAATATATATCAAAAAAATACGAGAGTTCAAAAAAATAATGGAAAAGGGTCAAAATTGCCCCCGAACTATATGAAATAGACCATTTATACCCTTCGTTACATTTTGGGATCAAAAATGCCCCTGCTGTTATCCTAAGAGACCACAAATACCCTCAAGAGTTAACACCCCAAATTTTTGTTGACGTAGCAAGCCACGTGAGACTAATCCTTCCACCTAAGCGTTGCCAACTATGATTCACTACAAAAGAACTAGACCTTTAGCGGCAACAACAGTCACCACAAAAGCCCAAAAAATCGTCACTAAAAGTTTTTAACACTAAATTCTAATTTTGTGTTTTTTTCTTCATTGTTTTTAAAAAACCAAATATGATATCGATTAAGTAGGAGTTTGAAGACACTATATGTTTTATTTTTATGTCATACGTAAATGTATAAATGTACAATGATGCATTATATATATATATATATATATATATATATATATATATATATATATATATATATATATATAGTAAGAGATTTGAATCGAGAAGTAATTTTGATTATTTTTCGTAATAATATTGGATGTTTTTAATATGGATATTGCAGGTTATTTATTTTAGAAAATTAGGTCGCAATCGAAAATTAATTATCATATATTTTTTTAAAAAAAAAATAGGTTTTACTAGCGAATGGTTGTTGGTGCCTTAGTCGCCTCTAAAAATCACTCATAACCTTTAGTGGCAATATTTTGGGATTTTGTGGAGACTTTGTCGCCACTAAAAGTCAAGTTCTTTTGTAGTGAATCTTAGTTGGTAATGCTTAGGTGGAGGGATTAGTCTCATGTGGCTTGCCACGTCACTAAAAAATTGGGGTGTTAACTCTTGAGGGTATTTGTGGTCTCCTGGATAACTGCGGGGGTATTTTTGATCCCAAAATGTAATGGAGGGTATAAGTGGTCTATTTCGCATAGTTCAGGGACATTTTTGACCCTTTTCCGGAAAAAAAATTGCGTCAAACGGACGTTCGAGCCGAAAGTTACGACTATTTGAAATTCAGCATCTTAAAGGTTGAAGGTAGCTTTGAATTTATGGAACTTCAAACAGCCATAACTCGGGCCTCGGGCGTCCGTTTCGGCCGATTTTTTTTTTGAATCCGCGTATTTTTTTGAGATCTACGCAACCAAACTGCCTAAAGGCAGTTTGCGCGTGGCAATTTTTCCAGAAACGCCTTTTACTGATTCTTATACGAGCAGAAATATGATGAAAAAAATAAAAGAAAATTCAAACAACGGCGATGGGTTTTTCAAATAGATCTCGAAAAAAAACGAGGGTTCAAAAAAAAAAATTGCGTCAAACGGACATTCGAGCCGAAAGTTACGACCATTTGAAATTCAGCATCTTAAAGGTTAAAGGTAGCTTTGAATTTATGGAACTTCAAACGGCCATAACTCGGGCCTCGGATGTCCGTTTCAGCCGATTTTTTTTTTGAATCCGCGTATTTTTTCGAAACCTACGCAACCAAACTATCGTAAGGTGGTTTGAGCGAGCCGATCTTTCAAAAAAATCATTTTACTCATTTTTTGAATAGTAGAATTAAGATGAGAAAGGAAAAAAGGAAATTCAAACGTCCATAACTTGAGCTTCGGATGACCGTTTGAGGCGATTTTTTTTTTGAACATGCGTATTTTTTCGATATCTATGCAACCAAACTACGTTGACGCGGTTTGAGCGTGCCAATTTTCCCAAAAATGCAGTTTACTCATTCTTATACGACTAAAAATATGATGAAAAAATAAAAAAGGAAATTCAGTTGAAAATGATGAGTTTTTCAAATAGATCTCAAAAAAATACGAGGATTCAAACAAAAGATTGCGTCAAACGGACGTTCCAGTCAAAAGTTACGATTATCTGAAAATTCAGCATCTTGAAAATTGAAGGTAGCTGTGGATTTGGGAAACTTCAAACGGCCATAACTCGGGATTCGGATGTCCGTTTGAGGCGATTTTTTTTGAACCCGCGTATTTTTTTGATATCTACGTAACCAAACTACCGTAAGGTGGTTTGAATGAGCCGATCTTTCAAAAAACGCATTTTACTCATTCTTTGAATAGTAGAATTAAGATGAGAAAGGAAAAAAGGAAATTCAAACGGCCATAACTCGAGCTTCGGATGTCCGTTTAACGCGATTTTTTTTTGAACCCGCGTATTTTTTCGATATCTACGCAACCAAACGACCTTGACGCGCTTTGAGCGTGCCAATTTTCCCAAAAATGCATTTTACTCATTTTTTGAATAGTAGAAATATGATGAAAAAATAAAAAGGAAATTCAGTTGAATCGGATGAGTTTTTCAAATAGATCTCAAAAAAATACGAGGATTGAAAAAAAAAATTGCGTCAAACGGACGTTCCAATCAAAAGTTACGATCATCTGAAAGTTCAGCATCTCAAAAATTAAAGGTAGCTGCGGATTTGGGAAACTTCAAACGGCCATAACTCGGGCTTCGGATGTCCGTTTCAGGCGATTTTTTTCTTGAACCCACGTATTTTTTAGATATCTACGCAACCAAACTACCGAGACGCGGTTTGCGCGTGCCAATTTTCCCAAAAACGCATTTTACTCATTCTTTGAATAGTAGAAATATGATGAAAAAATAAAAAGGAAATTCAGTTGAATCGGATGAGTTTTTCAAATAGATCTCGAAAAATACGAGGATTCAAAAAAAAGATTGCGTCAAACGGACGTTCCAGTCAAAAGTTACGACCATCTGAAAGTTCAGCATCTCAAAAATTGAAGGTAGCTGCGGATTTGGGAAACTTCAAACGGCCATAACTCGGGCTTCGGATGTCCGTTTCAGGCGATTTTTTTTGAATCCGCGTATTTTTTCGATATCTACGCAACCAAACTACCATAAGGTGGTTCGAGCAAGCCGATCTTTCAAAAAACACATTTTACTCATTCTTTGAATAGTAGAATTAAGATGAGAAAAGAAAAAAAGAAATTCAAACGTCCATAACTCGAGCTTCGGATGTCCGTTTGACGCCATTTTTTTTTTTGAACCCACGTATTTTTTCGATATCTACGCAACCAAACTACCGAGATGCGGTTTGCGCGTGCCGATTTTCCCAAAAACGCATTTTACTCATTCTTTGAATAGTAAAAATATGATGAAGAAATAAAAAGGAAATTCAGTTGAATCGGATGAGTTTTTCAAATAGATATCGAAAAAATACGAGGATTCAAAAAAATATTGCGTCAAACGGACGTTCCAGGAAAAAGTTACGACCATCTGAAAGTTCAGCATCTCAAAAATTGAAGGTAGCTGCGGATTTGAGAAACTTCAAACGGCCATAACTCGGGCTTCGGATGTCCGTTTCAGGCGATTTTTTTGTTGAACCCACGTATTTATTCAATATCTACGCAACAAACTACCATAAGGTGGTTTGAGCAAGCCGATCTTTCAAAAAACGCATTTTACTCATTCTTTGAATAGTAGAATTAATATGAGAAAGGAAAAAAAGAAATTCAAACGTCCATAACTCGAGCTTCGGATGTCCGTTTGACGCAATTTTTTTTTTGATCCCACGTATTTTTTCGATATCTACGCAACCAAACTACCGAGACGCGGTTTGCGCGTGCCGATTTTCCCAAAAATGCATTTTACTCATTCTTTGAATAGTAGAAATATGATGACAAAATAAAAAGGAAATTCAGTTGAATCGGATGAGTTTTTCAAATAGATCTCGAAAAAAATACGAGGATTCAAAAAAAAGATTGCGTCAAACGGACGTTCCAGTCAAAAGTTACGACCATCTGAAAGTTCAGCATCTCAAAAATTGAAGGTAGCTGCGGATTTGGGAAACTTCAAACGGCCATAACTCGGGCTTCGGATGTCCGTTTCAGGAGATTTTTTTTTGAATCCGCGTATTTTTTCGATATCTACGCAACCAAACTACCGAGACGCGGTTTGCGCGTGCCGATTTTCCCAAAAATGCATTTTACTCATTCTTTGAATAGTAGAAATATGATGAAAAAATAAAAAGGAATTTCAGTTGAATCGGATGAGTTTTTCTAATAGATCTCGAAAAAGTACGATGATTCAAAATAAAGATTGCATCAAACGGACGTTCCAGTCAAAAGTTACGACCATCTGAAAGAACAGCATCTCAAAAACTGAAGGTAGATGCGGATTTGGGAAACTTCAAACGGCCATAACTCGGGCTTCGGATGTCCGTTTCAGCGATTTTTATCTTGAACCCGCGTAGTTTTTCGATATCTACGCAACCAAACTATCGTGAGGTGGTTTGAGCGAGCCGATCTTACAAAAAACGCATTTTACTCATTCTTTGAATAGTAGAATTAAGATGAGAAAGGAAAAAAAGAAATTCAAACGTCCATAACTCAAGCTTCGGATGTCCGTTTGACGCGATTTTATTTTTGAACCCACGTATTTTTTCGATATCTACGCAACCAAACTACCAAGACGCGGTTTGCGAATGCCGATTTTTCCAAAAACGCATTTTACTCATTCTTTGAATAGTAGAAATATGATGAAAAAATAAAAAAAGAAATTCAGTTGAATCGGATGAGTTTTTCAAATAGATCTCCGAAAAATACGATGATTCAAAATAAAGATTGCATCAAACGGACGTTCCAGTCAAAAGTTACGACCATCTGAAAGTTCAGCATCTCAAAAATTGAAGTAGCTGCGGATATGGAAAATTTCAAACGGCCATAACTCGGCCTACGGATATCCGTTTCAGGCGATTTTTTTTTTGAACCCGCGTATTTTTTTGATATCTACGCAACCAAACTTTCGTAAGGTGGTTTGAGCGAGCTAATCTTTCAAAAAACGCATTTTACTCATTCTTTGAATAGTAGAATTAAGATGAGAAAGGAAAAAAGGAATTCAAACGTCCATAACTCGAGCATCAAATGTACGTTTGAGGTGATTTTTTTTTGAACCCACGTATTTTTTCTATATCTACGCAACCAAACTACCGAGACGCGATTTGCGCGTGCCGAATTTCCCAAAAAACGCATTTTACTCATTCTTTGAATAGTAGAAATATGATGAAAAAGTAAAAGGAATTCAGTTGAATCGAATGAGTTTTTTCAAATAGATCTAGAAAAAATACGATGATACAAAGAAAAGATTGCGTCAAACGGACATTCCAGTCAAAAGTTACGACCATCTGAAAGTTCAATATCTCAAAAATTGAGGGTAGCTGCGGATTTGGGAAACTTCAAACATCCATAACTCGGGCTTCGGATGTCCGTTTCAGGCGATTTTTTTTTGAATCCGCGTATTTTTTCGATATCTACGCAACCAAACTATCGTAATGTGGTTTGAGTGAAACCGATCTTTCAAAAAACGCATTTTACTCATTCTTTGAATAGTACAATAAAGATGAGAAAGGAAAAAAAGAAATGCAAATGTCCATAACTCGAGCATCGGATGTCCATTTGACGTGATTTTTTTTTTTGAACGCACGTATTTTTTCGATATCTACGCAACCAAACTACCGAGACGCGGTTTGCGCATGCCGATTTTCCCAAAAATGCATTTTACTCAATCTTTGAATAGTAGAAATATGATGAAAAAATAAAAAGGAAATTCAGTTGAATCGGATGAATTTTATAAATAGATCTCAAAAAAATACGATGATTCAAAAATAAGATTGCGTCAAACGGACGTTCCAGTCAAAATTTACGACCATCTGAAAGTTCAGCATCTCAAAAATTGAAGGTAGATGCGGATTTGGGAAACTTCAAACGGCCATAACTCGGGCATCGGATGTCCGTTTCAGGCGATTTTTTTCTTGAACCCACATTTTTTTTCGATATCTACGCAACGAAACTATCGTAAGGTGGTTTGAGCGAACCGATCTTTCAAAAAATGCATTTTACTCATTCTTTGATTAGTACAATAAAGATGAGAAAGGAAAAAAAAGGAAATTCAAACGTCCATAACTCGAGCATCGGATGTCCGTTTGACGTGATTTTTTTTTTT